>NC_138296.1:29875000-30380000 GCF_965601325.2 Salmo salar | reverse complement strand
TGTAATGATCATGCTGTTTAATCAGCTTCTTGATATGCCACACCTGTCTGGTGGATGGATTATCTTGGCAAAGGAGAGATGCTCACTAAGAGGCATGTAAACAAATTTGTGCACCAAATTTGAGAGAAATAAGCTTTTTGTACAGATGGAACATTTCTGGGATCTTTTATTTCAGCTCATGAAACATGGGACCAACATTTCACGTGACTTTATATTTTTGTTCAGTACATATAGTCTTCTTCAATTATGTTATTTTAAACACCCACTCAGGAGGAAGACCACAAGCACGTGTTTTGGTGCAAGTTAGCGTTTTTTGTCATGAACTTTGACTTTGCAGCTGGCCTATCTATCTATCTATCAGAAATCGCTCAGTTATTCCTCCAGGACAAAACTCATCCCAATAAAAAGTCAACCTGCTGTTTTGGTCCTCATTTCTCACCAACCAACCAGGGGTACAGTTGTGAAATGGTGGTTCAGTATTCCATTAGTCCCTATAATGAAATATCCACACCAAGTGTGGCAAGCATACCCATATTAATATATATGCATGGGGAAAAGATAAATATATTATCTTGAAAATGGATGGTTAAGTACAGGTTAATAGACACTCTTGGTAGGGCCATATGTTCTGCTTTTGGAACAGCCCTGACCATACCCAGCCAGGGTAAAGAAAGGGAGCATGATAAATCAACCCAATCTAAGGCTTGATAAATAATAGATAGGTGGTATAATGACTAAATGAATGGCTGCCAGAGGCTCACATTACTACCTAATTATTAACACTTTCCCAAATGTACGTTCATAATTATACATATCAAAATGGATTTGACATGCCTGACTTCCACGCATGGACAAGATGCATAGCTGAAAAACGTAATGCCTATGCAAACACACGCATGCACACACAAGCATTAACATAGAGTCTGTGCTTTTAGTTCAGTCTTTTCCATTATGAAACCTGTTGCTGCTGCACAGTGGCTCGTTGTAGCCTATCCTCTTTCACAGCGCCATCAACAGAGCCAGATCAATAAAAATGAAATTATTACAGTAGCCTGGTTCTCTTTTTTGGTTGCGATGGCAACGCAAAGATGAATTTCTTAGCTTAGTGAGTGACTGCAAATGACGATTCATTTAACTTGTGATCAATTACAGGGTACCATAGGTAGGCTAGATTGTTGTGCGCCAACACAGGTTTCTTCTGAATAAACAAGTTGGAATAGATTTCCTACCTGTCATCAGCCTGCCAGTCACCCAGCAACAGGTCTCGGAACCGGTACCGTGGAGGCAGCGGGAGCACCTCCTTCTCCAGCTCTACCACTACCATGGTCCCCTCCTGAGCGCCGAACCCACCAGCGCACAATGCCAGAGATTGAGACGCGAACAAACAGAGACGCCTCTAAAGGGGCTTATCAAAATTAACAATTATTTTGTTATTCAACTTCCAAATAACACATACCTGTATGAGCAACCTAAAATGTTGTTAATTTATTACTGCCACAATGTAATATCTTTCTTCTTCCAATGCAACAGGTCGAGGATGCTCCGCCGTGACATGCACGTGAGTACTTTTGGCTTGACAGGATACTGAGCAACTGGTTGTCTCTTTGAACATCCGCTGGCTCCTTATGGACGCAGCGAAAGCAGACCCATTTGCTCGAACAATTACATACTCTGAGTCTACGAGCAGTAGGTTACAAGCCCAAATCCCTGCAGGACACATTTTAAATACATATTTGCATGAGCTTTAAAGTGGTGTGTTGTCGTTTTATTGAAGATGCCTTGTTTATTTTTTTTCATTTATTCAGGACATGCTCTAATTCTTGTTAATGTAAGCTCAATAAACCATTTATGAGTCATATGCGATATTAAGTTAATCAATTTAAGGACCTAATTTCTCTATATACTTTCAAATGACTAAAACCAAATCAAAACTGTGTAGAAATGATAATGGACTTATATTCATACAGTTTATTGACTGTCCAGCTCGCTAATCGTCACTGTGCAGTCAATGGACCTACAGTTGAAGTCCCAAGTTTACATACACCTTAGCCAAATACATTTAAACTCAGTTTTTCACAATTCCTGACATTTAATCCTAGTAAAAATTCCCTGTTTTAGGTCAGTTAGGATCACCACTTTATTTTAAGAATGTGAAATGTCAGAATAATAGTAGAGAGAATGAATTATTTGAGATGTTATTTCGTTCATCACATTAATTTACATACACTCAATTAGTATTTGGTAACATTGTCTTTAAATTGTTTAACTTGGGTCAAACGTTTCAGGTAGCCTTCCACAAGCTTCCCACAATAAGTTGGGTGAATTTTGGCCCATTCCTCCTGACAGAGCTGGTGTAACTGAGTCAGGTTTGTAGGCCTCCTTGCTCGCACACGCTTTTTCAGTTCTGCCCACAAATTTTCTATAAGATTGAGGTCAGGGCTTTGTGATGGCCACTCCAATACCTTGACTTTGTTGTCCTTAAGCCATTTTGCCACAACTTTGGAAGTATTCTTGGGGTCATTGTCCATTTGGAAGACCCATTTGCGACCAAGTTTTAACTTCATGACTGATGTCTTGAGATGTTTCTTCAATATATCCACATAATTTTCCTACCTCAGGATGCCATCTATTTTGTGAAGTGCACCAGTCCCTCCTGCAGCAAAGCAGCTCCACAACATGATGCTGCCACTCCCGTGTTTCACGGTTGGGATGGTGTGCTTCGGCTTGCAAGCATCCCCCTTTTTCCTCCAAACATAACGATGGTCATTATGGCCAAACAGTTCTATTTTTGTTTCATCAGAAAAAAAAATTGGTTATATGTCCCCATGTTCAGTTGCAAACCGTAGTCTGGCTTTTTTATGGCGGTTTTGGAGCAGTGGCTTCTTCCTTGCTAAGCAGCCTTTCAGGTTATGTCGATATAGGACTCGTTTTTACTGTGGATAGAGATACTTCTGTACCTGTTACCTCCAGCATCTTCACAATGTCCTTCACTGTTGTTCTAGGATTGATTTGCACTTTTCGCACCAAAGTACGTTCATCTCTAGGAGACAGAACGCGTCTCCTTCGTGAGCAGTATGACGGCTGCGTGGTCCCATGATGTTTATACTTGCGTACCATCTACAGATGAACGTGGTACCTTCAGGTGTTTGGAAATTGCTCCCAAGGATGAACCAGACTTGTGGAGGTCTACAATTTCTTTTCTGAGGTCTTGGCTGATTTCTTTTGATTTTCCCATAATGTCAAGCAAAGAGGCACTGAGATTGAAGGAAGGCCTTGAAATTAATCCACAGGTACACCTCTAATTGACTCAAATGATGTCAATTAGCCTATCAGAAGCTTCTAAAGCCATGACATCATTGTCTGGAATTTTCCAAGCTGTCAACTTCTGACCCACTGGAATTGTGATACAGTGAATTATAAGTGAAATAATCTGTCTGTAAACAATTATTGGAAAGATTACTTGTGTCATGCACAAAGTAGATGTCCTAACCGACTTGCCAAAACTATAGTTTGTTAACAAGAAATTTGTGGAGTGGTTGAAAAACGAGTTTTAATGACTCCAACATATGTGTATGTAAACTTCCGACTTCAACTGTACATTCATACCATTTCTTGACTGTCCAGCTCGATAATAGGCTAATCCCCAAATATTCAGAGAGCACAGAACATTCCCAAAATGATGGATAGTCAAATATTTTTAGCAAATTTTGACTACAAGGAAATATAACACATTTTCAATGCGGCCCTCTGGACCTTGTTGAAGACCGATTGTGGCCCCTGGGGCAAAATGAGTTAGACCCCCCTGGTCGTTGGTTTTTACCAATGTGCATTAAGAAACAGTTAAGTTGTATTTGTTCACACTTGGTCGATTCTGCATGGCGTGCTAATTGTTATGCAGGCAACTGTGTACAGTCGTGGCCAAAATTTTTGAGAATGACACAAATATTAATTTCCAAAGTTTGCTGCTTCAGTGTCTTTAGATATTTTTGACAGATGTTACTATGGCATGCTGAAGTATAATTACAAGCATTTCATAAGTGTCAAAGGCTTTTATTGACAATTACATGAAGTTGATGAAAAGAGTCAATATTTTCAGTGTTGACACTTCTTTTTCAAGACCTCTGCAATCCGGCCTGGCATGCTGTCAATTAACTTCTGGGCTACATCCTGACTGATGGCAGCCCATTCGCAATCGCTTGGAGTTTGTCAGAATTTGTGGGTTTTTGTTTGTCCACCCGCCTCTTGAGGATTGACCACAAGTTCTCAATGGGATTAAGGTCTAGGGAGTTTCCTGGCCATGGACCCAAAATATCGATGTTTTGTTCCCCGAATCACTTAGTTATCACCTTTGCCTTATGGCAAGGTGCTCCATCATGCTGAAAAAGGCATTGTTCGTCACCAAACTGTTCCTGGATGGTTGGGAGAAGTTGCTCTCGGAGGATGTGTTGGTACCATTCTTTATTCATGGCTGTGTTCTTAGGCAAAATTGTGAGTGAGCCCACTCCCTTGGCTGAGAAGCAACCCCACACATGAATGGTCTCAGGATGCTTTACTGTTGGCATGACACAGGACTGATGGTAGCGCTCACCTTGTCTTCTCCGGGCAAGCTTTTTTCCGGATGCTCTAAACAATCGGAAAGGGGATTCATCAGAGAAAATGACTTTACCCCAGTCCTCAGCAGTACAATCCCTGTACCTTTTGCAGAATATCAGTTTGTCCCTGATGTTTTTCCTGGAGAGAAGTGGCTTCTTTGCTGCCCTTCTTGACACCAGGCCATCCTCCAAAAGTCTTCGCCTCACTGTGCATGCAGATGCACTCACACCTGCCAGCTGCCATTCCTGAGCAAGCTCTGTATTGGTGGTGCCCCGATCCCGCAGCTGAATCAACTTTAGGAGACGGTCCTGGCGCTTGCTGGACTTTCTTGGGCGCCCTGAAGCCTTCTTCAAAACAATTGAACCGCTCTCCTTGAAGTTCTTGATGATCCGATAAATGGTTGATTTAGGTGCAATCTTACTGGCAGCAATATCCTTGCCTGTGAAGCGATTTTTGTGCAAAGCAATGACGACGGCACGTGTTTCCTTGCAGGTAACCATGATTGACAGAGGAAGAACAATGATTCCAAGCACCACCCTCCTTTTGAAGCTTCCAGTCTGTTATTCGAACTCAACCAGCATGACAGAGTGATCACCAGCCTTGACCTCGTCAACACTCACACCTGTGTTAACGAGAGAATCACTGACATGATGTCAGCTGGTCCTTTTGTGGCAGGGCTGAAATGCAGTGGAAATGTTTTTGGGGGATTCAGTTCATTTGCATGGCAAAGAGGGACTTTGCAATTAATTGCAATTCATCTGATCACTCTTCATAACATTCTGGAGTATATGCAAATTGCCATCATACAAACTGAGGCAGCAGACTTTGTGAAAATTCATATTTGTGTCATTCTCAAAACTTTTTGCCACGACTGTAGATAAAGGCGATTTTCTTAGAGAATTCATCCAATAGGACTACAATATCCCGTAAAATAATCTAATTCAAGTGACACGCACAGACTAAAAATGTGATTGTCAACCGTGTTGATTCATTAAAGAATCATTTGTTCATTACTATTACATGTTTATTATTATATGTTTAGCATTATAAACTAATAACTGACAGGTATTAACAATTACAACCCATGTATAAACTCTGTAGCCTATACAGGGTGGCTTTATTTAAAGATCTTGTCTCTCAACTAGAGGCAACAGGTGCTTTTACAACTGCAATGTTGCCTATTAAAGCTTTAATTAGATGTCTTACAATGAAAAACTGAAACAGAAAGGACCTCAATTTCTAATAGAAAAACAGGAACCAATCAAACAAATTGTTGTTTCCGGGAAAAAAACCTAAACGTTGGAATCTACAAAAAAAATCTTGCCTATTGTTTTCCAATGTGTCTTGGATCCTGGTTTGCTTCTATGGCAGATTATGACACCCTATTATTCTCTGTCCTCCGACTGTCTTGACTGCTGGAGCTCATTGTGTTGGGTGTCATTTTTTGTTTGAGAAAGTAGCACTTCGGAGACACAGGAAATTGTGATCCCCTAAGCCACTTCCTTGAGAATTGGTTTGCCACTACTCGGTCTGCCCTCAGCATGCAAATCTGACTAAACCATACATGCTCTACTTCTCTGCTTTTGAACCAAACTGGGTGGGTATAATTGCAATTCCTTCCTATGAAATTTCTCCAGCATGTAAACTAAACAGATGGCATAATCTGGCTCAAGTCATCAAGGTTTAGAATATTTTTGCCCTCTAGTGGTAAAAAAGTCAAAAGCACACAAACGTGGGTTCCTGTGTTCTCATCTCTTGCACAACAAAACAGAACTCAATTATAGAAATGTATTTGCTTCCTCCTGCTGGTAAAGGTCGATAACAAGCCCTAGGAAATGTTCCGAAATCTCTCTAATTGTTAGTTTATGACCACATTTCTGTGTTAGAAGTCATGCATGGAATGTAAAGAGGGTGGGCCGCTGATCTGTAGCCATGGTAACAACTAAAAGTGTCTGACTATCAGAGGAGACAGTTCCTGGACTTCAACAACACTACTCCACTCCTACATTATCATACACTGAAAAGGTCTGCAGAGTGAAAACTGGATGTCACAAAAGTGCTGTATGTCTGACAGGAGTTGAAAGCAGTACAATGTAAATTCGTAACTTTCAACAGAATGTTTAGCATATAAATGACAAAAAAAACTAACCGTACTGTAACAAAACATGAACGTAACTAAATCATAAAGACAGTAAAATATTCAGGCTCATCACCATCATTGAACCATTCAGTAATAAGTCTGACAGAATATACAGGCAGAAGCAATTACCCAAGTGAAGCATAAAAGTAGAAAAGGCGATTTCATAACAAACAAAACAATTTTTAAAAAGGAGATCTGATTTCTCATATAAAAGGTCTTATTGGCCATTGCAGAGGAAGTCCCAGGCTGTGTAAGCAAGGAGTTGACCAGTTTAATTCAATGTGATGTTGACTGTTCCTAGAGCATCCACCGCCCAGCCTGGATACTGTTCAGGAGAGGGGAACATTCTCTTCATGAATGTCCTCACAAAGTCTGGGAAGCGACCATCTATGATGCTCTGTCTCACCGACCGCATCAGAGTGAGCTGGACGCAAAGATAGAGGATAAGGTTATTATCTCATTTATGGCAAATAGTAACTAAAGGAAACTATTAACCATTATAGAAACACAGACCTGGTAGGAGATGTTGTGGATGGTAATGTGATGCATGGCTGCGGTGTCACTCTTGAACAGAGCATGTAGATAGGCCCGACTGTGCCTGGAGTCATTGCGGAGCAACAAAAAAAACGATACTGTATTTAAAAAAAAATAGATATATTTAACTAGGCAAGTCAGTTAAGAACAAAATATTATTTACAATGATGGCCTAGGAACAGTGGGTTAACTGCCTTGTTCAGGGGCAGAGCCACAGATTTTTACCTTGTCAGCTCTGGGATTCGATCTAGCAACCTTTCGGTTACTGGCCTAACGGTCTAACCACTAGGCTACCTGCCGCCCCATGGGAAAACAATCCTCAGAATCATTCAGCCTACAACTAAAAACATCCATTGAAGAGAATTGAGATTTGTAAACCAGTTTCTCTAACCCCTACAAACCATTCCTTCAACCCTCTGTATTCTGTCCCTCAGTGTACCAGGTTAATATGCCTTTACCTCCTGCAGGTGGGGCACTGGCAGTCTGGGTCTATTGCCCGTAGGTCCTTGGCAAACTGCTTTTTGGTAATGGTCAGAGATCCCCACGGGACCAGGGCTGAGCCAAACCTCTGGGATGAAAGGAAGAAGATCACTCATTATCATCATAACCATAATAATCAATATAATCATTATAAAGAAAGTATTACTGCTATGGACTAAATAATAAAAGAAGCTATTGGGTTTCTCTGTACTTGTGATAAGAATACTTATTTCAAAGTAAATTAAGAGAGTAGGTGACTCATAATATGTAAGAGAATGGAATACTTACTGCAGTGCGTGTTGGGAAAACACAGTCAAACATGTCACAACCCAGCGCAACACACACCACCAGGTCCACTGCATAACTGTGACCCACAGCAATAACACATGAACCACATCCATAAAAATATCTGTACGGCGCAACAAAACATTTGCAACTTATGTCATTTTTGCATAGAAATGTGCTGTTATAACATAAGGAAGATGGCAGCCATACCCAACCCCCATAAGGTAGCGAGGCTTCTCCCGAGGCAGGTGGTCTGTGCTGAGTGTCACCATCCTCCAGAAATCATCCTTCTCCTCACCTCCGCTCAGCCCACCGATAGCAAAGCCAGGAACATCCCGTTTTGTCATTTCTGTAAAAAGCACAGGAACAGAAATAGAGAAAAAATGTATCCTCTGGAATACGCACATTTTACGAAATTGGTATCAGCATCTGCACAGATAATGTATTTTTCAATAGCTCTTTTCCACTGTATTTCCAAAATAAGATGTTAAACTAATTAGCTAATACCCATGAAGACAGAGCAATTTGCTGTGCTGAATGGCTTTGACGGAGGTCAGTCATCGAAGGACATAGATGAAACAGGGGGGAAACATCTTACCGTCTAGACAGGCTTTGCGCAGCTCTGCGTTCAGCCCCCCCTGGATGATGGCAAACAGGTTCTGTCTGTCTGGATTCTTATTGGCCGCGATGCAGCGGTCCAGCCAGCGAATCGATCTCCACGTAGCCTCCTCCACCCGCGGCCCAGTCACCGTACTGCTGACCACGTCATCCAACTGCATCATGATGTCTGACCCTGGACAAAACAGAAATGGTGTGATATTAAAATGAATGACAGGAGTACTACCTGAAGTATAGTGGCTTTACTTTCCAGACTGATTCATTGGGAGTGGATACTGGATTGTGTCCTTCTTACCCAGACTGTTCTGTATGGCGATTGACTGCTCAGGACTCAGAAGGATCTCCTTTCCATCGTAAGGAGATTTGAACTTGACCCCCTCCTCAGTAACCTCAGATAGTTCAACAAGAGACACCATCTGAAAGCCCCCACTGTCCTATGTAGAAATGATGGGGATTCAAGGAAAATTCAAACCAAAAACTATCTTTTGGTTTGTGTTTCAATAGTCCATTGTTGACATACTGTAGTCCCAAAATGTTTTTCTTGTCAGCAGTCAAGTTTTCCAGATTATGTGACCTTGAAAATACAGATATCCTCCCCATATGATGCTCACATATCTTGAAAAGCAGACATTTGGGTGAAAGAGACCCTTGTTGTTTTTAGCCCACTCACACAGTCAACACATTAGCTGATACTCACAGTCAAAAGATTTCTTTTCCAGTTCATGAAGCCATGCAGGCCATTTGCTTTCTCAATCAGCTCAGGACCCTGTGATGGGACAGACAGACAACACCATCCTCACTGTCTGGAGCACACCAGACACTGACAACAAAGAACTGTCTACAAGGTCAATCATCTTTGATACACAATGTGAATAGCCCTAGCACCACTTAATGTAGCCCTTGATAATGACTCTCAGTTCCATTATGTTACACATAAGAGTTATTGGACGAAGGCATCTTCTATACATGGGAGTTTTGTTAAGAGCGCTGAAGCTCAGTCTGAACATTAACACACATTGCTTGCGGTACAGTTTTGGAAGCATAAGGACCTTATATCTTTCATATCAACAATAAATAATTGTAAAAAAACAGAAGGTTAAAATTTATACACAGCTTTATAGGGTTATACACAGCTTTTTGTCACTGAAAAACAATGTTGGCCGCAACTGTGTTAAACCAGTTAAAACAGTCTATAGTAAGTGTGCATTTGCAAAATTATTTTGATGTGATATGAAAGTAGAGGGATTTATGTTTCTAGAAACGGACCGCAAGTGAGAATCAATTAACGTTTAGATGGAGTATTTGGCTGTTTTGGCTTCCTGAGCAAATTTGCCTTTAAAGCGCAAATCACCAGTTGAAACAATAACAAAACCCCCTCTCCACCACTGTTTCACTAAAAAGCTGAGGGATGGGGCTGGAGATATGTAACCATTCTCAAATTCATAGACAGAGCTATGGATGCAAGGGCTGACCATCCATGATATCAGAAGTATAGCTTTGACCATGTTGTGAGGCCATACTGTGTTGTTTACATTAACTTAGTTTACAAAGATTGGCGTAAAACACAGTTATACTGTATATATTTTGGGGGTATGACAGTTGAACTAAGCTCATGAGGAAGTTATATTCCTCAAGAATCAATGGGTACATATCATTAATGTATAAATCCCAAAATGGATGTAGCAAATTCTGATTGCCCCTTTAAACAGAACATGTAAGGTCCTTGGACTGTAACGACTAACGTTAGGCTCCTTTCTTACATTATTGGGCTACACTTACCGGCCTCATACCCAAGTGGTATGTGTTGCCAAGACAAATCTGACATCCCAGATCATCGAGTTGGTCCACAGTGATTCCCTTCATCGTGCCTTGTGTACCAACAGGCATGAACACTGGGGTGCTGACCGTACAGTGAGGAAGTGTGAGATCACAAGCCCTCGCTTTGGTCACTGGACATTCGGCGATGATTCGGAGAGCAAGAGGAGCAACGATGGAAACGGCTTTCTTCACAACCATGCCTGTTTCAAGGCTGCTCGTTGCAGCTCCTCTGGCTATGGGCGCAGCCATGTTGTTGCACACAGACAACGTCAACAAGCACGTGTCATACCGGAACTACAGTCATCTAATATTTGCATTGAGTTGTCAAAAATATGCCTTCATTACAATACTATTGACAGCAAACTCGTAGAAGCTATCATTGCATGTCTTGTCATTTAATAATTCTATCATCAAGTATTAATTTGCCCATTGAAGCAATGTCCAGGGGTGAACACACCCCTTTGACGTTGAAAACAACTAGCCAATGAAAGGAGAGTGATTAGAGACGAGCAGTGAGATTGACCAATTATTTAATTGACAGGAGGCGGTAGCCTAATCACCGGTTAGGTCGGATGTCGACTTGCCTGACCGGATGGTGGAAGTTTTGTTTTGTGAGTTTGGTTGACTTTGAGTATTTTGTTCGTGTTTATAAGAACACGTTATTGTACTCCCACTAAATTGGGAGTTACACAATTGTAAACAGCATATTTTCCTTTGACAGAGTGAAGACAGGGCGGCTTGAAAGGTGGAATTCAACACTTCGGAGTAACCCGAGCACCTTGCTAACTAGTAACGTTAACGTAGTAGGCTAACGTTAGTTTGCTCTTCGGGAGGGGAGACGATCCAACGAAACCATGGGGAACCGGGGGATGGAAGATTTGATCCCCCTTATCAACAAACTTCAGGACGCTTTCAGTTCCATCGGCCAGAGTTGCAACTTGGACCTACCGCAAATTGCTGTGGTCGGTGGGCAGAGTGCTGGAAAAAGCTCGGTCTTGGAAAATTTCGTTGGCAGGTTGGTGGTGCTCAAAGCTAACGTTAGCTAGACAGCTATCATATTTGTGGTTTAGCTCACTCAATTCAATTTGCAAAAGCTCACTGGAGTCAGGTTTTAGAAAGGAATTTCGCTAGCTAGATAACCAGTTGGTAAAGTTGATCCGTGCTCCTAAACGGGTATTTGGTCACATACTCATTTACGCACTTGGCGTAAACAAACAAAACAAAACGAAAGAGGAGGAACGAAATGTTGACGTTAGATGCGACGTTTGCGTGGCAAGCCAGGGCGAATAACAAATGTTTCAAAGGAAACCGTGAAAAGTTGCCTGGAGGCACTGGTCTAGGACCAGAAATCTTACATAGTAGTATATAATTATGTAAGGAAATGAAACACAATGCAATAAATATGGACCAAATAACTTTGCTATCTAGCGTTTTGGGGGCAACTTGCTCCTGCGATAGTGTCAGCGGTTGTCAGCAGGGCCGAACACGGAAATTAAATCAGGCTACTCCAGTCGACTGATCAGTAGATTCGATTGATAACTTAATTATTTGTGTATTGTAGACTGTTCCCAGTACACATTGAATTGTTTTCCATTGAAGATGTAATTTCTAACTCTCTAGGTGACATGATGACATTACACAACAACAGAACACAACTACCTACAGTAACTGCTTGTTTCAGTCTGACAGGCTATGTTGAGCATAATCTGTATGGAGTGTAGTCTAGAGTTTAGGTATATGAAAAACATTTAGTTGAATATTAGGCTGCTTGTCCCCCTTTAATCCATTTAAATATGATGCTGCACTTGGCAAGATGGGGTACCACAAAGAGACCAACAACATTGTTTTCCCAGTGGTGTTTGCATAGGATCTGCTGTTATGTATAATTTCTATACTTTATGACTTTTATACCCTTTGCCTGCAAAAACAAAAGAATATTACCGGTAGTTAGGCACCGTATCCTGCGTAAATATACTGTATAGTTTTGTGGGGTCCAAAGAACTCGTTTATAGTGGGTGAGTAAAGAGATAATAGGTGGGTGTAGTGTAGACTGGAGAAAAATGTATTTTGTGTGATGTCACACTGGTGTTTAATCCCTTGAATGACTCCGTTCCATTACATTACACAAGTCATTGGAGGAATGGGTTTTGTTGATGTCCCCGACGCTCGGTCTGAACATTAACGTCTTGATCACACTGACAGCGTCATTGCATTTTGGTACACCAGGAGTACATTCATTTCCAATGGGACACTGCGTTTGCCTTGCAGCAGTGCGTTCTGTGTGGGGCATACGTTGGATTTATCGAAAGTATGCGTCCAACTGTACGCATAGACGGCTTGACAGAAATGTTAGCAGAAGGTGAATGTTAAACTTTTGTTGCACACATCCAGATGCTGCAAACCATTTTGCGCAAGCGCACTGTAGGTGTGATCAAGGCGTAACGTGCATCGCTTGCGGTACAGTTTTGGAAGTATATGGACCTTATCTTTCATATCAGTGGGAAATAATTTTCTAAAAACGAAAGCATAAATTGTTATATACCTTTTTTATAGGGTTAGGGTTACTGTTCTCATGACACCATATCTCCATGTTACAGCGCATGTTTATGCGGGACAGATGGACCACCTGGGCTAATTAGCTATCTAGCATGCTATGAACACCTGTGTGTAACGGAAGACGGCTGCCAGAAATGTGTTGTCACTGAAAAATACTGTCAGGTGCAACTGTGATAAAGCCTGTTAAAACATTGTATACTAAGTGTATGTTGTGCATAGTGAAATTATATTGGTGTAACATTAAAAGTAAAGAGCTTTATGATTCTAGAACCGTTTCGCAATTGAGAATCGATTCACGTTTAGATGGAGTTTTGGGCTTCCAGAGCCAGTCTACCTCTGAAAATATCAACATAAGATCCTTGGACCTTAAGGAGTAACGGTAGACTTGTTAAGAGTACATCTTGGGATAACTGGTGTTCTGCCCTTGTTTCAAAGGGAATCTTAGGTGTAGGCTTGTCTCCCACTAGTCTATTTATAAGTTCCATGCCACACCCGGAAATCGGCAGCGGGACAGGACCCACTATGCACAACCTATATTATGGCAGTCTATCACTAGGCTACAGCCTATACTTTTGTGTTGCACATAATAGCCTTGGGCCTAATACATTCCCACTCTGAGGCTAATTCATGCAAATGTGTACTTTATACATGTGCTGCACCAGTTTTTTTTTTTTTCTTCATTTATAATGCACTGACTGTCCCTCTCACTCACTAACCCAGTTTAGTGTTGGCTCAGGAGACTGTTGGATAGGATGTGTGTATGATGTATAAACAGCAGGTGTGTACCTGGCCCTGTGGGGTCTGTCAACATTTCCTATTTCCTTGCTAGCCTAGTCTGTTTTTAAACTAAAATGATCTATCGGCAAGAAATAGGCATTCAATAGAATTTCATGACTATAGCATTGTGTTGATTCATACAGCTTATTGCAGAAATAAGCAACTCATCATTTCCACTTTAGTGCTTCCTTTTTCTCACCCATTTGATTGCGAATTTCTACTGTTCAATAGAAAAGCAATCTTTCCTTGCCTGTTTGTGTTGTGCGCTCTAACCCACAGCCCGGTTCTGTCTCCCACATCAGCAGTGACACTCGTTAAGCAGGTTTTCCCAATTCAAACACTCAGAAGAAACACACACACACACACACACCTTTCTAGCTATGCATAGCCCTGTACCTCAAATACATGGAGCATTTCCATAGTCAAATGGAAGCATACTAGATGACCACTCAACACACATATGTAGTTTCAGATGAGGGACTTTGCACTCAAACAGCACTTGACACATCTCTGCTGTAATTAACATTAGTCATTTGCTGCTGACCTCAATTTGTCTACCAGAACAGACCTCCCACATTCCCCAGTTGACAGCTCTTAGGGAAGTAAGCTCACACACCGGTGCATGCACAAACACACAACAAAGCCATTTTACACTCATAGGGTTATACCCATACGAGAGAGACATTTACATTTAAGTAATTTAGCAGACGCTCTTATCCTGAGCGACTTACAGTAGTGAATGCACACATTTCATACAATGCATTTTTTTTTTTTTGTACTGGCCCCCTGTGGGAATCAAACCCACAACCCTGGCGTTGCACACACCATGCTGGCGTTGCAAACACCATGCTCTACCAACTGAGCCACAGGGAAGACGTGTAACGAGGGTCAGTGTGATGCTAACAGCTTAGCTTCCTCCACTGTCCGACTGCCCTTGCCTGGCTACCTAGACACCTTGCTCCGGCCAAATGCTACGCCACCCCCGCAGACCTTAGATCCAGACTCATTGCTGAGAAGGAACTGAGTACCTCCCCGACACTTTACCGAATGCGAACACATTCTGGGCCGTCTGATTGGTCCTGAAACCGATGGGTTGGGCCAGAGCCAGAACACGTGGGTAAAGCAGCTGTTTAAAAATGTGGCGTTGGCTTTGATACTCTGATTTAGAGACGATCCAATCGATGATGATTTTGTTTTGTATGACGCCCCTGGTCACCACAAATGACTTCAGTGATGGCAATCTCAGACTAAAGTATGTAGGGAATCACAGAGCAACGGAACAATTTAGTATGAGTCGTCAGGCCCATACTGGGCTTGAACCTGTGATTCTCTGCTTTGCAACACACGTGACCGCCCTCAACAACCTTCCAACTGGTTACGCCACCCAAAATATATCCAAATTGGATTGTTACCACCACATCATCAACATTAAGGGACATGGGCAGCTGTGAGGAGGAGGGTTTATTCTCCAGGTCTTTAACTGTTTTCCAGAGCTTCTTGGGGTTAGACCCACAGAGCGAGAATTGCTCCTTAAAGTAACTAACTTTGGCCTTCCGGATAGCCTGAGTGCACTTATTTGTCATTTGCCTGAACGAGAGCGTCAGCCTGAAGATGCTTGTGCCGAGCCTTTCGCCAAATGGAATTCTTGAGGAGGAGTTACTCTGCCTGAACACAGTCGAACCAGGGGCTGAACCTTTTTTTAATTCTCATTTTCTTTATGGGGCGTGTTTGTAACAATACCACTGAAAATATTTTAAAAAAATAAGGTACAAGCGTCTTCGACAGAGGGGATCAAGCGGATTCTATACAACTTTAGAGGCCAGGTCATAAAGGAAGGCTTGCTCAGTTGTTTTTATTTTTATTTTTTTAATCGAGCTTCTATGACACATCAGGACAGGTTGTTTCACTGAGCAGCCATTGCGAACACAGGCTGTAAAACAGTGATCACTAAGGTCATTACAGAAAACATCACACTGATACCTATCAGGATTGTTTGGGAGGATAACACCAAGGAGAGTAGCCTTTGGGGCGGCAGGTAGCCTAGTGGTTAGACCGTTGGGCCAGTAACCGAAAGGTTGCTAGATCGAATCCCTGAACTGACAAGGTAAAAATCTGTTCTGCCCCTGAACAAGGCAGTTAACCCACTGTTCCTAGGCCGTCATTGTAAATAAGAATTTGTTCTTAACTGACTTGCCTAGATTACATTTAAAAAAAATAAATAAAATAATAATACAAATCTGGGTGTTTTGGAGTCATACCTTGTGGGATTGGTAATAATCTGAAAGATGTAGTGAGTCCCGTTGCTTTAGGAGTTGGTCAGGTGGTTTAAGCATGTTCCAGTTTAGGTCACCTAGCAGGACAAATTCAGACTTAGTGTAAGGGGCCAGGAGAGAGCTTAGGGCAGGCAGGGTACAGGCCGGTGCTGATGGTGGCTAAAAACACCCAGCAACGGTCAACGGAGCTATTGGAAAGTTTAATGCTTGAAACCAGCGAATGAAATTGTTTAGGGACAGACCTGGTGGAGACAACGGAGCACTGAAGGTGATCCTTGGTAAAGTTTGCCACTCCACCACCTTTGGAAGATCTGTCTTGCTGAAAAAGGTTATAACCAGAAAGGTTAACATCAGTGTTCAAAACACTCTTTCTTAACCACATCTCAGTAATGACCAACACATTTGGATTGGAGCTGTGAACCTACACTTTTAATTGATACATTTTAGGCAATAAGCTTCTCGTGTTAACGTGCAGAAAACCCAGGCTTTTACAAGAGCAGAAATCAGTGAAACAGAGAGATCAGTGCACAAGTTAGAATTGGGGCTAGAAACAGTAGATGGGCCAGGGTCTACATGCACATTTCCAGATATCATCAGCAGTCAGGGCACGGCATAGGACAGCGAGAGCTCTGCAATGTTGATGTTTTATGACATCTGAATGTGCATCAGATGGCAACAAGATCATATTGTACAATTTCATCAGGTAACATGAATATAAAGCCGACGAGATGGATAGGATGGGATGCCAAGAGTCCATGTAACCAATAGAGTCAGAGTCCTGAGTGTGGGAACAAACAGTCTGTCCCACGGTTGGCTAAACAAGCACGTTCAGAGTCAACAAAGTGCACAGGAGTCATGAGGCAAATAGCATAAAGCAGCAGAAAGAAAGATAAGGACTTGGGGCTAGCCGTTGTAAGTTCAGAGTCACTCGCCCCAACAAGAGCTTGAGAGAGTAGCTCTCTGAGTCCAGTAGGCTATAAAAGTATGAGAGAAAATAAATCAATAGTAGTCCTATCCTAGTTAATTGAAGTGTTTCTGAGTAAGTTAATTAGCCTATCTAAAATTCCAATCAGTCCAAAGTGTGTGTGTGTGTGTGTGTGGTGTGTGTGTGTGCTGGAGGTGAGTGAAAGCCTGGAAGAGAGGGGGGAGTGTGGTGGGGGTACCTATAACAAACAGGGGGGAGACAGGGCAGACGGTGAACAGAGAGGGGGGAGTGTGGCGGGGGTACCTATAACAAACAGGGGGGAGACAGGGCAGACGGTGAACAGAGAGGGGGGAGTGTGGCGGGGGTACCTATAACAAACAGGGGGGAGACAGGCCAGGGCAGACGGTGAACAGAGAGGGGGGGAGTGTGGTGGGGGTACCTATAACAAACAGGGGGGAGACAGGCCAGGGCAGACGGTGAACAGAGAGGGGGGGAGTGTGGCGGGGGTACCTATAACAAACAGGGGGGAGACAGGGCAGACGGTGAACAGAGAGGGGGGAGTGTGGTGGGGGTACCTATAACAAACAGGGGGGAGACAGGCCAGGGCAGACGGTGAACAGATGGCCAGGTGGAATCCAAGCAGCAGGCAACGGGAGTAGGTGTCACAGCCACTTGGGAGAAGCTTTTTTCGGGAGGCAGATTCCTTGTAGAAAATCCCAACTATCTAGCTAACATAGCTAGCAAGTCTCTGTCCACCATTCATAACACGGAAGGGTTTGGGTGCTGCTGCCGATCACTATGGCAATTAGACTGTTAGAAATGTTTTCTTCTGTTTTGATGTAGTTTTTGGGTAGTTTTTGTTACATAAGTTCAAATCAACATGTATTCATCATATGCACAGGATAGAGCATAAACGGTGCAATACATTTTTTTTTTCTTGTGGACTTCCTCAACACTGCAGTAATAATAATACAATTATCAGTAAAACTAATACTGTCATTAATAGTATAAAAGTGTACAATAAAGTCATAAAAAAATCAAGTAATAACTAAGGATTTATTGTAAGCATTTACGGAATATACTGTGAATATTACAATGTCAGTGTGCTGATATCAAGTTGTGTTAAAAGGTACTTAAGAGGTACTTAGGCTATATGAAGTGTTTTAGCTCTTGGTTTGAGACAGGCTTTCTTTAAGAGAGTATGGCTCCTGTGGCATAATGCAAGCTACAGAAGCAAACATACATGGCATGTGGGTGAAAGAGAAACCTTCTGAGAGAGAAGTGGAGAGTTTGACTCATTTTTCTGAATATCATTTGAAGTAGCGTCATACCATCCCGGACGTTCCTCTGGGGGTGAAGATGGTCATTTCTGTCAGTGTGGACATGGAGACATGCGAGAGAAGTGTAATGACAGACTGGTTGTGGAGGTTTCTCTCTCTCTGTCTCTCTCTCTGTCTCTCTGTCTCTCTGTGTGGGGGGGGAGGGGTATATCTCTGTCTACAGCAGCAACAATGAATGAGTCCAGCAGTGGGAGTGGGAATACACCCTAGAAATTAGAGCAGCTCTTGTTCTGTCCCGCCTTGGCTGCCTGCCTCCGCACTTTTGTTGTGCTAGGTGAATTCCGTTGAGCTCTGATGTCATCTAGCCTAATGGTTGACTGGCAGCCGCTTAAGTCTTTGACTCTGACTCGTGCGTTTCTCTTCCATTGATGACTATAACGTTTCACAACATGCAAAAGTCAGTTCGGTTGTCATTGAAATGTACCACCGCAAGATATCTTGTAATGAGTGGTGTAGCAGGAGTTGAAGTAGGCATTTCATAAGGCAGTCTAATTGAATGTGGAACTCCGTCTCCCAGGTGCCCTGCTGCTATTGACTGCCGCTGGTCAGGTGGGATGGCGTTAGTCCGCGGTATTCTGTTCATGTTGGAGACGTGATTGACTTTCCTTGTTGTTCCCTGAAACTGAACAGAGTTCTTGTTTTGTTTTTTTTTTGCGTGATTTTAGGACGTGTTTATACATCGAATCTAATTACGCTGCAGCTAGCGACTGGAACGAGCTGCAAAAACCACTCAAACTGGACCGTTTTATCTCCATCTCTTCATTCAAAGACTCAATCATGGACACTCTTACTGACAGTTGTGGCTGCTTCACGTGATGTATTGTTGTCTCTACCCTCTTACCCTTTGTGCTTTTGTCTGTGCCCAATAATGTTTACCATGTTTTGTGCTGCTGCCCAGTGGCGGTTCTAGACCATTTCAACTGGGGAGGGCATTTGTACTGTTAGAGGGGCCAGTTACATTAGATGTCATATCGTTTTCTTCACTGCATTGCAGGCAAAAGACCATGTTCATAATCATCATCGTTGCCACTGTCTAATAACGGATGTAAAAAAAGAACGATAAACACATTTTTGCTATGTAAAGATTATTTCATACTCCACATTTAGGGGGGCCACAAGGGGGTACGAAATTGTTGTCACAGGGGCACTGCCCCCCCCCCCCCCGAACAGCTAGTGCTGCTGCCATGTGCTGCTGCCGTGTTGTCATGTTGTGTTGCTGCCATGCCGTGTTGTCATGTGTTGCTGCCATGCCGTGTTGTCATGTGTTGCTGCCATGCTGTGTTGTCTTAGATCTGTCTTGTTGTGGTGTCTCTCTGGTCGTGATGTGTGTTTTGTCCTATGTTTTTATTAGATTTTTTTTATTTTTTTTTAATCCCCCGTCCCTGCAGGAGGCCTTTTGGTAGGTCATCATTGTAAATAAGAATTTGTTCTTAACTGACTTGCCTAGTTAAATATAAAATAAAAACACTCTGACTCAGCAACTGTGTGTCTGTGTGTCTATGTACTTTGCTGACACCCAGGAGGATATTTTGAAATACTGGTTAAAAGCTTCTGTGCGTTTGAGCATTGCAATAAGTTCCTGTCCAGGGGGAATAAGTAATAGAGGGGTACTAGCCTAACCCTGGCTGCTCCCCTTCTCAGAGAGTCATCTGACATGGCTGCATCTAAACTGCTGAAATACTACCAACACCTGTACTCTAATAAACAAATACCACACTAAGGACAATAACGCTATTAGCAGATGCTGCCATTAAATGGTTACCACTCTGCTTTGGCTTTCTGTAGAATGGTTCTGTGTGCTGAATTGCACTCTGTGGTATTAGTAAAATGTAATTTTCCATGCTTTTCTCATTTTTTTTAATGTGTATGTGTGTTATTGGACTATAAATAACTTGATGTAGATCATTGAGGATCTTGTGGTCTCCACTCTGGCTCTCTGTGTGGCTGTTGGACTGTGATGTCATTGTCCCTGGGGGCGGGAGTATGGAGGTCATATCTAGCTGTACAAGCTGGTTGGGGCTGGGCTGTTATCTGATTTGCTGTGCTGGCAGCGGAGTAGAGGAGACTTGGGGACTGTGAACCTGGGAGGTGACCAGGAACTGACTGACTCGCATGGTTTGCAAATTGGAAGGTTTTTCCTAAATGGTAACAAATTGAGGGGAAATGATGCAAACCCCTTGGATGGAAAAGCAATAGGAATGTTGACCATCTAAAATCTCTCTTGTACATCAAGCTGCATCTTTGCAAAAGCTCATACTGTCCACTCAGCTTTTGTAGTCTATTTGATTCTTGAAAGTGGACTGAAAGCCTGGCGAGGCAGTCAGACTTGAGGCTGTGAATGCTGGAACCATAATGATAGAGGTCTAAGATGCACATGAGTTAATCCCACGCCTCTCACCAAACCTCAGACCCATGTTTGTGTTCCACACCCCTCCTGGTAAACCATACAGTGACCTCAACATTTTAGTCTACTACACAGTCATCCACGTACAAAGTCTACTACACACTGTCTACTACACAGTCATCCATGGCCACCGTCTACTACAGCGTCATCCAGAAACAGTCTACTACACACAGTCTACTACAGTCATCTTAATCTTTTTGCAGCTTAATGAAAACAGACAAACATTATTAATAATTATAATTTATTAACTGAACATGCTAACCTTTGTTTAAACATTTTACTATGGAACCATTTTATATTTAGATCAGGCCTGTACTCTACACAGACCGGCGCACCATAACCAATCAGAGCTGCAGTAGGTTTATGTGCAAATAGCCATAGCCATATATGGATCTGCCATTCACTTTGAACTGGACTGTGTTTACAGCATGAGTGGTCACTAGTAGATGCGCTTGTTTTGAGATCAAAGCGAGAGCTGCATGTAGCCACCTGTGCACATGTGTTCATATTCCTTGCTAGTTAGTGAGTTATCCCAGTTATAGCTGCAGTCATCTCATGGGTCAATGGAGTGGTTGCTTCCTGGAAGACTTCAAAATGTGTGCTTTTCTAGCCATCTTTTAAAAGTGAGTCAGTTAACCTCTTACATCTAGACGTTCCGCTAGCGGAACACCTGCTCCAATATCCAATGATAGGCGTGGCGCGAATTACAAATTCCTCAAAAATCCCAAAACTTCAATTTTTCAAACATATGACTATTTCACAGCATTTTAAAGACAAGACTCTCCTTTATCTAACCACACTGTCCGATTTCAAAAAGGGTTTACAGCGAAAGCAAAACATTAGATTATGTCAGCAGAGTACCAAGCCAGAAATAATCAGACACCCATTTTTCAAGCTAGCATATAATGTCACAAAAACCCAGAAGACAGCTAAATGCAGCACTAACCTTTGATGATCTTCATCAGGTGACACACCTAGGACATTATGTTATACAATACATGCATGTTTTGTTCAATCAAGTTCATATTTATATCAAAAAACAGCTTTTTACATTAGCATGTGACGTTCAGAACTAGCAAACTTCCGGGGAATTTGCTAACAATTTACTAAATTACTCACGATAAACGTTCACAAAAAGCATAACAATTATTTTAAGAATTATAGATACAGAACTCCTCTATGCACTCGATATGTCCGATTTTTAAAATAGCTTTTTGGTGAAAGCACATTTTGCAATATTCTAAGTACATAGCCCAGGCATCACGGGCTAGCTATTTAGACACCCGGCAAGTTTAGCACTCACCAATATCAGATTTACTATTATAAAAGTTTGATTACCTTTTGTTGTCTTCGTCAGAATGCACTCCCAGGACTGCTACTTCAATAACAAATGTTGGTTTGGTCCAAAATAATCCATCGTTATATCCGAATAGCGGCGTTTTGTTTGTGCGTCCCAGACACTATCCGAATGGTAAAGAAGGGTCGCGCGCATGGCGCAATTCGGGACAAAAAAAATCTAAATATTCCATTACCGTACTTCGAAGCCTGTAAACCGCTGTTTAAAATCCATTTTTATGCCATTTTTCTCGTAAAAAAGCGATAATATTCCGACCGGGAATGTCCATTTAGCTAAACAGAGGAAAGAAAACAAAGCTTTCGGTCGACGCGGGCACGAGCCTGAGTCTCACAGTACTGTAACCAGCCACTACCCAAACGCGCTACTTTTTTTCAGCCAGAGCCTGCAAAGCCACGATTCAGCGTTTTGCCGCCTTCTGAGAGCCTATGGCAGCCGTAGGAAGTGTCACGGGACAGCTAAGATCCTCACTCTTCAATAAACAGAGACAAGAAGAACGGCCACTTCCTGCATGAAATCTTCTCAGGTTTTTGCCTGCCATATGAGTTCTGTTATACTCACAGACACCATTCAAACAGTTTTAGAAACTTTAGGGTGTTTTCTATCCAAAGCCAATAATTATATGCATATTCTAGTTACTGGGCAGGAGTAGTAACCAGATTAAATCGGGTACGTTTTTTATCCAGCCGTGAAAATACTGCCCCCTAGCCATAACAGGTTAAAGAGCTTTTCTTTTGTCTTAAAGGGGCAGTGTTGTATTTTGAGACTGTATTGAATTGCTAAGTGTAATAATAGGTAGAGGGTAGCATAATTTATCTGATTCTCTGTAATAATGGTATGGGAATAATGCATTTTATTTTGTAAAAGGGTTTCTTGCATCAAACAACACATTTTCAGTCACCTTGTCTGAAGGACAAGTGGATAAACAGGTTAATGCCAGGCCCTGCATGTTTTTTTCAAAAGTCTCATGGAATGTACAGTAGTTGCTCCACTGAAAGTTTTGCAATTATGCTGCGGGACTTGGAGGTAATTTGGGCTTCATTGCGGGGAGGGGGGGTCACAGGCAACACACAGGCAACACCTTAAGGGGCATTGCACTAATAATGGCGCTGACTAGGGAAACGTTCCCGTTGTTCTGTTCTTAGTGCCAGTCTGCACGTTCAAACTAAAACAATGTAACTAACAATGGCATCTTTATACTTTCGTTTAATAAAATAATTATAAAAATACTCTTTCAAAATGCCGATGTTGGTTTATTTAGTTATGGACCATAACGAATTACTATGGGAATAAATATCACTGAATTACAGAAATATTGGAACAAAGTTGTCTAATGAAGGTAAACAAATTGTTGCTTACTGGAAAATACTCTTTCAAACACACATGATCACGTTGTACAGCGCCATAATGGATATTAGCAGGGCTATATTTTGGCCTTTATTGGCAGCGCACAATTGGCCCAGCGTTTCTCTCCCTCTAAAAACAGAAATACATGTTTTGGCATTTACAAATATTATTTTGGCCTTTTATTCAGATTACAATCGCTCTCTTATGTTTATTTAAAATTATTATATATTATCAAGTTGTTGACAGTCATATAGCCCAGCATCTACATAAAGCTGAGTGACTCACTCATTCATGGTTTTGGATCAAAATAAATAAGTACCAACATGCTTTCTCGTAGTCTTTAATAAAGAAATGTTTTGGCCTGGACACCATGTACAGTATTATAATAGCCCATTATGGGCTATTAGCAGGACAATATACCTTTACCAACACCTCTCTGTATTTTGATACATTGTGGATGGGTGCTCCTGCAGTGCAAAATGCATTGCTACAGATGCAGGTTCGATACCCATGCCGGCCGCCACCGGGAAACCCATGAGGTGGCTTTTGGATTTAATTTAGATTCCTCCAATCCTCTATGAAATTATTGGCGGAGAGTCATGTCATATTTTTTGATATACTGTAGGCCTACCGTAGATGACGTGAGTCTCACTAGTGTTGAGTAATGTGGTGTAGGTCTTATTTATTTAAAGAGCATATTGAAGTTAGAAGCAATAGGATTTGAAGCAATAGCCTACAACTATTTTAGAACCTTTCCCGCTGCTCTGAGACAAGCATGGGGACTGGTCTTGATATATCAATGAGATTTTTGTTTTCTCTGAATCTCTGTGTGTATTGGTTAGACTAGAATTAGAAAATATTATGCTCTTAGTGTAACCTTTTATTTAACTTGACAAGTCAGTTAACCTGTTATGGCTAGGGGGCAGTATTTTCACAGCCGGATAAAAAACGCACCCGATTTAATCTGATTATTACTCCTGCCCAGAAACTAGAATATGCATATAATTATTAGCTTTGGATAGAAAACACTCCAAAGTTTCTAAAACTGTTTGAATTGTGTCTGTGAGTATAACAGAACTCATTTGGCAGGCCAAAACCTGAGAAGATTCCATGCAGGAAGTTTTTTATCCGGATGTGAAAATACTGCCCCCTAGCCCAAAGAAGTAAAAATAATTTGTTTTTTGTGAACGTTTATTGTGAGTAATTTAGTAAATTCACCGGAGGTTTGCGGGGGGTATGCTAGTTCTGAACGTCACATGCTAATGTAAAAAGCTGTTTTTTGATATAAATACACTGCTCAAAAAAATAAAGGGAACACTTAAACAACGCAATGTAACTCCAAGTCAATCACACTTCTGTGAAATCAAACTGTCCACTTAGGAAGCAACACTGATTGACAATAAATTTCACATGCTGTTGTGCAAATAGAACAGACAACAGGTGGAAATTATAGGCAATTAGCAAGACACCCCCAATAAAGGAGTGGTTCTGCAGGTGGGGACCACAGACCACTTCTCAGTTTCTATGCTTCCTGGCTGATGTTTTGGTCACTTTTGAATGCTGGCGGTGCTTTCACTCTAGCGGTAGCATGAGACAGAGTCTACAAACCACACAAGTAGCTCAGGTAGTGCCGCTCATCCAGGATGGCACATCAATGCGAGCTGTGGCAAGAAGGTTTGCTGTGTCTGTCAGCATAGTGTCCAGAGCATGGAGGCACTACCAGGAGACAGGCCAGTACATCAGGAGACGTGGAGGAGGCCGTAGGAGGGCAACAACCCAGCAGCAGGACCGCTACCTCCGCCTTTGTGCAAGGAGGAGCAGGAGGAGCACTGCCAGAGCCCTGCAAAATGACCTCCAGCAGGCCACAAATGTGCATGTGTCTGCTCAAACGGTCAGAAACAGACTCCATGAGGGTGGTATGAGGGCCCGACGTCCACAGGTGGGGGTTGTGCTTACAGCGAAACACCGTGCAGGACATTTGGCATTTGCCAGAGAACACCAAGATTGGCAAATTCGCCAATGGCGCCCTGTGCTCTTCACAGATGAAAGCAGGTTCACACTGAGCACGTGACAGACGTGACAGTCTGGAGACGCCGTGGAGAACGTTCTGCTGCCTGCAACATCCTCCAGCATGACCGGTTTGGTGGTGGGTCAGTCATGGTGTGGGGTGGCATTTCTTTGGGGGGCCGCACAGCCCTCCATGGGCTCGCCAGAGGTAGCCTGACTGCCATTAGGTACCGAGATGAGATCCTCAGACCCATTGTGAGACCATATGCTGGTGCTGCTGGCCCTGGGTTCCTCCTAATGCTAGACCTCATGTGGCTGGAGTGTGTCAGCAGTTCCTGCAAGAGGAAGGCATTGATGCTATGGACTGGCCCGTCCGTTCCCCAGACCTGAATCCAATTGAGCACATCTGGGACATCATGTCTCGCTCCATCCACCAACGCCACGTTGCACCACAGACTGTCCAGGAGTTGGCGGATGCTTTACTCCAGGTCTGGGAGGAGATCCCTCAGGAGACTATCCGCCACCTCATCAGGAGCATGCCCAGGCGTTGTAGGGAGGTCATACAGGCACGTGGAGGCCACACACACTACTGAGCCTCATTTTGACTTGTTTTAACCTCTTACATCTAGACGTTCCGCTAGCGGAACACCTGCTCCAATATCCAATGATAGGCGTGGCGCGAATTACAAATTCCTCAAAAATCCCAAAACTTCAATTTTTCAAACATATGACTATTTCACAGCATTTTAAAGACAAGACTCTCCTTTATCTAACCACACTGTCCGATTTCAAAAAGGCTTTACAGCGAAAGCAAAACATTAGATTATGTCAGCAGAGTACCCAGCAAGAAATAATCAGACACCCATTTTTCAAGCTAGCATATAATGTCACAAAAAACAAAACCACAGATAAATGCAGCACTAACCTTTGATGATCTTCATCAGATGACAACCCTAGGACATTATGTTATACAATACATGCATGTTTTGTTCAATCAAGTTCATATACTGCTCAAAAAAATAAAGGGAACACTTAAACAACACATCCTAGATCTGAATTAAAGAAATAATCTTATTAAATACTTTTTTCTTTACATAGTTGAATGTGCTGACAACAAAATCACACAAAAATAATCAATGGAAATCCAATTTATCAACCCATGGAGGTCTGGATTTGGAGTCACACTCAAAATTAAAGTGGAAAACCACACTACAGGCTGATCCAACTTTGATGTAATGTCCTTAAGAACAAAGTCTTATTTACAAGGCCAGCCTACTCCTTCTTGAGCTAAATTTAGCTAGATTCTATAGATAAATAGCCCAGTACTGTACTCCAGACCGTCACGTTGTACAGCGCCATATTTTCCATTCCATCCTAATGGAAACCCAGAGGGTTTTTCATTTTTCTTGGAATAGAAACACCATAATATTAATTAAGCAAGTACCAGTCAAAAGTTTGGACACCTACTCATTCCAGGCTTTTTATTTATTTTTTACTATTTTCTACATTGTGGAATAATAGTGAAGACATCACAACTACAAAATAACACATATGGAATCGGTTAAGAACAAATTCTTATTTACAAGGACAGACTACTCCTTCCTCTCCGTCGGGGAATTGAACCCCGGTCTCCCGCGTGCCAGCACGACACGGGGATTCTTTAGCTAAATAGCCCAGTACTGTAGCCTACTCCCGACCATCACGTTGTACAGCGCCATATTTTCCATTCCATCCTAACGGAAACCCAGAGTTTTTTTTCTTTTTTTTTCTTGGAATAGACACACCATTTTCAGAAATGTTGCTTAATGAATTTTCTTAACCTGTTAGGGCTAGGGGGCAGTATTTGCACGGCTGGATACATTTTTTTTTACCCGATTTAATCTGGTTACTAATCCTACCCAGTAACTAGAATATGCATATACTTATTATATATGGATAGAAAACACTCTAAAGTTTCTAAAACAGTTTGAATGGTGTCTGTGAGTATAACAGAACTCATTTGGCAGGCAAAACCCTGAGACATTTTCTGACAGGAAGTGGATACCTGATGTGTTGTATTACCTTTAAACCTATCCCATTGAAAAACACAGGGGCTGAGGAATATTTTGGCACTTCCTATTGCTTCCACTAGATGTCACCAGCCTTTACAAAGTGTTTTGAGTCTTCTGGAGGGAGATCTGACCGAACAAGAGCCATGGTACGATGATGGCCCATTAGACACCTGGCGCGCGAGTTCATGTTGGGTACCCTCGTTCCAATACGTTATAAAAGAGTATGCATTCGTCCACCTTGAATATTATTCATGTTCTGGTTAAAAAAGGCCCTAATGATTTATGCTATACAACGTTTGACATGTTTGAACGAACGTAAATATATTTTTTCCCCTCGTTCATGACGAGAAGTCCGGCTGGCTTAGATCATGTGCTAACAAGACGGAGATTTTTGGACATAAATGATGAGCTTTTTTGAACAAAACTACATTCGTTATGGACCAGTGATACCTGGAAGTGACATCTGATGAAGCGAATCAAAGGTAATGGATTATTTACATAGTATTTTCGATTTTAGATCTCCCCAACATGACGTCTAGTCTGTATCGCAACGCGTATTTTTCTGGGCGCAGTGCTCAGATTATTGCAAAGTGTGATTTCCCAGTAAGGTTATTTTTAAATCTGGCAAGTTGATTGCGTTCAAGAGATGTAAATCTATAATTCTTTAAATGACAATATAATATTTTACCAATGTTTTCTAATTTTAATTATTTAATTTGTGGTGTTGACTTGACTGCCGGTTATTGGAGGGAAACGATTTCCTCAACATCAATGCCATAGTAAAACGCTGTTTTTGGATATAAATATGAACTTGATAGAACTAAAAATGCATGCATTGTCTAACATAATGTCCTAGGAGTGTCATCTGATGGAGATTGTAGAAGGTTTTATGGTTTTGGTGACCCTGTCTTTGAATTGACAAAACATTACACACAACTCTTGTAAATGTACTGTCCTAACATACTCTAAATTTATGCTTTCGCCGTAAAACCTTTTTGAAATCGTAAAACGTGGTTAGATTAAGGAGATGTTTATCTTTCAAAGGGTGTAAAATAGTTGTATGTTTGAAAAATTTGAATTTTGACATTTATTTGGATTCAAATTTGCCGCTCTTGAAATGCACCTGCTGTTGATGGAGTGCACCACGGGGGGGACGCTAGCGTCCCACCTAGCCCATAGAGGTTAATATCAGTCCCATATACTATGTTCTTACAAAAAAGGTTTTAAATTCTCTAGTACAGCCACTATTGAAGGCTATCAAATGCTTCTCAATGATGCCCTCCGGTGGTCAAACTAGCACTAACTAGCATTAATGGTACCAGTGGTTGACACTTAAATAACGTACCATAGAATTCTGCGACACCGTGCAAGCTGCGCCGCTGTACGCTGCAACTTTTAAAGGACGAACCACTGTATGCCTACACTGAACACCACACATTTGCTGCTACTGTAGACTGAATGATAGAACAGCTATTTCCGTAATGTTATGGGATGCTTTTTCTCTCAATTTTGATGGTAGGCCACTCTGGTAGGCATACATTATGATGAAATAGCCACAGTACACTACTTGGCCACTTAAAACTGTAAGTTAAAGCGGGTACAGCCTCCGTGTTCACAGTAAGCACACGCCGGAAGTTGCACAGAATTTGGACAATGATCAAATTTGCACTCTGCTGACCTGAAATTTGCACATTTCCCTCAAAAAATTTTAAGAACATTGCTTAGAACTATAAGTTAAGCATAACTTTAGGAAATCTAAGATGCGTGAAATAAATGATATCCAGCTCAGAGCTCCAGCTATGCATTTGGTTTGCTAACTAGCTAGCTAAATGGCTAGATGTCAAGATCAAGCTTCTTGGTTACAGCAGAGACTGGATCAACATCCCTGTTGCCTAAATTGTTTTGTGCGCCCCAAAATATAAATAAAATATACATTATTTTGAAATGGCAGCCCTTGTCTGCACTTCAGGTAATACTGTATACCCTGAAAAAAAGGGACATGAAGGGTATGACGATATGAATATCTGTATACCGCCCAACCCTACAGTCTACTACAGTCATCCAGGGACACAGTCTAGAACACATCTACTACAGTCATCCAGGGACACTGTCTAGAACACATCTACTACAGTCATCCAGGGACACTGTCTAGAACACATCTACTACAGTCATCCAGGGACACTGTCTAGAACACATCTACTACAGTCATCCAGGGACACTGTCTAGAACACATCTACTACAGTCATCCAGGGACACTGTCTAGAACACATCTACTACAGTCATCCAGGGACACTGTCTAGAACACATCTACTACACAGTCTACTACAGTCATCCAGGGACACAGTCTACAACACACAGTCAAGTAGTCTACTGCTGAGCATATTAAATAGGCTAGTCACACAGTCTATTACTGTCATCCAGTCTACTACAGTACATGGGCTACTCTGAACCAGACCATGCCGGGCTGCTTCCAGCCTCAGTATAACAGTCAGGGTTGGTTGAAGTTGGGAACAATCCCATTTCTGTCAGTAGATTTATTCCATAGGGATCCTATTCAAACCCTGATCTTGAATTTAGATGGAATTCACCCCAACCCTGATGGCTGTGGAATCCCTGGTAGTGAGAGGCAGATCAGAGGCAGGGGAGTGTTCAATGTTGGTCACTGTCTGACCCTTCTCTTTCATTATATCTATTTTCTGCGGCATTGAAGGAGGGAGGCTCAGAGACTGCTGGTCTTTGCTTGGCCTATTCATAATGCATAGAATGATACACAATCTGTTCAGCTCCTCTATCATTTACAGCACATCAATAATGGACAGGCACCCACATGTCCTCTCTTCCCTTCTAGTGGGGGCTTTTATGGCTGTATATCTCTGTGTGTGTGTGTTAGGTCATGTATTTCTTCTGTGCACAAGATGCATGTACTCACAGAAGTATCTTGTTCTGGCTGTGTCTCTGACTATCTGTGTGATACTGTGATCAAGTGGCTGTGTGTCTGTCTTTGTGTAGTTGAACTGATGAAGTGTGTGTGTGATGGGAGAGGAGGACAGGTCCAGTGAGAGTGGTGGTGATGTATAACTAGTGTAATACATTAACACTTGGAGAGGTCAGCCCTCTGCTCCTCCGCTCCCTCTCTCAACACTCAGTCTGCTCTCTGTGTCCACTCCACTTAGGCTTGTCCAGCTCTTGCTCTCCCATTTCCCTCTCCCTCTCTCCCCTATTCCCTCACGCACCATCTCCCTTTTTTCTCTCTCACTCACTCACTCACTCACTCACTCACTCACTCACTCACTCACTCACTCACTCACTCACTCACTCACTCACACCCCCTGCCAGAGCTTTTCTATACTGGCATCTCACTCTCCCAGTTAGGCAGGCTTTCTCTATGACAAACAAAGCACTCTACATGATCTGCAGCATAGTGCTGAACTCAGGTCATCCAGAATGTTCCCACTGTTCAACAGGTTTAGTCTATAGTGTGAGTGCCTCTGTAATAGTCAACAGTATGGCTCCATCCTGATTGTCCTGTGTGTGACACATAGCTTCTAGTCTAAATCAGACTGACTCCATCTCCGTTCCCTCAGGCGTCTCTCGGCATGTGGCGTTAGATGTTGGGTTAGAAAGAGGAGGAGGGAGGTAGGTTTGTCTTGTTGGACTGTGTTGTACCAGGCCCAGAGTTCAGCATTATTACCACCAGATGTAGGGAGTTTTCTGTTGCACCTTTTATTTAACCTTTTATTTAACTAGGCAAGTCCGTTAAGAACAAATTCTTATTTACAATGACGGCCTACCCTGACCAAACCCTAACCCGGACGACGCTGGGCCAATTGTGCGTCGCCCTATGGGACTCGCAATCACGGCCGGTTGTGATACAGCCTGGAAATGAACCAGGGTCTGTAGTGACTCCTCTTGCACTGAGATGTAGTGCCTTAGACCGCTGCGCCACTTGGGAGCCCCAAAGTCAGGCTTGATGCTACAGCAGGCAGGCAGGCAGGGCCCCAGCCCAGAGCAGGAGAGTCCCGGGGAGAGGCAGGGTGTGGTGGCTGGTGGTTGTGGGGCATGGGTTCCCCTCTGAGAGATGACTCAATTGGGCTGTTGGGTTTGGAATGGTCCTGACTGGTGCCTGGTGATGGTCTGTCACTTTAAGAGGGAAACAGACATAATATACACTAGAAAGAAACAACAATAGGCAACTCTATGCACAGTTGCACATGGCCAGGCTAGTCTGCACTGTAGGCCCATGTTTCTGTCAGATTAAAGTTCAAATAAACTCAGCAAAAAAAAGAAACGTCCTCACTGTCAACTGTGTTTATTTTCAGCAAACTTAACATGTGTAAATATTTGTATGAACATAACAAGATTCAACAACTGAGACAAACTGAACAAGTTCCACAGACATGTGACTAACAGAAATTGGATAATGTGTCCCTGAACAAAGGGTGGGTCAAAAGTAAGTCAGTATCTGGTGTGGCCACCAGCTGCATTTAAGTGCTCCACATGGACTGCACCAGATTTGCCAGTTCTTGCTGTGAGATGTTACCCCACTCTTCCACCAAGGCAAGTTCCTGGACATTTCTGGGGGGAATGACCCTGTCCCGAGCCCTCACCCTCCGATCCAACAGGTCTCAGACGTGCTCAATGGGATTGAGATCCGGGCTCTTCGCTGGCCATGGCAGAACACTGACATTCCTGTCTTGCAGGAAATCATGCACAGTATGGCTGGTGGCATTGTCATGCTGGAGGGTCATGTCAGGATAAGCCTGCAGGAAGGGTACCACATGAGGGAGGAGGATGTCTTCCCTGTAACGCACAGCGTTGAGATTGCCTGCAATGACAACAAGCTCAGTCCGATGATGCTGTGACACACCGCCCCAGACCATGATGGACCCTCTACCTCCAAATCGATCCCGCGTCAAAGTACAGGCCTCGGTGTAACACTCATTCCTTCGACGATAAACGCGAATCCGACCACCACCCCTGGTGAGACAAAACCATGACTCGTAAGTGAAGAGCACTTTTTGCCAGTCCTGTCTGGTCCATCGACGGTGGGTTTGTGCCCATAGGTGACGTTGTTGCCGGTGATGTCTGGTGAGGGCCTGCCTTACAACAGGTCTACAAGCCCTCAGTCCAGTCTCTCTCAGCCTATTGCGGACAGTCTGAGCACTGATGGAGGGATTGCGCTTTCCTGGTGTAACTCGGGTAGTTGTTGTTGCCATCCTGTACCTGTCCCGCAGGTGTGATGTTCGGATGTACTGATCCTGTGCAGGTGTTGTTACACGTGGTCTGCCACTGCGAGGACGATCAGCTCTCTGTCCTGTCTCCCTGTAGCGCTGTCTTAGGCATCTCACAGTACGGACATTGCCATTTATTGCCCTGGCCCCATCTGCAGTCCTCATGCCTCCTTGTAGCATGCCTAAGGCACGTTCACATAGATGAGCAGGGACCCTTTTGGTGTTTTTCAGATTCATTAGAAAGATCTCTTTAGTGTCCTAAGTTTTCATAACTGTGACCTTAATTGCCTAAAGTTTGTAAGCTGTTTGTGTCTTAACGACCGTTCCACAGGTGCATGTTCATGAATTGTTTATGGTACATTGAACAAGCATGGGAAACAGTGTTTAAACTCTTTACAATGAAGATCTGTGAAGTTATTTGGATTTTTACTAATTGTCTTTGAAAGACAGGGTCCTGAAAAAGGCCCGCTTTCTTTTTTTTGCTGAGTTCATCTATGTTCAATGTGCACTGGCTCGGACTAATGAATCATCTTAATTGTCAGATAAGTGAATGTATTAAATGTACTTCAGCTCAATGTCAAGTATCAAGGCTACCGTGGACGTAATCTTATTTTAGGCGATATCTTACATATTAACACAGCCAGCTTGCAACACACACAATCACTTGAAATATTCAACTGAAAGTATGTGCCTCGCCTGGCTTCCTCATCAAGAGGCTCTCCCCTGTTCCTTCGTGCCGTGAGACCAGAGTGCATCGTTCTAAATCGCCACCTTACCGAAATCTATGTAACCATGACAACAAAGTGGCTGAGCAAATGAATTGATCTTCAGGGGCATCATGAGACCAAATTACTTTGTCACTTCTAATTTGTTGACAGACGGGTCATGAAGTGTTACATTTCCCCCTACTCATCTATTTCGCACAGGATATAGTGTGAGGAAATGGACCTTGAGTGTACTGAGTAATTTGACTTTCTGTTTTTTTTCTGTCTGTCTGGGGCTCGCCCCCTCACTTTCTTGGTCTCTCTTTCTCTCCCTCACTTAATACATTTTTCCTCTCTTCTTTCATTTCTCTCTTCTTTCTCTCTCTCTCAGGGATTTTCTTCCTCGAGGATCAGGCATAGTCACCCGTAGACCTCTGATCCTGCAGCTGTGCTTTAACAAAGCTGGTGAGTCTGAATTCTCATACAACCATGGCCTTGTCTGTCCTCTCATTGCTGCTGCCATGGACCTGCCTCCTCCTCTCAGCAACACTGTCTGGTGCCTGGTAAAGACTTTCTTCTCTCTCTGTCTCTCTCTCTGTCTCTCTCTCTCTCTCTCTGTGTCTCTCTGTCTCTCTGTGTCTCTGTCTCTCTCTGTGTCTCTGTCTCTCTCTGTGTCTCTCTCTCTCTGTGTCTCTCTCTCTCTGTGTCTCTCTCTCTCTGTGTCTCTCTCTCTCTGTGTCTCTCTCTCTCTGTGTCTCTCTCTCTCTGTGTCTCTCTCTCTCTGTGTCTCTCTCTCTCTGTGTCTCTCTCTCTCTGTGTCTCTCTCTCTCTCTCTCTCTCTCTGTGTCTCTCTCTCTCTGTGTCTCTCTCTCTCTGTGTCTCTCTCTCTGTGTGTGTCTCTCTCTCTGTGTGTCTCTCTGTGTCTCTCTCTCTCTATCTGTGTCTATCTGTGTCTCGCGCTCTCGCTGTGTCTGTCTGTGTCGCTCGCTCGCTCTCTGTGTGTCTGTCTCTCGCTCGCGCTCTCTCTCTGTCTGTCTCGCTCGCGCTCTGTCTGTGTCTCGCTCGCGCTCGCGCTCTGTCTGTGTCTCGCTCGCGCTCTCTCTCTGTCTGTGTCTCGCTCGCTCTCTCTCTCTGTCTGTGTCTCGCTCGCTCTCTCTCTCTGTCTGTGTCTCGCTCGCTCTCTCTCTCTGTCTGTGTCTCGCTCGCTCTCTCTCTCTGTCTGTGTCTCGCTCGCTCTCTCTCTCTGTCTGTGTCTCGCTCGCTCTCTCTCTCTGTCTGTGTCTCGCTCTCTCTCTCCTGTCTGTGTCTCGCTCGCTCTCTCTCTCTGTCTGTGTCTCGCTCGCTCTCTCTCTCTGTCTGTGTCTCGCTCGCTCTCTCTCTCTGTCTGTGTCTCGCTCGCTCTCTCTCTCTGTCTGTGTCTCGCTCGCTCTCTCTCTCTGTCTGTGTCTCGCTCGCTCTCTCTCTCTGTCTGTGTCTCGCTCGCTCTCTCTCTCTGTCTGTGTCTCGCTCGCTCTCTCTCTCTGTCTGTGTCTCGCTCGCTCTCTCTCTCTGTCTGTGTCTCGCTCGCTCTCTCTCTCTGTCTGTGTCTCGCTCGCTCTCTCTCTCTGTCTGTGTCTCGCTCGCTCTCTCTCTCTGTCTGTGTCTCGCTCGCTCTCTCTCTCTGTCTGTGTCTCGCTCGCTCTCTCTCTCGTCTGTGTCTCGCTCGCTCTCTGTCGCTGCTGTGTGTCGTGCTCTCTCGCTCGCTCTGTGTCGCTCGCTCTGTGTGTTTGTGTCTCGCTCGCTCTCTCTCTCTGTCTGTGTCTCGCTCGCTCGCTCTCTCTCTCTGTCTGTGACTCGCTCGCTCGCTCTCGCTCGCTCTCTCTCTCTGTTTCTCGCTTGCTCGTTCTCTCTCGCTCGCTCTCTGTCTCGCTTGCTCGCTCTCTCTCTCTGTGTCGTGTCTGTAGAGTATGCAGAGTTCCTACACTGTAAAGGGAGGAAGTTTGTGGACTTTGAGGAGGTCCGGGCGGAGATCGAGGCAGAGACAGACAGGATCACAGGCTCCAACAAGGGCATCTCCCCCATCCCCATCAACCTCCGGGTCTACTCCCCTAACGGTAATGCTCACCAACAGTTATTCATTTGGTGTTCATTTTAACATATGCATGCACACAAACACGCGCATGCACACATAAAAGCGCAGCAAACACTTGCATTCATGTATCAACCTCTCAAAGAAACTACCTTCGCCATGCCATACAAGGACATCTATACACAATGTAACACACATGCAGTCTCAATGGCAACAGTCATAACATTCTCCCTCCCCCTCCATCTCGCCCTCCCTCTCTCCCCGTCCATCTCGCCCTCAGTGCTAAACCTGACTCTGATCGACCTCCCGGGGATGACTAAGGTGGCAGTGGGGGACCAGCCGCTGGACATAGAGCACCAGATCAGGGACATGCTGCTGCAGTTCATCACCAAGGAGAGCTGCCTCATCCTGGCCGTCACCCCCGCCAACCAGGACCTGGCCAACTCAGACGCCCTCAAGATCGCCAAGGAGGTGGACCCACAGGGTAAGGGACTAGCCTAGTGGTGCTGTACTGGTACTCTATTGGTTCTCTATTGGAGCTCCCAGGACCAAAGGATGAGGATGGGCACTTGATTTCTGGGTGGTGTTCATTTGGTTCCACCAAATAGACTGAAACATTGACGCACTACCTGGACTTGTCCAATAAGAAACGCTAATTGATCTTTTTTTCCCCCATTGTTTTTCCTACTGAACAACTGTGTTGAATTGAAGGAGATGAGGAATGGAAGTCTGGGTGGATGGTGGACAGGTAGTAGTCAGGATTAATATGATGAGATTGTTTTTGACTGTTTGGTTCTGTTCAGGTCTGCGCACTATTGGCGTGATCACAAAGCTGGACCTGATGGACGAAGGGACGGATGCTAAAGACATCCTGGAGAACAAACTGCTACCTCTGCGTAGAGGTGAGGGGAGACACACACACACACACACACACACACACACACACACACACACACACACACCTCATTGACTGCAGAGGAATAAGTGTGCGCTCTCTCTCCAGGCTATATCGGCGTGGTGAACCGCAGTCAGAAGGACATAGACGGCAGGAAGGACATCCGCGCTGCGCTGGCTGCTGAGAGGAAGTTCTTCCTGTCTCACCCGGGCTACAGACACATGGCCGAGCGCATGGGCACCCCACACCTGCAGAAACAACTAAACCAGGTGAGAGAGTACTCAACGTTCACCTTTCTGTTATTCTACACTGATGTTCTAGTCTGACTTCCAGATCAGTTTTTTTGCTTTCTTGTGAACTCTGAGAGACGGCACCAACAGATCTTAAACCAGGCTATAATGTTCCTTGAAACTCACTTGCTCTTTCATTCACTATACATTCTCTCCCCTCCTATTCGCCTTCTCACTCATTCTATCCCTTCCATTTCTCCTTCTCCCTCCCTCCTCCTCCCTCACTCATGGTGTCCCCCTCTCTCTCTCTCTCTCCTCAGCAACTGACCAACCACATCAGGGACACTCTGCCTGGGCTGCGCAGTAAGCTGCAGAGCCAGGTCCTCTCCCTGGAGAAAGAGGTGGAGGAGTACAAGAACTTCCGTCCCGACGACCCCACACGCAAGACCAAGGCCCTGCTGCAGTGAGTAGAGGACACCTACACACACCACCACCACCACCATGATGAGTAGCTCCAGAGTTGACCCTGACTCTCTGTCTTTCTCCCCAGGATGGTGCAGCAGTTTGGGGTGGACTTTGAGAAGCGTATCGAGGGCTCTGGGGACCAGGTGGACACAGCGGAGCTGTCGGGCGGTGCCAAAATCAACCGGATCTTCCACGAGCGCTTCCCCTTCGAGCTGGTCAAGGTGAGCGCTGTGGTCTCAATACTCACTGTCACAATATTTCTACAAGAGAAGTTCATCTGCCTGCTTGACTGTTTTGACCACAGTAGATAGACTTGTTTAGAAGTGTGAATTTTAGAGTGCAGAATGGATGAACAGTTTTTCTATTGTTTGTTCTTCTCTCTTTTCTCTCTCTCAGATTGTGTTTGATGAGAAGGAGTTGAGGAGGGAGATCAGTCATGCCATCAAGAATGTCCATGGTGTCAGGCAAGTGGAGGAGAGGGGCCGTCCTGTCTTCCCACCACCATCACTTTTCAGCTCTTTCCTCTTCACTGTCAACCCTCTCTGTTTCCTCCTTTCATGTAAAACTCACACACAGCATGCTTAGCAATCACTGAATTGCCCACAGATCACTCTCCCACAGAACGGCCTATCATACACTCAAATGGTTGTTGTTCGATGTGAAATCTAAACCCATTTAATCTTCCCCCACTCCTTCCTCCCCACCTCTACTTGTCTGTAATATCTTGCTTGTTATTTCCTTGTGCATACATCAATCACTGATTTGTGTGCTGTTTCGTGTTTGATAACCTTGGTCTGCTCTCTCTTCCTTATTTCTGTCTGTCAATGTCTGTTTTAGTATCTTTTTTTTTTTTTTTTTTTTTATATGTACTGTTCTCATTGTCTGGACTGACTCGTCGATCTGCTTTTCTGTTTGTCTGTTATCTCTCTGGACAATAACTTGTCTGTCGTCCCTACCTCTGTCTGTTTTTTTTTGTCCCCGTCTGTCCGTCTCCTTATCTCTGTCCCCCCCCCCCCCCCCGTCTGTGTCTTTGTGCGTCCTCAGAACGGGCCTGTTCACTCCCGACCTGGCGTTTGAGGCCATTGTGAAAAAGCAGATCATTAAGCTGAAAGAGCCCTGTATCAAATGTATCGACCTTGTCATTCAGGAGCTCATCAACACAGTCAGGCAGTGCACCAACAAGGTACTGCAGCCTGGTGTCCAGACTCGCGTCCTGTCCCGACCCAGCCTGGCCACAAGGGGGCGACACTGAGGGGGGCACAACACTGACCCACTCTGCTCCACAACAGCTGTCCATCCATGGCCTCTGTGACCCTTTAGATAGCACAACTAGGGCCCAGAGATTTTCCAGTCAGGTCATGTAGTTAGTTAGTAAATAAAAACTCCTGGCCCTAATCAGAACGTCTACAGTGTAACCACCCGGGGGCTCCTGAGTGGCGCAGCGGTCTAAGGCACTGCATCTCAGTTGAAATCCAGGCTGTATCACAACCGGCCGTGATTAGGAGTCCCATAGGGCGGCGCACAATTGGCCCAGCGTCGCCAGGGTTTGGCTGGTATAGGCCGTCATTGTAAATAAGAATTTGTTAAATAAATCAAATAAAAACACGCTATACACACTTGTATAGTGTAGATGTAGTGTGGTGTATGTCCAGAGGACTGGATGGTGCAGATATGGGTACAGTTTGACTCCCCCTCAGCCCGCCACGGCTGGCCTGTGTGCCAGGTGCCGCTGTCGTGTTTTGTGACAGTTGTGGTGTTGTCGTCATGGAGACGGGATGGTTAGGGATGGCCATTCCCCGAGCATCACTGGTCTCACATGGACAAGCTGCAGGTCTCATCTGTCTAAGAATGATACACACTTAGGACTGACATAGCTAGGCTGTTAGTTATGTGGGTACTGTGAGTTGAATATGTACCCACATATCTATATTATATACCTAGTTTGAGAAGAACTGCCCTGTCAAGAGAAGAGGATGTGAAAGCCTGCGGCTTGTCCTTACCTTCTTGCTTTACTTGTATTTCTAGAGACTAGAGATTTCTAGTTTGACAACTAACTAAACTAAGAATCTTCTTGTTTTTCTTTCTTTCCTGTATTTCTCTCTCTCTCGCCTCTGTTGTAATTTCTCTGTCTATCCCTCTCTCTCTATGCTGCCCCCCTACACTACACTCCCCCGTACCCCCTCAGAACGGGGTTGTTCACCCCTGACCTGGCCTTCGAGGCCATAGTCAAAAAGCAGATCCTCAAACTGAAAGAGCCCAGCCTGAAATGTGTGGATCTGGTGGTGTCTGAGCTGACCGCGCTCGTCATGAAGTGTTCTGTCAAGGTAACCAAGAGCAGACTCACCCCTCACAGGAAAGAGGGGGGAAAGAAGGAAGAGAGAGAGAGAGTGTTCCGGAGCGTATCATCTCTGTGATTGAATGCCCGTCCCTGTTCCCCTCGCACCTCTCCTCCACCGCGCTCCAATCAGCAACCTATCCTAATGAAATCATCCCCCACGCCATCTCTCCTCAGTGCCTGGATTGTGTGTGTGTCCCTCCCTCGCCACGCACATCCTCTCCTTTTGTCCAAGCCACACGTGTCCGATCAAGCATTGACTTGCAAATCACGTCTGAATTTTAAGCAGCGCGTCTTAACTTCCTTTCAGCATCCCCTCTCCTCACCCGTGCCACCGTTTGATTTGAGCACATTAAGACTGATTCTCCATCTGCCTCCTCCATCCCCATTTCCCCTCCTCCTCAAGACCCAGACCTCTGTCTATCAGAACATCAGAGCCCAGATCTCCAGAGCTATATATATATATATGTGTATGTATACATGTCCTGCAGAGCTCCAGGGCTATAAGGCTATGCTCCCTCACTGACCCAGCACTGCACCATTGATATTATTCTGTCTGCCTAACCGGATGGAAATGCAACATGAGGGAAACAATATAAATATCTGCTGGCGGTCTGTGCCGGGGGTTGCCATAGCAACAGTGCTGCTCAACAACCATGCCATCTTGTGGATGGAGGGGGGAATTGCATTTCAAAGACCCACCACCGTCCATCCCTTTCACTGTCACTCTACCTCTGGTATTAGTTCAGCTGAAGAAAGGATCGTCCTTCACTCTGTCCTTCACCCTCTTCTTCTTCATTCTCCTGATCTGTTCTTCACTAACATGAAATAATATCAGCGATCACCGTCAGCTTGGAATGATTGTTTACTGTCACAGGAAAACAATAGTGTCAACTGTAAGTTAACTTACTTTCTTTGTTTTTTTACGTTGAATGATCTAATTTCCTAAATGTTTCTATGTATTTTATCCATTGATCCATTTAAAGGTTGACTCCAGTCAACTAGAGCTAATCATCATGACATGACTCCTCATGGTGTCCATCATGGTCATTCCCAACTGAGGCTGAAAGCGCTGCCCTTATGCCATAGATCACAGACATTCATCCTGTGTGCATGCCCATTAAGGTGTGTGTGTGTGTGTGTGTGTGTGGTAGTCAATATGATTACTATATTCACTGCTGAATGCCTATGACCTTCCCCTATCCTGCACACTGAGTGTAAGAAACATTAAGAACACCTTCCTAATATTGAGTTGCACCCATTCTGACTTCAGAACAGCCTCAATTCATCAGGGCATGGACTCTACAAAGTGTAGAAAACGTTCCACAGGGATGCTGGCCCATGTTGACTCCAATGCTTCCCACAGTTGTGTCAAGTTGGCTGGATGTCCTTTGGGTGGTGGACCATTCTTGATACACACAGGAAACTGTTGAGCGTGAAAAACACAGCAGCGTTGCAGTTCTTGACACACAAACCAGTGCGCCTGGCACCTACTACCATAACCTGTTCAAGGGTACTTAAATATTTAGTCTTGCCCATTCACCCTCTGAATGGCACACATACACAATCTGTGTCTCAATTGTATCGAGGCTTAAAAATCCTTGAACCTGTTTCCTCTCGTCTACACTGATTGAAGTGGATTTAACAGGTGACATCAATAAGGGATCATAGCTGTCACCTGGATTCACCTGGCCAGTCTATCATGGAACGGGCAGGTGTTCCTAAAGTTTTGTCCACTCAGTGTATGTGCTTCATCTCCTGTCTGTTGTACATGTAAATGGAAGGTAGGTCTGCCTGGATAGTCATGCCAGAGTGTTAGTGTATGCTAGTGTTTCTCTGGGTCTATGTGGTCAGTGTTGCAGTTGTTTTGTATTACCTTGCAGCTGGGTTCCTACCCCCGGCTGAGAGAGGAGACCGAGAGGATCGTCACCACCTACGTCAGAGAGAGAGAGGGCAAGACCAAGGACCAGGTCAGTGCATTTAGGGCCTGTCGGGGTAGGGGTGCTGACGTAGGATCAGTTCAGCCTTTTAGATCATAATGAATTAGATGATATGGTCAGGGGGACCTGATCCTAGATCAGCACTCCTACTCTGAGATGCTTTTTTAATTCAGGACCTGACCACTGACAGAGAAACACTCCCAACAGGAGAGTTTTAAGAAATATTATAAATATTATTCTCTATTTGAAATCAATTGTTTGTACTTGCCTTTCTTGCACTTGTCTTTTCTGTACTAGGACTGGCTTTGCTTGATTGTGATAGGTGGTTTGTAAATGACGTCTGTTCGACGACTAAATGAATGTAAATGTGATGTAAAATGAAGTCTATTGTCATAGTGAAGCTCTGTCTTCATTCTAGGTGATGCTGCTGATTGACATTGAGCTGTCCTACATCAACACCAACCACGAGGACTTTATAGGCTTCGCCAAGTATGAATCCTACTACCCCACCCACCACCCTAATACACCTCACCCTTTACCCAAGCACCCCTTCCCCTTGTGTCCCAGCTCCCAGCTGAAGGTGTGGTTGTGATGTAGTCCTGGGCACCAGACTAACTCACTACTGCCCAAAGCCAGATTTGTACTGTTTGCTGAACTGGGCATGGACTGAACTGAACTCTGCTGAAGATAGACTGGGTAGTCCCATAAGCTTGTGTGTCTGACTGCCTGTGCTTGATAGTTATTCCTACAGTAAGTGCCATTCCCTATAGACTTGAAACAATCAATACCTCAATCGCTGTTTGGCCACTTTATCACAGCCCCTAAAGACACTCACAGAGATCACTGTCGCTACAAACCACAATTTACCGCTACTTTTATCAGTATTACTGAGGGGCTGTATCTGTGGATCCTTGATCTGCATGCTGTAAACCAGCTGTGACTCAGTCAGTCTGATTGGTCCACCATGAAGGCAGATCAATGAACGTGGTTAGAACACTGTAGAATACGCTCTAGTGGAGCGGAGGCTAGGGGTCAGACAAGGTCGATCTAGCTGCATGGTCCGTCACGGTTAGTTCTGCCTCTAATGAGCTGAATCAATCATGCTAGGTTGTGCACCCTCCCTTTCTGACCCTGTCTCTCTGGATCTGTTTTGATTGCTTAGGGAGTGACCTGAGTGAGTTTATCTGTTGACTGCATTGGTTATTACTAATAACATGGTGTTTTGGAATCCTGAGTTCCTGCATCTTGCTAATAGGCCAGCCCTAGCCACTCATACTGGATGTCCTGCCAGAGCTGGACATGCGTTGACCTCTGCCCTCTACACTGTCTCCAGTGTAGCAATTACTATAGGATGCACAGCATGTAGCTAGCTGAGTTGAGTCTCTTCCATAGAAATATAATGACTGCTGTTTCTATGGTCTCTTCCCTCTGCCTGAGGTATGCATCTGATTGTGTAACATAGCATTGCCCCTTGCGGGTCTGAATGCCGTGCGGGTTCCTTTCCAATCATCCGCATGGAGAATGGGTTGATGGATTGATGAGAAGTGTTTTCAGGTAGGTAGGGGTGGTAACTTGTCTCTCGTGGCGTCACTTTCAGTCTTGACTTCAGAAGGCACGATGATGGTAGCCCACCAGGGTACGGCAACAACAGGTGGGCTGTCACGAATCGGGTGTCCCTGTTCCTCTCCGCCCGTTCCCCCAGACCCCACTCCCACTGTTCCCACGGCTATGTTTGATAACTTGAATTGTAGGACAGGTTTGATAGCTGTTAAACGATTTGATTGATCAATACACATTATTACCCAAACATTGTTGATGCTGATTGTGATTTTGAATTGTGGTTCCTTCTGAACCTGTCCTTTTCTAACAGTGCCCAGCAGAGAAATACACATCAGAACAAGAAGAGGGCCATTCCCAACCAGGTACACTTTGTCCCTCCTCCTCCCACCCTCTTACTTACCCAGCCCTCCCAATCTGATCAACCCCCAGATTCAGCTGCCCCAGACTGACACTTCCCCCTCGATCATATTTACATGTTGTAACAGACCTGACCTCTGACCCTATGCTACCAATTAATATACTCAACTACTAGTAACCTAACCTGACACTTACAACCTAACAGCACTTATTTACGTAAGCATAAGTAGCTTCAAGATAACAACTGCAAATCATGGCCAAATACCATCCTGTCTTTAAGTCAGATGTTCATTTTACTCCTTGGCCACTGTGTTATAAACCTGGCACCTCTCTTCCTGTGTCATCCAAACAGTTCTAAAAGTGTTTTGAAGTCTCTGCTTTATTGATGTGATATCTAAATACCTGAAATCATGTGACTATGTTATGTCAGCTTCAATGTCATCAACACTTATAGAGTGCACTTCTCAGGTTCCTGGAAACCTAGTAAGGGTACATATTTTGTAGGATATGCATTACATCCTATAGAAATACCTCCTAACACTGTATTTCAGCGAGGGGAGAGTTGCCCTAGACTAGAGTCATTCAAGCCCTCCCTGCTTCCCTGCACAGGAAATTAACAGCTATGTTTCTACTACAACTATCACTACTTTATCACTATTTGCACGGCACTACAACACAACCAAGGCATGATACCCAACAGCAAAGCAACAATCATAGAATTGTTTTATGTTTTTCAACTAACCCAAGCACTTTTTGTATTGTAATTCAGATTGTGCATGGGACCCAGCTTCGCTCAATGAAGCAACCAATATCAAATAACCGATGTGTGGTACTTGAAGGAAATCTAATCGCATGTAACTCTTGTTCTCTTGCTCCCTCTCTCTCCATCTCTCACTGTCTCCATCTTTTCTCTCCTTCCATCTTTGTTTATTTGTTTGTTTCTTTGTTTCTTTCTGGCTGTCTCATGGATTCCTTCCATTTCTGTCTCTCACCTTCAAACCTTTCATTCTACCATTTCAAATGTGTCCTCCCCCCCCCAAACTCCTCCCCTTACCCATTTTCCCACTCCCTGGCTTGCTTGCTTCCCCCTTTTCCCCGGTCTATGATTTATCCTGCCATCTTTTGCCCTAACCACTCCCCAACCCCCCTCCCATCCCTGCAGGGTGAGATTCTGGTAAGTACCCCACAGATCCAAGCCACACCCTGTTAGGAGTCAGCAGGGGTCACCAGAGCAGGAGAACTGAGGCCAGACATCTGACACTTAGGAAAGAATGGGGGGTTATAGGAATTGGTGTTATGACAACTTGTTCCAGGTCACTCCTTTGTACAGAACTCCTCTTCAAAATGATGAGCTGTTTTTTTCTCGTAATATCTTCCCTACTCCACAGGGACTGAGAGAGGGCGAGCAGGAGAAGGTAGTAGAGTCTCGACTTATGGCAAACCGGAGATCAATCAGAATCGTATCGTAGAGATGTAATTCTCATCGGCTTTACCCTTACCCGTAATCGGTAACGGCTTTCTCAATAACATCCAGGTTATGCTCAATAATTATTGGTTTCACTTAACAAGACAGCAATTGTCTTTAATTGGACAAGTAGATAGAATATTACTAACATTTACTCTTTACTCTCAAACCTGTTGAAACCATTTCTGTCCAAGCACAGGCAGAATTGTTACATTTTATGTCACGTTCTTGAACCACACTGAAGTGTAATGTCATGATTCCCTGTGAAAGACTATGGGAGAGTTGGGAGGATGTGAGAGTGGCTGGTGTCAGTTCTCCTGCTTTTGGTCCTTACCCATGCTGCCCTGTCCAGGGGTTTAACTAGTGAGCGCCACAGTTTGCCTTGCTGTCGAAGGGTCCTGAACATTCCAGGGATGAGGGGAGGAGACATGAATCACCAACAATCATACACTAGATGTTCACATTTTCATCCTTTTGGTGTCATTGAAATCTCCTCTTGATGTTTTCTCTCTTTAACTTATCGTGGCATGTCAACTTCCCACAACTCAATATTCCAATCATCACTATAACAATATGTTAGTAGCACACCTCACAACTGTCCACAAACCATTCTGGGTGGGACCCGTGACTGTCATTCCAATCAGGGACCAGAGGGTGGCAGTAGAGGGTAGAAGGGCATGGGGGGGGGGGGGGGGGGGGGGGGCGTCATGATTCAATCAATGATTATCATTTACATCAAATAACTCTGATCAAATATGGTTTTGAAGTAATATAAATTGGGTTTAATAATGATTTGGAATGTGTATATTTCCATACATCTAATGTATCAATGTTTGATTTACCAGCTGGTGGAAGACCTAAAATAATGTTTACTTTAGAAATGAGGGATTTCAATGTAGGGAAGCTTTTGACAGGAATTGAGGCAATGATGCCATCAAGTGGCCTAACTTTTCTAGAGATAATAACCTGAACATTAGATGTAGCTGAAGATAGAACAGGCTAAATGTCTTTCTTTAGTCATCACTGACCTATCCTGCATGTCAGGGCTTCTGTTTATACAGTGATGAAAGAAGTGTCATGGCATTAAAAGCATCTCACTATCCCTATTCTGTCACCTCACACTCCTCTTGTCTGTCTCTCACTTTCAACACTTACGACACTGACCACTGACTGCCAGCCAGGTTTTTAAAAATAACATTCTCATTAAAGAAGGGTGTAAGGCAATTCCTCGCCAAGGCAAACTGAGAATGTAGCCAACTCCTATGTTACAGCCTCTTCCTCTCTCATTTCTTTTGCTACTTTCCCACATAATTTCCCCCCCCCCCCCCCCCCCCCCGGTCATAAACCCCAATCAGTCTTTAAGACACAGGAGAGGGAGAGAGAGGTTGATGTTCTCTCTGTCTTATCAGCATAGCTTGACAGTATCCTTGTCCAAGCTTGATATCTGCTGCCCCTGATGGTTCTTTGTAATGGCACTAACAAGGGGTACTACGACCAGGGGCCAGCAGCCCCCTAGGTATCTGACGAGGTACTGCAGGGGGTCCCAAAAAAAGTGATTTTTATTTAAAGGTTTTTATGAATATCGCTAGCAACAGAATAAGCAAATGTTGAATTACATGCAGTAGAAAATAAGAGTATCTTTCTGATGTCAACTTTATTTTTCAACTCCTAATATTGAACAGATTACACTCATTAAAGATAATTACACTCACTGTGTCTGACATAGGCTTTGAAACAGCACCTGTGACTAGACTACCACTGTGGAAAGTGCTGCTGGCTGCTGCAAAGCTTTGTTGACTTGGACATACATTTTTGGCCAGACATGGCTAACCTTTGTGAGAACAGTTGTTCTTAGCGAAAATGTGTTTGGAGTTACCTTTTTTATCGAATAGGCTGTTAGTTTACACTTCCTCTTCCAGTTATAATGTGGGGAGGTCAAAACAATGAAAAACTATTTACCAAATCTATTCATTTTCAAATGTTATTACTTCTGCTTGACATTATCATTCACCTGATAAGACAAGTCGTGAAAACAATGTTTGCTAACTTAGGATGGGGTTGTCACTTTTATTTTTTTCATCCCTCTCTCTCTACCCGTCCACTCCGTGAGCTGTGGCTCAGTCTACCCGTCTCCACTGTCTCTGCATATCGCTGTATTCCTCTCCCACAGTCTGGCCCTCCTCTTGCCTCTCCATCTCCCTATCTCCTGTTCCTTAGATAGGTGTTTAGCCTCCTACAGTGCCCTACACTGGAGTGTATGTCTCATGACTCTGCCCAGTTAACCCACTAACCCTAGTCTGTTTTGGCTAACCGTGTATAGGCTAGCTTTTACTGACCCGCTCACTCTAACATACCACCGCCGACCCCTGACCCTGGTCTGGATGCCCCATGTTAGTTCGAGGTTTCTGTTTTAATCTCCACCCCTTCAGTTAGTCATCCTTTCTGAATAATACTTTTGTATGCTTACTGTATACATCAGGGATCATGTTCAGAAACATTGTTTAAATTGTAAATCTTTGTACTCAGAATAGAAGAGTTAATTTAGAGTATGTAGAACATCTTAGTGCTTATATTGGTAAGACAGTATCAACCAAAACTCACACTGAGTACCCAGGTAAGGTTTTTATTGGTCAGTTAAGTTAGTCATATCACAAGATCTCCAGGAGGTAAATCATGAGTACTTTAATGATGTGTTTTCCCTCCATCCTCCCGGTATACCTTGTCCACCACCACCCCTCGCTCCCCTGTTTCCCCCACCCCTATCTCTCCCCTAACAGGTGATCCGCAAAGGCTGGCTCACCATCAACATCAGCATCATGAAGGGAGGCTCCAAGGAGTACTGGTTCATCCTGACCGCAGAGTCACTATCCTGGTACAAGGATGAGGAGGTGAGTGTCTAACGCTGGGTTAAGTACAATACAACACAAAATAATACAATACAAACTGCCAGAAAGATTCTGCTACGAGTCCATGGGCTGATATATGATCTGCATTGCATGTTCCCTCCTCCCTCATTGTCATGGTGGAGAATCAGATCCGGAGCCTCTCACTAGAGCCCCTGGTGGCCGGTGGTTAGATGTGTCCTGAGTGTGTGTCCCGGCCCAGCCTAACCAATGTGCAGACTACTGTTCAGCTTCAGCCTGATGAACAGGTAGTCTGAACACTGGGCAGGCGGGGGGGTGAGGAGGGGGGAAGGCCCGCGGGGTCGCTCCGGCTGCAGGTCACTGCCCTTGGGACAGGACAGAGGGGGGAGGTAGGAGGAAGGAGAGAGAGATGGAGGGAGAGTAAACATTCCTCTGATAAAGAAAGCAACCAAACTCAGACTGAGGTCCATAGATATATGACTAATTTAGTATGTTGATGTAATGGAGAGATGTTGAGCTTACAACTTTTTTTTAATAGAATTTGATCAACTTAAAGTTCCAACAGCCATTACTGTATTTACTTTGTGCACATTAACAAAAAGCAAAGTTTTTGGCCACTCTGTGTGACCACACACTACTCTCTACAGTCAGATTTCAAATGCTCTGTAGGCCATTTCAAAGGTTGTAAAATATATGGAAAAGGCATGTCGATAATACATATTTTATAATGTTTTAATGGAACAAAGTTGAAATAATATTAAAGAAATGAACCGAAGGCACTAGGGATCATCCAAGGAAAGTTAAACATTTACAGACGGATGCATTCGGAAATATAGTCTTACTTTTAAACGTACCATTAGTTCGGTCAGAGCAGCCCAGGCCTTGGCAAAGATGTCCCCTCTCTCAGCGAAACAAAAAGAGCTTCAAAAGACACCGCCGACCGCTGACCAGAGCTAAAGACAAACCTTTAACCTGTCACTCTGACTACGCCTCACAACAACTGGTACCGTTCAGTTTCTACCAGTCCTCTGTGGCGGAAAGAGCGAGAGAAAGAGAAAGTGCAGAAGAGAAAGAGAAGGAGCGAGGGAGGATGGTGGAAGCAAACTGACGTGGCAGGCCGGTTGAAATGTTCCAGCAGGGATCTGCCTTTGGAATTTGCAGGAAATCGTACTGGGTTACTGGGGGCGGGTTGGGGGGGGTGGGTGGTGTGTGGGGGTGTGTGTTTGTCTTGGTTTGTGGTTGTATGCCACTTTCATGCGTCTATGTGTTTGAGTTTGCACAAGCACATGGGGGTTTGTATGTTTTCATGTGTGTGGTTATATATTTGTGTGTGTGTGTGTGTGTGTGTGTGTGTGAGACGAGGACATTGGCTTAGAATGATGTAACTGTTGGGACTGAGCGGCTCTCTGTTCTAGTGCAGACATAAACGCTTCCAGATGCTTCTCCTCAACAGTGCAAAGCTGGCATCCCTCCCCCATCTCTCTCCCCCATGCTCCTCCTCTCTCCCTCTCTTCTCACCAGCCTGGTGGTCTGGGTCTTATACAGAGGAAATGCATTCCACTCTGTCTGCTCATTGGTGGAGAAGCCTACTGTTGTATTCCATTGTTTTTCAAAGTTACCCATGAACAAGTTTGTTAATGGCTGTCTTCATAGCTTCCTCTTATTTGTGTACTTTAATGTTTTTAATGGCTTCAATGATTTCTTTGTCAAGATGTTATTGCTATGAGTTCAGATCGTCCCCCCCCCTCTGTGTTTTAGGAGAAAGAGAAGAAGTACATGCTGCCCCTAGATAACCTCAAGCTGAGGGATGTGGAGAAAGGCTTCATGTCCACCAAACACGTATTTGGCGTCTTCAACACTGAATCCAGGTCAGAGAAATGGATGTGTGTGTTGTGTATGTGTGTCCTGTTCTACAGAAGTCTGTCATCTCAATTCAGTCAATCAGGAAGTAAACTGACATTTAAATGTTACAAAATTCTCATCAAGAAGAATTGAGGGAAATTAATTTAGTGAATTGACAGAAATGAAATAGAATTTACACCCACCCTGATTGTGTTTGTGTTTTGCCATCCATCAAGCAGGAATGTGTATAAGGACCTGCGTCAGATTGAGCTGGCCTGTGACACCCAGGAGGACGTGGACAGTTGGAAGGCCTCCTTCCTGAGGGCTGGGGTCTACCCTGAGAAGGACCAGGTACTCAACCCAAACTCACTCAAATAGTCTTTGGGTCGTTTTCCCGGACACAGATGAAACCTAGTCCTGGACGGACGTAAGGACATGCTCAACAGAGATTCTCCATTGAAAGGGTTTGTAGTCCAGGACTAGGCTTCATCTGTGTCTGGTAAACCGACCCTTGAAGTTTGAATGTTAGCAGAAGCAGAGGTCAAACGAACGGCTGCATTGTGGTGACAGCCTTTTGATGAACACTAGTCATGCACCTGTACTTCTTGATGACTTCACTGATGATTGTCCTACTGCTTGTTTCTTCTCATGCACGCCAATTCATGATTCAAGGGAGATTATGAGGTACTAATATCAGAGCGATTGGATGTATGATTCACAATGGCATACATCTACCGCAAATGTATCCCAATGGCATGCAGTAGTATTATTTGCTATAGTGTATTGACCTCAAACACTCAGAGAACAGGTACGTGTGTCCTCACTCAGAGGTAACGTCTCTCTCTGTGTTCCCCAGGTGGACACTGAGGATACGGCCCCGTCAGAAACCTTCTCCATGGACCCCCAGCTGGAGAGGCAGGTGGAGACCATCCGTAACCTGGTGGACTCCTACATCGGCATCGTCAACAAGTCCATCAGGGATCTCATGCCCAAGACCATCATGCACCTCATGATCAACAGCGTGAGTGAAAAAAGCCTAGAGACGGTCTACACTTATCAGGCTCTGTCTTATAGCAGGGGATTCTATCAAATGGTGGTATGTCTTATAGCAGGGGATTCCATCAAATGGTGGTATGTCTTATAGCAGGGGATTCTATCAAATGGTGGTATGTCTTATAGCAGGGGATTCCATCAAATGGTGGTATGTCTTATAGCAGGGGATTCTATCAAATGGTGGTATGTCTTATAGCAGGGGATTCCATCAAATGGTGGTATGTCTTATAGCAGGGGATTCCATCAAATGGTGGTATGTCTTATAGCAGGGGATTCCATCAAATGGTGGTATGTCTTATAGCAGGGGATTCCATCAAATGGTTGTATGTCTTATAGCAGGGGATTCCATCAAATGGTGGTATGTCTTATAGCAGGGGATTCCATCAAATGGTTGTATGTCTTATAGCAGGGGATTCTATCAAATGGTGGTATGTCTTATAGCAGGGGATTCCATCAAATGGTGGTATGTCTTATAGCAGGGGATTCCATCAAATGGTGGTATGTCTTATAGCAGGGGATTCCATCAAATGGTGGTATGTCTTATAGCAGGGGATTCCATCAAATGGTTGTATGTCTTATAGCAGGGGATTCCATCAAATGGTGGTATGTCTTATAGCAGGGGATTCCATCAAATGGTTGTATGTCTTATAGCAGGGGATTCCATCAAATGGTGGTATGTCTTATAGCAGGGGATTCCATCAAATGGTGGTATGTCTTATAGCAGGGGATTCTATCAAATGGTGGTATGTCTTATAGCAGGGGATTCTATCAAATGGTGGTATGTCTTATAGCAGGGGATTCCATCAAATGGTTGTATGTCTTATAGCAGGGGATTCCATCAAATGGTTGTATGTCTTATAGCAGGGGATTCCATCAAATGGTTGTATGCCAGCTTTGTGTACCTATGTGTTGACGTGTTTCCACAAGCGTTGGGGTGTTTGTGTTTTCTAGCATCACTGAAGATTGACTATTCAGTGACTCCATCTTTCCATGCAGACTAGTATGATGTGAAAGGAGTAGGACAGCACCGTTTCTCCGTAGTCGATGGTCTTCCTCTCCTCTCCTCCCCAGGCTAAGGACTTCATCCACTCAGAGCTGCTGGCCTACCTGTACTCGTCAGGTGACCAAAACAGCCTGATGGAGGAGTCAGCTGACCAGGCGCAGCGCCGCGACGAGATGCTCCGCATGTACCACGCCCTCAAGGAGGCACTGCACATCATCGGTGACATCACCACCACCACGGTGACGGTCCCCGTGCCGCCGCCCGTCAACGACAGCTGGATGCAGGAGGCCAGGTGAGAGGAGATTGTGTGTGTGTGTACACATTCACACATAAGGGATTTGTTGACTTTGACGTTAATGTGAATTGAGTGAATGTACCTTAAATTCTCTCAAATTCATGTAATGGAAGATGTTTTGATTCATCCATTGTCCCATGTGGGAACTAAAGGGGGTCACGTGGGAACAAAATAGTTTCATGTGTAAGAGACTACAGTCGACCAAAGCTTATTGTCGTGCAGTGTTTGTAAAATGTATATTTTATTGTCTGTCTGTTCTTTTTCCATTCCCCACACCTCTTTCTCTCTGTTCTCGTCTCTCTCCAGTCCTACCCCCCAGCGCCGCCCCCCGGCCGCAGCAGCCCCTCCCCCAAGCCGTCCTCCTGCAGTGAGTGGCCCAAGGCTAGGACCACCCCTCAACCCCTCCCCGGCGTTTGGGGGGCCCCCCATCCCCTCTCGCCCGGGCCCGCCGCCCATTAACGCCTTTGGCAGCAACAACCATCAGGACCCTTTCAGTGCCCCCCCACTGATCCCCTCTCGTCCCGCTCGCATCCCCCCTGGCGTGCCCAGGTAAGAGCACCTCCACCTCTCAGGAGGGAGCAGTACCTACCTACCTATCCTCACACAGGAATAATGTCTCCTCATCGACACTATATTAACCTGTGTAACCCTCTTTATTCATTGTTGAATTGCCAGGTTATCACTAACTGCAGCACCTGGCTCTGACTGTCTGTTGACGTCAATAGATGGATATAAGTTTCCTCCATCCCACCTTTCACATTACTACATTAACCTTTTCTCTACACGCTTCTCTTCCTTTCTCTTTCCTCTATCTTGGTTATCTTCTCTGTTTCATAAAGCCCATCTCTTAACTCCTCTCTCTTTTGTGCTCAGCTCCTTTTCTCTGTTTCTTCTGTTCTCCCTATCTCTCTCTGTGGGAGTGTTTCTCTCCATTCACGTCTCACGATCTCTCATCTGTTCTCCTGCTTGCTCTGTCTCTCTGGGTTTGTTTCATTACTCTCTCTCTCTCGCCTCTCCGTGAGCATATCTCACCTCCTGTTCTTGCTCTCTCTCTCTCTCTCCCTGCAGCCGAAGACCCCCTGGCGCTCCTCACCGGCCCACCATAATCCGCCCTGCCGAGCCCTCCCTGCTAGACTAGACTACCCAGTAGAACCAGCCAGGCTCACCTGTGTGTGTGTGTGTGTGTGTGTGTGTGTGTGTGTGTGTGTGTGTGTGTGTGTGTGTGTGTGTGTGTGTGGTGTGTGTGTGTGTGTGTGTGTGTGTGTGTGTGTGTGTGTGTGTGTGTGTGTGTGTGTGTGTGTGTACTGAGGCCAGACGGGAGGGCTAGAGAGCAGGGGAGGAGAGGGCCCCTATACAGTATCTATGCACATTGATATATGCTATTTCAACCAGACTAATCTAATGTAGTCGACTCAAACTGTTCTCTGATATAAGCTGCTAACCCTCCCTTAGTCTCCTACACATGTGGGCTCTCTCTGGTCTCCACATTCTAAAGATGCAAAGGAACCATAACCACTTGAATCTTCAGAATCAGAAGAGATAATTACACTGTTTTGGATATTGTACCATATGTATCAAAAGATTCATAAAGACTTAATCGCTCACCTTTGACCAGCAGGGTGCAGTCACGGCATCAGATGTGGATGGTTACATGGAAGTGACATGCCCCTAAGTGACCTATTTTCTGTGGTAACAGAATTGTTAATTTCCTCTCTGAAAATGTGGACTGCAGCATAGACTACAACCTTTCTAAACGTAAAAGGCTAGCTTCCCTCCCTCCCTCCATCTTTAGACGTGCCCTCACCTCGTGCTCTCCTACACCCTACACCTCTGTGTAATATACACAGACATCCTGTTCATTTTTTTTGTGGTTTTTCTAACTTGATTTCATACTGGAAAATAGTTATTGTTATTACGACTACGGTGGTGTTGATGAATACTTTCTTCTTGTTATTTTATTTGAGTGACTTGTCTGTTTTAATGCCCCCTGTATGTAGCTTTAAAACCAGTCTCATCACAGCAAAAGGAGGCAGAAAAAGACAATTTAGCAGTGCAGGGCTACACATCAAGCTGAGAGCAGCCTTATAAAATGTGCCCGTTATTATTGGAATGTCCTGCCACTGTTGAGGAAATGTCATCTATATTGACCACTTGAAGCACTTCTGTGTACATCCATACATCCAGTGGTAGTGTTGAGGTTGTCATTACTTTAAGACTATGCACAATAAACAGAGAGAGAGTTGTCAGCACTTTGAGATGATTTCTCCACGCATCCTTAAGTATAGAGTTATCCCAGCACCTTAAGTCAACCTCACTGAGGCCTTAACCAACCTCGGGTGTCCCATTCAGGACAAGGACAGGTAAAGGGGAGAGTACAGTAGGGTCTCCTGGAGGAGGGTGAGAGGGCGGGGAGGCAGGAAAGGGAAGGGGGCTATGTGGTTAGAGCTGGAGAGACACCGGTTTAGGACCGAAACTTCTTCCTGTCACAATTCAATGGTCATTTGTCTTTATGGACGAGAGACCCTCCCGGTGTCTTGGAAACACCGTTGTACATAGCTGATGGACAGTCTCAGTACAGACACACAGAGATGATGTCTCCCGTTTAAAAAAGAATGGATGGAGAATGATGTTTAATGGTGTTCATTGAAAACCAAACATTTTAATGTGTAGTAATCGTTATACTAATTGAAGCACTAACACACAGCCGTTATATTGACTTAGTTTGGGATGTAGGGAAACGTTGAGATTTGTAATCTCCAGATCGCATTAATTCATTATTTATAACCGTGGGCATTTGTCATGTATCGTTTTGATAGAAATTATGTCAGCTGTATACTGCACCTTCAGCCTACTACCCCCCTCTGGAAAGGGAGACTGAACATCTTTCTGGTAGTGAGTTCGACTACAGGGTTCTAGTTGGAATAACTGCTGCCACTGGGAGGGTTTAAATAGGAGTGAAGAGTGTCTCTTCACAGCTGGGATTCTGTACTGATGAATATCATTTGATTCCTCTGATGGTAATTTGATCATTGATTTTACTGGGTGAATTTTGGGGGTGGGATGGGGAGGAGTTTGGAGGGTGAGTGACAAATGGACTACATTGATGTTTTGATTGGGTGATAAATATTGAGGGTGAGCAGGGGGTGGGAGTTGAACTTTTGTTGCTCTTTCTGGTGTACATACACATCCTGCCTGGAGAACCTGTCCAAACTCTATAGAGCTCAGTCCAATACCTTGTACCCCTTCCAGAAATCCATTATGAGTAAATGTGCTACAGGTAGAGGGTGAATTTGGTAGGAACTGTCTAAAACCATATTCTCTGGGCAGAATGTGCTTTTCTTCCCATACATTTCCCTTCAGGTCTGTCTACAGTGACCGTGCTGCTAGTGGGTGTCTGACTCTGATCTCAGCTAACTCCAACTAAAGCCTCTGGGAAATGGAGTCTATCCATGCTCCAAAAGGTTTCAATCTCTTGACCAAGTATAGAACCCCTACTAGGAAGAGATTTGGCCTTACATTTATGCTGTCACTCTCTGATGTTGAAGAGTCTTAAGGGAATCGAAAACGTCCCGTTCTTATGAAAGTGTCCCTGTCACCTGATGGTACCGGTCACTGTAGCCTGTCCCCCTACACCCTGTCTCCTGATCTGTAAAGTGTAATATGTTGGTGACTGCCTTTTCTCCATAATGGATGCCCCCCCCCCCCCCCCCCCCCCCAACTCTCCATGCTCTGTATCTTTCATATTGTGGGTGGGGGGGAACTGACCTGCATCAATCTTTCTTTAGTTTTTGCAAAGCCTTGTCAAGTGCCTCTAGTAATTTCCTGGGTTTGAATAAACAAATGAACCCATTTGGAACATGAGCGCTAAATAAAGAGGTGTTGTGTATAATAAAGAGACTGGTGGTTGGTGTCTACTTGTGTCTTGTGTGGTCCCCCCTCTCTCCTCTCTCTCATTGGTTGTCCTCACTCATGGTTCTCTCTCCTGGTATGCCTTCCTCTCTTCTTCCCCCTCCTTCACTGTGGATGTTGCTATGGTGTTTCTGTGCCAACAGGCTGCCTGCCTTTTGACTTGAGTTAAAAGTGGAATGAAAGTTGTGAAGGACAAGAATTCCTGGAATAATAACTTATTCATTCTCTTCTTTTTTCTTCCTTCCTGATGTTTCTCTGAATGCAAGGTGCACATACTCTACTATACAACTCAATACTCTGCTGTGGTGTTAGTAATAATAGTGGTGGTGGGTTGTAGAAGGCCTTTGGTGTACAAGTGTACTGTTTTTCAATTAAATGTTCAAGTTTATGGTCTTATCAACGTGATTTGATTTGTCTCTTGCTGCACATAGTAGAAAACAGGTAGCTATGGTAATAGTAGGAATCATCAGCTAAAGAAAGCAGGAAGTAGAAAATGTGATGGACACAAACTCAATTATAGGAAATTAATGTTCTTAGGTCTTCCCTTACAAAAAACTTTTCTCAAAAGGTCTGTTAGACCCCTCACAATCACCAAACTGTATTACGCATCAAAAATACTTGAATGGGAGAGAGTTATTAATGTTGGTCTGTCGTTATGATTGTCCCTGAACAGGCGGCCTGCTCCTGCTCGTCGTAACCAGTGGTGACCTTGCCCCAAAGCAGGATAGGATTGGAGATGCACTATCCACATACCAGCAAGAGAACCAGACCTGCGAAGAATTTCTGAACTTTGAACATATTAACCTTAAATATTCTTCAAAGAATAGGTTTCAGAACTGATTAAACTCTAAAAGCCATAACTTAGTTTCTAACATGAAATACAAGAGACAGCTTTTTCAATGGCAACTGTCAAACGTACTCGTTTTACAATAACTGACCGCATTTCAGGAAAATCAGCCTCTTTTAAAAGTGTATTTTTTTTCATAAAGTGAAATGAAATCTCATTGCATAAGCTGGAATAAAATACGGAGAGAACAGTCACGTGGTAAAGAAGACAACTTTACCCTCACTCACCATCTCATTAAAACTGTTAAAGGCCCAGTGCAGTCAAAAGTGTGATATCTTTATGCTTTATATATCGTTCCACACTGAGGTTGAAATTATACTGTGACAATTATGATAATGCACTTTTAGTGTAAGGGTGGTTTGAAAAAACGCCTGAAATATCAGCCTGTTATGGTGGGATGGAGTTTTATCCTGCCTGTTGTCATCACCAGGCTGTATATTAGTTAATCCACCAGTAAGAAAGAGACTTCCAAACCTTTCTGCCAATAACAGCTAGTTTTCAGTTTTCCCCTCCCCGCTCAGACCACTCCCAGACAGTCCTAGCAACATTCTTGGTTGACAAATTGCTCTTTCCTAAGAAGCTATTTTTGTTTTATTTTAAAATGTTTAAACTGAAAACAATCACAGTAAGGTACTTAATTGTTACCCAGAAATGATTTGATTTTGAGATAAAAACAGCTGCATTGAGCCTTTAATAGTTGGCACCTACCCAGACTGTTCTAGAAGTGTGGGGGGATGTATTCTGAAATTTCCAACCCCTCCAGGGGTTTTAGCGAGCTGTAGCCTTGCTGAATTCTGACACCACTCTCAGTACGGGTTCAACTTCTGTTCACTATTTCCATACTAAACAAACATTGAGAAAATTACATTATTTTTGTACTGATAAAATTGTTTGACTGTTCATGTGCCAAATTCATAATGAAATCCAGTGACTGTTTGTGTTAGCTATCTCCTGGGACACAACCTCTCCTCTTGGTTTTATGTACAGTGCAGTTTTAAAATATGGCCATTTCTCAACAGATTAGTGTCTGAATTCCTATTGAACACGTTTGTAGAACACTCCTATAAAAATGATTGAAGTGTAGAAGTTTGGTTTATTTAGATGATTGTGTGTAGGTGGAAGTGTAGATATGATTATTTGAGATCTCACTCATACTGCGTTGTTGTTCGATGCTATAGTTAATCATCTGAAGTGTCAGTTGGGGAACACCACATGGGATGATGACAGCCAGTAATAATATATGGTAGTGTATTGGGAGGGCCCCAAAAACCAAACGGTAAGGTGACTGGGTACTCCACTGCTGAGTGAGCACAGAAGCATACAAAGCTTTTAACAGCGAGGGTCATGTCATGTTCAGAAGAGCTTCAAACCATGTATATTCCAGTTCCAGTGGATGCCTTATGCAAGGGTCAGTCGGTAGAGCATTGTGCTTGCAACACCAAAGGTCGTAGGTTCGAATCCTGCTGGGACCACTCATACGTGAAATGTATGCACGGATGTCTGTAAATCACTTAGAATAAAAGCCTCTTCTATATATAGTCTTCCCTGTCGCTCAGTTGGTAGAGCATGGTGTTTGCAATGCCAGCATGGTGTGTGCAACGCCAGGGTTGTGGGTTTGATTCCCACTGGGGGCCAGTACAAAAAAAAAGAATGCATGAAATGGTATGAAATGTATGCATTCACTACTGTAAGTCGCTCTGGATAAGAGCGTCTGCTAAATGACTAAAATGTAAATGTAAAATGTATATGGCATATGCTGTATGTGATTTATACAGTTTATTTATACTGTAGTAAGGGTAATTGTATGAAGAAGGGCGTATACCGGTAATGTGATTATAATGTAGTACAGTGTCAATAATAGATCCAACTGATGAATTTTGCGATATGCCTTTAATCCAGTGCTGTTTTATGGTAGCCAATAAGATTGCCTTATTTTCTTTCTCTGCACACTTCTGACACTCAAATTTGCACTACTGTGCCTGCAATTGAAAGGAGTGGATCATTGAGATTTTATGGTTTTATAAATACAACCATTCATTTGAAAAAAAAGATTGGATCTTGTTTTGTGGTGTTGGAGGTGTATATAACAACTATGCTTGTGGTTGACTTTGCAACATTCTCCTGGCAGGAATCATTTTTTGAATGTCTCAACTCTTTGGCTTCGTCTCACCAGATCTCTGTCAAACACTATACATTTCAATAAAAATATAACATCTGTAATTCAATAAAACCATCCCATGAGAACAGTCATTGTTGCATGTAAGACTTCTTTCTCTTGCCTCGTAATTACCAGGCTGATAACCACTGCAGCTTTTAATGTAAGCTTGTGGGATCAGTGGCTTTGCAAGGCTACTCTTTCTCCAGAATTCATTTATTTCACAGTAGAATGGTTTTTTTTGGTGTGTGTTTATTTTGCTGTAGTTGTGTTATAACCATGTCATTAAATAAATGATATTTGTAAAGTCACTCTTAAGATCCCATGTTAAAAACATACAACCATATGATCTGTTATTGCATTGATTTGTTGTTTGATAGATTGACACTAAATTGTCAAAACATCATTATACAGTGTTTATGACTCACATACAAACATGCACTTTTCTGCCACTCAAAAGCTGAATCAAGCTCATCACACACAAACATTACTAAATCCTTACTAACAGTCCCTCATTTACCACACATCACTGTTGTCAATAGTCTATCTTCTTCAATCTCTGAGACCATTACTTTACAGTAGGTTCCTGTTAGTCCCAACACCCTTCTATGGCATCTTTGCGGAAGATATCACTGGGAAGGGGGTGGTGGAAGATACCACCGGGAAGGGTGTGGGGGTGGTGGAAGATACCATTGGGCCGTGTGTTGGTCTGCTGGAAGATATCACTGGGCATGATGTGGGGGTGGTGGAAGATACCACTGGGAAGGGTGTGAGTCTGCTGGAAGATACCACGGGGAAGAGTGTGGGGGTGGTGGAAGATACCACTGGGAAGGGTGTGAGTCTGCTGGAAGATACCACGGGGAAGAGTGTGGGGGTGGTGGAAGATACCACTGGACACTAGGGTTTGCAGACCCTCTTGTCGTCGAAGAGGCGTCGGAGGGTGTAGACCTGTGTGACGGCCACAGTCAGGATGACCAGGAGGCTCATGGAGGACCAGAAGGAGACCCTCCACAGGTTGTCCTCCAGTAGGTAGCGGTCCCGGGCCTCGAAGGCCCTCAGCATGGTCTGAAGCTGGCGGCTCCGCTCCAGGTGCCTGTGCACTGAGTCCATGGTCTCCTACAGGGAGAGGCAGGGAGAGAGACAGTGGGTAAGGTGGGAGAGGATAAGAGAGAACACAGGAATGTATAGAACATTGACAGCAGGAATGAGAGGAAAAACGTGAAACAGGAGAGACGAACAGGATGAAAAGACAAAATAACAAAAAAGGGGATGTGTAAAAATAGAGTGATAGAAAGACACCAGTCCCAGTGGCTGAGCGTTTAGGTGTTCCTCCTGTCCTTCTCACCCTAATGTCTTCCAGTTTGTACTCCACCATGCTCTCTGGCTCGGCCATGTCAGCCCACTCTTCATCGCCCCAGGCGACCCCAGGCTGGCCCTCCACAATCACCTCGAAGAACACCATCTTCTCAGAAAGCTTACTGAAGCTGTTGTCAAAACACAGCCGGTAGTCTCCGTCCTCTGTAGGCTCCACCCTGGGAGACAGACCAATGAGGAAGAACAGCATGATGTCAGAGAGGGTCAGAGCAAGTCAGACAGTATTCAGACTGTCATATAGAATAGTGTACAACTTTACTGTCTGTAAGCCAGAGGAGGGAAAGGTGTCTTTTGCATCACCTTACAAAAACTTTCAATGACACACCATCGAGCATGGTGAGACCTTCATACCACTCCAGAGAAGTTAGAGGAGGTCAGGGTTGTGTTAGTAGGTTTTGCCCACTCACGTGTGGATGCCGTCAGATGTCCTGAACTCAGAGGCCAGCTTGTATCCGCTGGGGGAGATCAGGGTGAAGCCCACATCCAGGCCTGCACCTGCAATCACCTGGAACAGGAGGGAATGGATTAAATGATATTATAATCCAACTCAAAGTGTTCCTATGAGAATATCCAGTGTTACAGACAGACACTATAGACAGACTGAAATCCACCACGTCTCCACTTCCATACATACTGTAGACACATGAACAGTGTGCTGGTGAGATAGTCAGTGTTGTAGTGGTGCCTCGAGAAGTGATTTTACACTAATTTTGCCCATTTCCAAAATGGTCCGGCCGACGACGGAAAAGTGCCCTGTGTAAAAAATTGAATGACAAACAGTGACATACACTCTGAATGGCCTAAAATTATAAATCCCATAATGGTCTTTCACAGTCAGGCCAACCCAAGCTGTACTGTTCATAATGGTCTTTCACAGTCAGGCCAACCCAAGCTGTACTGTTCATAATGGTCTTTCACAGTCAGGCCAACCCAAGCTGTACTGTTCATAATGGTCTTTCACAGTCAGGCCAACCCAAGCTGTACCGTGCAAATAAATTAACAGGCCTACTATTGAAACAGATAAATTACGCTGTCAACTGAGTCCGAAATTCAGTCAAGTTTTTACTTTTTTTTTGCTTACAAAGTCACACTTAACAGAACAACTGGTCTGGGATAAATAAATAAATACAACATTTGAGTGTAGTTACCTTTTAATTCAAGTGCACAAGCACCTAGCACTGTTGTTTGGTTAGCTGTGTTTCTGTAGCACATGATATGGAGTTTGCGAAACAAATTACCACTGGATTGATGCAGATAATCATGATGTCATTCTGCCAGGTAAGCATAGACTACTTTGTAGCTAGTTAACATTTCATTGATTAGGATTTTTGGAAAGCCTTTCCATCTATGCATTGTTATATTTTTCCTGATCCTTAATTGTTTGAAACCTGGACGTTTTACTTCATATGAGTCATGTCTTACTTTGCTTCAAAGTAGCCTAAAGCCAAAATCCCACCATAGAAATGTAGAGGCAATTACTTTATAAAGACTTCCTCATATGCGTTCTCCTGTTCTATTGGTTTTCTATCAATTTTCTGTCATTTTCTAGCAGCCAAAGGCATTATCCTAGTCATATTAGCAACCTATGATAGCTGTTGCATCTTTAGATCTCCCTTCTTTCTACATTTCTATCAGATGTTTCCATCTCTGTCCATGAAATCGCTTTTTAGAACAGTGTTTTCATTCAAATGTCATTTTGGAACATTTGTGCATAGGTCTACCTCATAATAGTTTATCAACATTTTAAGCTAAAATTTCTGATCTGTTCCATCAGCCTTATTAACTGATATGGCGTATACCTCCACTACACTACTTTGATATGCATTGTGGGGATTAAGAAGTGAGTATACGCAATGCCAACTGAAAAATAAGTGGGTATACAGTGTATACCTGCGTATACCTCCCACTACAACAATGGATATAGTATTTGTTCCAAGTATTTGCACAGCTCATGGTTCATCCGGTCATTAGCAGTCTCAGATTTCCATATTCAAACTCTACAACACAGTAGATATGAGTTCAAATAGATCCACCAGGTCAGGACCAACCTACAGTAACTTCAGTTAAAGCTACAATCCAACAGCAAGGAGAGGCTAGCCAGTATACCCACTCCCCAGCACCTGCCTGTTTATGTCAAAGTAACACCACTCTCAGGCAGCAGAAACATAAGGAGGGAAACACAGCATGTTAGGCCATATAAACTAGGCCTCAGGCATGAGTCACTACCATTGCCAGTGTGGTGTCATTGTCTTGGTTGAGAGAGGGTAACAGACGGACAGACAGACAGGCAGAGACAGTCAGGCAGACAGACACACCACAGACTGCTGTATAAAAAGTCTCAATCCTCACAGTCCTTCAGCTTGCTCTCTCAAGCTGTCATCGCTCTCAGCCCTGTGCGTCTCAGCTGTTGCTGTGTGGATACCACAGTAAGCCTGCCAGGCTCCACACAGACCACACACACACACACACACACACACACACACACACACACACACACACAGAGTCCACAGAAATGTGTCACGGCTTGGCGGGTTGGGTGGCGAGGAACATGACATCCTATCACAGTCATGTGTCTGCCAGAGGGCCTTGGTACAGTGTGAGGATTGGGAACAGGGGTTTCCAGTATATAGAGTAGGCATTGATACCGTAGCATGATGAGTATCACTTCAACTTTAATCTGTGAAGGGCTTAACCTGTAGTGGTTTACACTTTATACTAGTCAACTGACTAACTCTGCAACCGTGTCTTCTAAATGACTAAAATGCTATATATAAATTGTAACAAGGTCGGGCCAGGGATGCTGCATCTTCATATTTAATATGCATTTTGCACCAAGTAGGCCTACACTTGGTGGTAAGCACTCTCTTTCTCTTTACATGTCTAGAGGAGAAGAAGAAGCCACAGGCCTACTACAGCTACTATAGCTCAGAGGTTAGTTCGAGTATCTGGCCTTATGCTGACACAGTGGATCCCTTTGTAAACACTTCCCCTGCCTTGACCCTTCATGCCAACGCCAGCAGCTATTCAAGCTGGCTCTGTCTTATAGACTCCACCTGTATGGAAGGAAGATGCCTTATCTCATTATTTGCATCTGAGCAAAGTCCTTTGGCTGTAACAATAAAGCATCCAGTAACTGACTGACTAATACAACTTATAACATTGTTATAATAGAGGCACGAAATTGCACCACACACACACACACAGAGAGAGAGAGAGAGAGAGAGAGAGAGAGAGAGAGAGAGAGAGAGAGAAAGAGAGAGAGAGAGAGAGAGAGAGAGAGAGAGAGAGAGAGAGAGAATGACACAGAGAATGTCAGCTGTGTTTTCAATACCACAGAAAACAAAATTGTCCAAGCCTGCTACCTGGTATTCTACTTCCAGGCTTCCGTTGTTCGTAGCTGTTTGGTAGAAACATTCTGTTCTACCGGCAGAGAGTTGAAACGTGAATTCAGTATCTTGGCTTTGTCCCAAGCCTAAAGTGAAGTCCACAGATACAACGAAACAAGACAGCAAATAGAGTCTTACACCAACGCTCAGATCAAACATGGAACCCATTTGTAGCCTAGAAGCGACTTTGGACTTCAGTAAACGTTACAATCACTGTTGACTCATCGGCAGCCATGAATGCTTGTTCTTGTAGTCTAGTAGCCTACTTCGCTTCACTCATACCGCATTGTATACGTACATTTTCCATAGACTGTCAGCGACCACGAGTTGTAGGCTATTTATTGCTTGTGATCAAAGTTAGTCATAGCCGAAATCAAGTCGCCTACTTCACCGAACAACTAGCTTCAGATCAGTTCTGACCACTGTGCGCGCAACTGAAAGTGAGTCGATTTTATGGCATCTCATCCAACAAGATAACCTATTATATCGAAGTTAGACTAGACCACTGGAAGAAAAAACTCTCACCCTGTAGCCCTATCTTTTACAATAACTTCTACAAAGTAGCGCGTATGATTGACTGGAAGGGTGTGCAATACCAATGTATAGCAGTGGTGTGAAGTACTTTAGTAAAAATACTTTAAAGGACTACTTAAGTCGTTTTTTTTGTATCTGTACTTTACTATTTATATTTTTGACAACTTTTACATTTACTTCACTACATTCCTAAAGAAAATAATGTCGTTTTACTCCATACATTTTCCATGACACCCAAAAGTGGTCTAATTTACACTCTTATCAAGAGAACATGCCTTGGTATCCCTACTGCCTCTGATCTGGCGGACTCACTAAACACATGCTTTGCTTGTAAATTATGTCTGAGTGTTGGAGCATGCCCCTGGCTATCCGTAAATTAAAAAAAAGAAAAGAAAATGATGCCGGCTTAATATAAGGAATTTGAAATCATTTATACTTTTACTTTTGATAATTAAGTATATTTTAGCAATGACATTTACTTTTGATACTTAAGTATATTTAAAACCAAATACTTAAAAACTTTTACGCAAGTAGTATTTTACTGGGTGACTCACTTTTACTTGAGTAACTTTCTAGTAAGGTATCTTTACTTTTACTAAAGTATGACAACTGGGTACTTTTTCCACCACTGCTTAATATAAGGATTTTGAAATGATTTATACTTTTACGTTTTTTTTACTACTCAAGTAGTATTTTACTGGGAAATTTCACTTTTACTTGAGTCATTGTCTATTAAGGTATTTTTTACTTTTACTCAAGTATGAGAATTTGGTACTTTTTCCACCACTGGGGTAATGTCAGTAACCTCCGGTAGCCGCTAGATTATGCTTGTAATAAACAGAGATGAATGGTTTATCTTTTGAATGGTAATTTACCCTGTTGTGGATAGGGGGCAGTATTTTCACGGCCGGGTGAAAAAAACGAGAATATGCATATAGTTAGTAGATTTGGGTAGAAAACACTCTAAAGTTTCTAAAACTGTTTGAATGGTGTCTGTGAGTATAACAGAACTCATATGGCAGGCAAAAACCTGAGAAGATTCCAAGCAGGAAGTGGCTTGTCTGCGAATTTGTAGTCCTTCTGTTGCATCTCTATCGAAATTACAGTATCTGAGCTGTTACGTGACACTTTCTAAGGTTTCCATTGGCTCTCTAAAGCCTTCAGAAACCGGAATGAGGCGTCTCCTGTCTCTGAGCAGATAACAGGAGCACAGTTTTTCAGTGGACTGCCTGGTGGCTAAGAGATTGGAGATGCGCGTTCACGAGATCACGCCATTTTTTATTTTCCTCTTTGAATGAATACAACATTGTCCGGTTGGAATATTATCGCTATTTTACGAGATAAATAGCATAAAACTTGATTTTAAACAGCGTTTGACATGCTTCTAAGTACGGTAATGGAACATTTAGATTTTTTTTGTCTGGAAATGCACTCGCGCGTTACCCTTTGGATAGTGACCTGAACGCACGAACAAAACAGAGGTATTTGGACATAACTATGGATTATTTGGAACAAAAACAACATTTGTTGTGGAAGTAGCAGTCCTGGAGTGCATTCTGACGAAGAACAGCAAAGGTAATACAATTTTTCTAATAGTAATTCTGAGTTTAGGTTGTCCCAAACTTGGTGGGTGTCAAATTAGCTAGCCGTGATGGCCGAGCTATGTACTCAGAATATTGCAAAATGTGCTTTCGCCGAAAAGCTATTTTAAAATCGGACATAGCGATTGCATAAAGGAGTTCTGTATCTATAATTCTTAAAATAATTGTTATGTATTTTGTCAACGTTTATGATGAGTAATTTAGTAAATTCACCGGAAGTTTTGGGTGGGAACATCACATGCTAATGTAAAAAGCTGTTTTTTGATATAAATATGAACTTGATTGAACAAAACATGCATGTATTGTATAACATAATGTCCTAGGAGTGTCATCTGATGAAGATCATCAAAGGTTAGTGCTGCATTTAGCTGTGTTTTGGGTTTTTGTGACATATATGCTTGCTTTGAAAATGGCTGTCTGATTATTTTTGGCTGGGTACTCTCCTAACATAATCTAATGTTTTCTTTCGCTGTAAAGCCTTTTTGAAATCGGACAATGTGGTTGGATTAACGAGAGTCTTATCTTTCAAATGGTGTAAAATAGTCATATGTTTGAGAAATTGAAGTTATAGCATACTTTCAAAAGTACTGTCAGACTGATTTGTAAGACTGTCATAGCCCCATTTAAAACCTCTCTGGGGTAGGGGGCAGTATTTTGACATCCGGATGAAAAGCGTGCCCAAAGTAAACTGCCTGTTACTCAGGCCCAAAAGCTATGATATCCATATAATTGACAGATTTGGATAGAAAACACTCTAAAGTTTCTAAAACTGTTAAAATAATGTCTGTGAGTATAACATAACTGATTTGGCAGGCGAAACCCAGAGGACAAACCATCCAAGGGGGAAAAAAATTGTGGGCATAGGATTTTCCAATGGGTTTCTATGGGATACCCTTATTATTAGGAACCTGGTTGCAGTTCCTATGGCTTCCACTAGATGTCAACAGTCTTTAGAAATTGTTCTATGTTTTTCTTTTGAGAAATGAAGAAGTAGTCCTATTCATTGTAAGTGTCACTCCAGGTGGACTCTACTGTTTTGGTGCGCGTAAACAGGAGCGCGCTCCACGTTGTTTTTATCTGGTATTAGAAACAGTTTATTCCGTCTTAAATTTGATCGATTATTTACGTTTTAGGGTACCTGAGGTTGGATTAGGAATGTTGTTTGAAATGTTTGGACCAAGTTAATAGGTAACTTATTAGATACTTTGTAGGCATGTTGGGCGAGTTGAAACCGGTGTATTTCTGAATCAAACACGCCAAATAAATGGACATTTTTGGGACATAAAGAAGGACATTATCGAACAAAAGGACCATTTGTGACGTTTCTGGGACATTTTGGAGTGCCAACAGAAGAAGATCTTCAAAGGTATGGCATTAATTATATTGCTTTTTCAGACTTTTATGGCGCACCTGCCTGTTTGAAATATATTTTTCATGGTTTTGTATGCGGGGCGCTGTCCTCAGATAATTGCATGGTTTGCTTTTTTGAAATCTGACACAGCAGCTGGATTAACAAGAAGTTAAGCTTTATTTTGATGTATAACACATATATTTTCAAGAATGTTAAATATTTGAATTGAGTATTTTAGAATTTCAAGCTCTGCAATTTCACCAGATTTTGGCCAGGTGGGACACTACCGTCCCACGTACCCTAGAGAGGTTAAAAAAAGTAAACATTGGCTTTTGATTATATCACCCTTTTTTTTACATGGTGGGGTCACAGGTTTTTTTTTTATATAAAAAAAGTTGGGGAACCCCTGCCCTAACCTAACCCTGATCCTAATTTTAACTCTAACCCTAACCTTAACCCCAAAACATAACCTTAATCCTAACCCTAAACCTAAACCTAGCTCCTAACCCAAACCGTATCTCCTACACCTAATTCTAACATCAACCCCAAATAAACCCCTTAGAAATAGCATTTGACCTTGTGGGGACTAACAAAATGACCCCAGTTGGTCAAATGTTTGTTTGTTTACTATTCTATTCTGGTCCCCACAAGTACAGTTAAACGCGTACACACACACACACACACACACACACACACACACACACACACACACACACACACACACACACACACACACACACACACACACACACACACACACACCACACACACACACACACACGCGCACACACGCACACACGCACAAATGCACACACGCACACACGCACACATGCACACACAGAGATGAACACATCCAGTAAGCACTGACTGACGTAGGATGTCCATGGATGTTGAAAATTTGGTGAAATTTGGTCAGTCCATCTTGGTCTTGATTTCAACATCAACAGAAGTTCATTTCCAGACCGGCCTTGATTTGGCCCTAAAATAAACGTATATAATTGGTTCAGATTTGGTCCGCTCTGGACCACCCTTGATTTGGCCCAAACATGGACATCTATGATTTCTTAAGATTTGGTCAGCTCTGGGCGGGCCTATGTTTGGTTCAGATTTCGTCCTGTCTGGACTAACCACATTTTTATCAATGTCCGTAAAATACGTATTTTCGATGTCTGTAAAATACGTTTTCAACTTTCACTTAGAACTGAAAATGAACGTGACTTCAACGTCCGTAATTATGTCTTTTCAACTTCTTTCCAACATCATTTTGCTCACTGGACACTCATTTCATACAGTTTTTTTTGGCCAGAATTGTCCACTCAGTAACAATTTCCACAGTATTCCAAGGAGTCCTGGATTCCATAGAATCAATAAAAACATACACATCACATAAAAGTTGTCTAGATCATAACACACATACACAATAGCATACACAGCATACCCAGTAGTAAACATACAAAAATATGTACACACATACAGCATATGTCGTGTACATACCATTTTTAAGGAGAACTTGTTGTACGTTTTAGTTATATCACATACAGAATGTTTTTTTAGATGTGTACATTATGGTCAGAGAGGCTGTGGGTGGTGCTATTACCAAGGGAAAGCTTTACATTGTTATTGCAATGTGCTCTTGTTAGTTTTGGATGAGGTTTACTGTTTGCCACTGATCTAAGATCAGATTTGTACTGCCCCAGCCTGATAGCTAAGGGGGTTTGGAAAGGGTGTTGATCCTACATCTGAATATGATTATGAATATATGATTAGTTGTAGATTCTTTTCTCTAGTGGGTAATTGAAAAGTTAAAGAGTTGAAAATTACTTTTAGAACACACCTTAGAGAGCATGCTGAAGCTAAATATGGACACTCCTGCTGTGTACCTTTTATCCACTTCCTGACAAAGTAAACCCCAAACCATCTACAAGTGGCAAGCAGAGACGCATTTTTCCAGTCTTTGGTATGACTTGACCGGGGATCGAACTCCCAACCTTTCAATGTCATGGCGGGCAAAGAATGATCTTGACAAAGCATGTGGTAAAAAAAATGACCATGAAAAGTCTTAACAACACAAGAATAACAATACAATGAAGCGTATGTTTTTTTTTTTTTTTACTAGAAGCTGCGCTGTAAAGGTACATGAATATATTGGTCTTATCATGATTTTATTGTTTTTGCTGGTAGAGTAGACAGCAGACCACTCTCTACCAGATCAGATACTCAGCATGAGAGTGGCTGAGAGTAAGTGAGAGGAAGTGTGAACAGAGAGACAAATGATTGCGAAACTCCATGTATGCTGTAGTAGGCTAGAGTAGGAGGGTGTATGTAGTGTAGTGGGGAGGTGATCATACTCAGTGCATGGCCACTCTTTAAGATGCTCTTTTGCATTTGCCTCGCTCGATCTGACTGATTGAAACTTAACACCAGTAACTGTTCTCTCTCTGTCAAGATTTATTTTGGTTAAGACACATTTTGCTTTCTGTGACTGCTCTTTGGGGAGGTGGTCGTTTCTGTGAAGGATTTCCACATTTCTCTTATCTGGAAGTTTTCTTCCACTACTGTGTGTCTTGTCTTGTCTGCTGACAAGACGACCTGAGGAGTCATACTGTACAACCCACACTAGTGCTTGGTCTTGCTCTGGGAAAAAATCTCTCTGTGTCTCTCGTTGTGTGCCGGGACCCCTGGGACGTGGACCTCGCTCGGATACTACTTGACTTCCTCTTGGAGGATCCTTTTTCAGTTCCTTATAATCTCTGATCGGAGAGATCATGGCTGAGGGTGGTGTCCCGTACCCCTCCGTGTTCATGGTGGATAGCCATGCAGCCTACCCACCGCTGCCCCCCAAACCGAGACCTCCTGGTCGGGGTGGTGCGGCCCAAAGCCTGCTGTTCTTGCTGGTTGGTCTGGCTTTGTGTGGCTTGGCCATAGAGGCCTGCTTCATCTACCACCTCTACTCCAAACAGGGATCTGTGAGTATTATCACCATGAGGTGGCTGTCTACCCGTCTGCATCTCTGTTCCATCTCCCTCAACACCTGAGAGTCTCTCTTCACACATCTCTCTCTCTCACACTACATAAATCTAGTAACAACTATGTATTCTTTCTACTGTGTTCTTTCATCTCTCACTGTTTTATTTTCCCCAATCTCTGTCTTGCGCTCAACCCCACAACGTGTACACTATTCTCAGAAACATCTTTCTTTCATTCCAAAATGAAAGTGAATACATTTTCGGTGTCGTTAGTTGATGTGTTCTTTCTCTCTCTCAAAAAGAATGTACAATCCATTTGCATCATCATATGGGAAATAATTACTTGATTTGATTTACTTCATAGTCGCAGTCGACAAGACTGAAATTATGCAGAATGCACAGTTACATTAAGACAATACTTTAAAAACCCAACATACTACATTAAATTAATAAATTATTATTTAATAAGTCACATTTGGTTATCCAATTTTAATGTATTTTGTACAATGTAGTAATTTACTGTTGGCTTTTTGCATTTGTTCCTTTACTCCATTTTATTATGGCATTATCCTGGTTGAAAATAGAGTAATGTGTGGTGATTTGTCACTTGAAATATTGGAACCATGCTACAATTGGTTGTTTTGTTAGACTCTAATTGTGAAATAATTTTCCAAGTCGATAGGGAACAGAATCAAATATTAACTTCCGAGTTACCAGTGCATTATTCACCATGATATAGCTTTTTTGTCATGTCAATTTTGCTTTACGTACAAACAGGTCTCATGACCACATAGTCAAGTTCTGTCATGGTCAGCAGTTTCTGTCCAAAGTTTGAGTTGGGATTCCCCTTGATATACGCATTAAACAGTTTTATTCATTCTTGTACATTTGGCAACAGTTGAGATGGAGAAGTATCTCAGAATTGGGCATCATTTCGGAGAATATGAATGTTCCGTGACGTACCTTGCTGGAGCAGGGGCCAGCATTCCGTGTTCCATAGAAATGGTTCGTTGGTCAGGTGTTTGTGGTTATGTTGAGCTTCATGTGACATCATTTCCCCTGACCCAATCTGGTGGCAAGGGTGCGGTGGTTTATTGGAAGAGGATAGAGCTAACCTAGTCTCGCTGCATGCACATGTACTGACAGGGGAAGACAAGGGGTGGGGTGGTCTGGGATGGGATGGGTGATCTACTTTGCTTAATTAACAGAAACCATAAGCTGTTCTGTTTATCTTTCCTGCGTATCATCTAATAAAATGTAAAGGTCACATTGGTGAAGGCCCAAAGAACCACTTAAATAGGAACAAATGAACATTCTCACACATGCCTGTACTGTATTACCACAAACCTCTCTGTTCACTATGATGATATCTCTATTCTCAATTGCAGGCGGTGTCAGGGTCAGCTGGTATGAGTATCCAAGGTATGTCCCAGACCGTATCTTCTTCTCTTGTTCAAACACTGTGACAAAATGACAAGGGACTCATCTTTGGTAGAAAAATACACTGTATATATTGTATCCCGACTGAGTATTTTGTACACATTTGATAAATGCATTTCTGAATCATTCACTTTCTAAAATGCACATCACATCAACATGAACTTTGTTCCCAAAACAGACCAAGAGGACATTCCGAAGGAGGTGCCCCCAACTTCAAGACCAAACCCGATTGTGTTGCCTTCAAAACCTGTTGCACATCTGACAGGTAAGACCATTATCACCAGGCCATTGCAACTACACACAACCCTTTATATGAATATTTGGTCATGACAGAAGAGGGTGAAATAGAAGTATGTAGTAGTCATCAGATAGTATGCTGTTTGAAATAGTACATGAAGATAAATTAAAATGAGCTCTTACGACAGAACTTTTCCCACATATTGTCCTGTATTTGTTCTCCAGCTGGACCTCAAGCACCCCATGGAGATGGAGTCATGGTATGGGATATGCAGACAGAACCGCTCCTCCATGAAATGGAGTATAAAGATGGCAAGCTTGTCATCCAGAAGGAAGGCTACTACTACGTCTACTCTAAGATCTTCTTCAGTGAGGTCGATGTTGCATTCACACACTCGGTCTGCAGAACTACTCCACGGTACCTTAGGAAGGACATTGAACTCCTTAAGTCCAGGAGATATTACCCCAAGTCTGGGAAAATGATATCCTCATCAAACAGCTACCTGGGAGGGGTGTTCCACTTCTTTAAAGATGACTCCATCTTTGTCAAAGTGAAAAATGTCACTCAAGTTCGGATACACTCTTCCACAGAGAACGTGTTTGGTATCTATATGATATAATAAGCCTGGGGTTGATGATGAAGATACTTTTTTTTAGATAGCTGGCTGATTATCATTGGTTTAAGGAATAATAATACTGTAGGCTAATTTACATGTAATATTGCTACGCAGGGCCTTCCCCCTTCCCGGCACACCATCATTTTCTTTAAACAAATCCTTGCATCAAGATGCAATTCGATGCGTGGAAAATTGACTGTTGAAGAAAATCCCCTTTATAATAAAGCCATAATAACATTTGCCATGTGCCATACACTAGGCTACAGTTGAGCAGAGGGGTTTTTAGGATTTCCTCACATGGGGATTGTTTTTAGCAGGGTCGTAAAAGAATCCGCCTTTTAAAAAACGCATTTCATGCAGTTTTACGTCATTTACATGACCTAAAGACATTAGTTGAATCTTTTTATTACCACACAACTGACTGAAATGACTGGCTACTCTGACACTGACAAACTGAGATCAATCTGGTCTTGAATTCAAACAAACAATAGCCCAGGCCAATGAAGCGACACACGGATTGTACAATATTAGGAGGCAATATATATACAGTATATACTGTATATCATAGGTTACAATAGGTTACTAAATAAAATGTTGAGTGGCACACTGATTCAGCTAATGATGAAGATGAAGCCATAGGCTTCTCACGGTGAGGGCTGATGCGCTAGTTGTGGCAATAGCCTATCTCAAGATGAGCTACTTTGAAAAACAGTGCTGCTGTTAGCTAAAAATTGGGAGTTGTTAAGACATTTTTTTTATTGGTTCTATAGACAGATTAGTCTTCTCTTTTCACCAGTAAGCATTTGCTTTCCAAACTGTGCGTTCTTCCCACAATTTTATTTTGAAATCTGAAAACTGACTGCTGCTTCCCAACCATAGAAATACAATCCATAGATGACAGTTCCCATTCAAGTCAGAACTGGCATCCATTGCTGGTGTACCCATGAGTTTAACAGTAAAATTGCCAGGGTAAGAGGTTACAAATCACTTCAATGGAGTATATATCTATGGCCAAAAAGCAACAAGCTGTAGCCTATTTGGGGCGCATGACCTTCCTGACTGTAGGCATACCAGTAACTGCCAAAGTAAAGGAAACACATGAGTAAACAAGGGATACAAGGGATACAGTATGTTATGGTGTGGGGTGCATTTTCCTGGCATGGTTTAGAGCCACATGTATAATCTATGCCAAGGAGCATTGAAGCTGTTCTGGCAGCTCATGGTGGCGCAGCACCCTTTTAAGACACTTTTTGTTGGTGTTTCCTTAATTTTGGAAGATATCTGTATGCGCTTGTGATAAAACTTAATTCACAGTTATTTCTTTATAAATGATTTATCCTCTGCGGCTAAATTATGCTCTCTGGTGTATTTTGAACATTGAGAGCGGGCGCCTGTGGTTGGATAAAAAATATATATATAAAATAAAAAGTATTATTATTTTTTGCCTCTTGGGCCCAGTCTTTGACTCACACAATTGACTAGTCCTATTTATTTATTATGCAGTTATTATTTATATTTTTTTATTAATCAATTACCCAATCAAGACAGGGGACCCCCTACCTCCTCTCCTCCCCCCACCTGATGATTAGCAGAGCGGCAGCAGCAGGCAGCAGCAGGCAGCAGCAGGCAGAAGCAGGCAGCAGCAGCTAGACTCATTGAGAGCAGGGTCCTGAGTCTTCCTGTGATTGGCGGTTGTAGTGAAAAAGTATAATCTATATTCTACGTATATAATATATACTACATATAATATATATATATATATATATATACAGTATATATTTCCTTAATAGTTAAACATTTATTTAAAAACAAAAAAATGAATTGCTGCCTCTTGGGCCCCCAATGGGCCTGGACGCAGATGTTTCAGCCCCGGTAAACCCCTGCATTAATCCGGCCCTGTTGCTAAGGTAAATCATAAAATCGGATAAATTATAATATATTGATTGATTTTGCTTATGTAGAATAAAACATTTTTTTTTATCAGTGTTGGTGGTGAAAGTGCTGAATATTCTGGAGTTAACATTATTAGGGATGTTTGTATTCACTCAGTGTTACTTCTCTTTTGTAAGTAGTGTTGTTGTTATTGATGGGGGTTTTGGTCAGGAGGTAACACATTATGTTGATAGTCCGCCCTCAAGAACAAGAACAAAAAAACTGTATGAATATTACCTCTGTATGCTAGGGTTCAATGCATATTTACAGACATCAGCTCTTTATACTCTTACTTGTTTGTTATATTGATCTGATTAAAAATAATATATCCATAATAGTATAAGGAAATACATAATATAGATAATGTAGAAAAATATTAAGATATTTAGATAATTCGAAATAGAGACAAGTAGATATATTCTACATTATTGAAACGATTTAAGAATACCTGATATTCAGGTAAATTGCATGTAAACCACTGCATAGTGTTCATGATAAGGTCAAATGTTAGACTATCTATTTCCCTCTTTGTATACCCTCCATAAAATGACCTAGTAATTAACTAATTTCAATACCCTCGACATGTATTTCACCTTTTGGGGTTTTATATTTATTTAGCATTTTATACAAATGTAAAGTAGTCATTGTCCTCCATATTCTGATAAACACGACTTATCAATTTCCATATATAGTGAGAAATAAAAAATAATATCTTTTTTTTCTACTTCTTGGACGCCAACGCTATGCAAGCAGTAGGCTATAGCTGTAACACATGCTGTGTATTTTGTATATTCTATCCTGCAAATATTCAAATAAATAACGATTCTGTGTGAGCATTTTCTGTTACTTTAATTGATCCACAAAAGTATATGCATGCAGGAATGAAATCACAAACAGACATACAGAGTCATCATGTAACTAAAGGGCTTCTGTGCTGGAATTGAGTCTAGAGCGTGGCTTCAGTAGCAGCGGATGCTGCACCCACTCAGTTGCATTTTAGACAGTCAGCCTGCGACCACACGAGGTGAAAACCACTTCTCTTTTCACCGTCCCCCCATCCACACCAACCCCCTGCATTACAGTGAAGCATATAATCCCCCTTATACAGTGTCTTTGCATTTCTGCTCCATTTTACTGACATTTAGGAAAAATACCTCAGAGGTCTCAAATCAACGGTAATAGATAAGAGTAAGGTATGCGACCTGAGTATATGACAGTATATGACCTGTGTTCACATAGAGATTATTATCTTGTTTCCCTGACCTGATTAACTTGTTTACTGGTGACAGAGGTGATAAGACTGCACTGTGCAGGTTTTAGAGCAATGCTAACCACATTTGATCACAACTTTGATAATACTTCCCTACCAAAAGTATCTGACCTCATTGATTGAAAACACGTAACAAAATGCATTTCCAATGTCTTTCCTAACCGGCTCTGCATTTTGTATTGGATGTGTGTATTCTGTTTCCGTTCTGCAGGGCTCATTTGTAAAAGAGACCTGGATCTCAATATGAATCCCTGTTAAAATAAAGGTTAAATGAAAAATGTATACCATACAATCACATGCATTCACACTCACGTTATACAAATACTGTACCTACAGTACCAGTCAAAAGTTTGGACACACCTACTCATTCAAGGGTTTTTCTTAATTTTTTTAACTATTTTCTACATTGTAGAATAATAGTGAAGACATCAAAACTATGAAAAAACACACGGAATCATTTAGTGACCAAAAAAGTGTTAAACAAATCAATTTGAGATTCTTCACAGTAGCCACCCTTTGCCTTGATGACAGCTTTGCACACTCTTGGCATTCTTTCAACCAGCTTCACCAACTCATCCCAAACCATCTCAATTGGGTTGAGGTCGGCTGATTGTGGAGGCCTGGTCATCTGATGCAGCACTCCATCACTCTCATATGAACATTTGAACATCTTGGCCATGTTCTGTTATAATCTCCACCCGGCACAGCCAGAAGAGGACTGGCCACCCCTCATAGCCATTCCTCTCTAGGTTTCTTCCTAGGTTCTGGCCTTTCTAGGGAGTTTTTCCTAGCCACCGTGCTTCTACACCTTGCTGTTTGGGGTTTTAGGCTGGGTTTCTGTACAGCACTTTAAGATATCAGCTGATGTAAGAAGGGCTTTATAAATACATTTGATTTTATTTGATCCTTTTGGTCAAATAGCCCTTACACACTCTGGAGGTGTGTTGGGTCATTGTCATGTTAAAAAATAAAAATCTCCAAAGGACAGATTTCCACTGATCTAATGTCCATTGCGCATGTTTCTTGGCCCAAGCAAGGCACTTCTTCATATGTGTCCTTTTTCTTTGTAGCAATTCGACCATTAAGCCCTGATTCACGCAGTCGCCTCTTAACAGTTGACGTTGAGATGTGTCTGTTACTTGAACTCTGTGAAGCGTTTATTTGGGCTGCAATCTGAGTTGGAGTTAATTACAGATTTCTGAGGCCGGTAACTTTAATGAACTTATCCTCTGCAGCAAAGGTAACTCTGGTTCTTCCTCTCATGTGGGGGTCCTCATGAGAGCCAGTCTCATCATAGCGCTTGATGGTTTTTGTGACTGCACTTGAAGAAACTTTCAAAGTTCTTAACATTTTCCGGATTTTCTTGAAGTAACTATTACATACTACAAAGGGAAGTACAGCCGCGAGCTGCGCAGTGACACGAGCCTACCAGACAAGCTAATTTACTTCTATGCTCGCTTCGTGGCAAGTAACACTGAAGCATGCATGAGAACATCAGCTGTTCTGGACGACTGTGTGATCACGCTCTCCGTACCCGATATGAGTAAGACCTTAAAACAGGTCAACATTCACAAGGCCGCAGGGCCAGACGGATTACCAGTACGTGTACTCCGAACATGCGCTGACCAACTGGCAAATGTCTTCACTGACATTTTCATCCTGTCCCTGACTGAGTCTGTAATAACAACATGTTTCAAGCAGACCACCATAGTACCTGTGCCCAAGAAAACTAAGGTAAACTGCCTAAATGACTACTGACCCGTAGCACTCACGTCTGGAGCAATGAAGTGCTTTGAAAGGCTGGTCATGGCTCACATCAACACCATCATCCCAGAAAACCTAGACCCACTCCAATTTGCATACCGTGCCAACAGATCCACAGACGATACAATCTCTATTGCACTCAACACTTTCCTTTCCCACCTGGACAAAAGGAACACCTATGTGAGAATGCTATTCATTGACTACAGCTCAGCATTCAACACCATAGCGCCCTCAAAGCTCATCACTAAGCTAAGGACCCTGGGACTTAACACCTCTCTCTGCAACTGGATCCTGGACTTCCTGACGAGCCGCCCCTAGGTGGTAAGGGTAGGTAACAACACATCCGCCAGCTGATCCTCAACACGGGGGCCCCTCAGGGGTGCGTGCTCAGTCCCCTCCTGTACTCCCTGTTCACTCATGACTGCATGGCCAGGCACGACTCCAACACCATCATTAAGTTTGCTGACAACACAACAGTGGTAGGCCTGATCACCAACAACAATGAGACAGCCTATAGGGAGGAGGTCAGAGACCTGGCCGTGTGGTGCCAGGACAACAACCTCTCTCTCAACGTGATTGAGACAAAGGAGATGTTTGTGGACTACAGGAAAATGAGGACAGAGCACGCCCCCATTCTCATCGATAGGGCAGCAGTGGAGCAGGTTGAGAGCTTCAAGTTCCTTGGTGTCCACATCACCAACAAACTATCATGGTCCAAACACACTAAGACAGTCGTAAAGAGGGCACGACAAAGCCTATTCCCCCCCAGGAGACTGAAAAGATCCTCAAAAGGTTCTACAGCTGCACCATTGAGAGCATCCTGACTGGTTGCATCATTGCCTGGTATGGCAACTGCTCGGCCTCTGACCTCAAGGCACTAGAGAGAGTATTGCGTAAGGCCCAGTACATCACTGGGGGCCAAGCTTTCTGCCATCCAGGACCTCTATACCAGGCGGTGTCAGAGGAAGGCCTTAAAAATGGTCAAAGACTCTAGCCACCCTAGTCATGGACTGTTCTCTCTACTACCGCACAGCAAGCGGTACTGGAGCGCCAAGTCTAGGTCCAAAAATATTCTTAACAGGGTCTACCTCTAAGTCATAAGACTCCTGAACAGCTAATCAAAGGGCTACCCAGACCCCTCTTTTATGCTGCTGCTCATCTCTGTTTTTTATCTATACCTCAATTACCTCGACTAACCGGTGCCCCCGCACATTGACTCTGTACCAGTAACCCCTGTATATGGCATCGCTATTGTTATTTTACTGCTGCCGTGTAATTATTAGTTAATTTTATCTATTTCTTTCTTAAAACTTCTTAAAGCATTGTTGGTTAAGGGCTTGAAAGCATTTCACTGTAAGGTCTACACCTGTTGTCTACACCATTTCTCTTTGCTTATTTGAGCTGTTCTTGCCATAACATGGACTTGGTCTTTTACCAAATAGGGCTATATTCTGTATACCAACCCTACCTTGTCACAACAGAACTGATTGGCTCAAACACATTAAGAAGGGAAGAAATTCCACACATTAACTTTTAACAAGGCACACCTGTTAATTGAAATGCAATCCAGGTGACTACCTCATTAAGCTGGTTGAGAGAATCCCAAGAGTGTGCAAAGCTGTCGTCAAGGCAAAGGGTGGCTACTTTTTTAACACTTTTTTGGTTACAACATGATTCCATATGTGTTATTTCATAGTTTTGATGTCTTCACTATTATTCTACAATGTAGAAAATAGTACAAATAAAGAAAAACCCTTGAATGGTACTGTATATGTTCATACAATACTTTCAATCACTCATTCACACACACTCACGCTCTCCAGTGCAGCTTTTTTCTTTCTGTCTTTGTCTTGTTCTTTCCTCTCTCCTTTGTCCTATTCGAAGAAGCATCTCTTTGAGGTCTCCCCCGGTGCAGGCGTGTGTTGTATATTAGTAAACTGAAGAGGAAGTGGAGGTGGGGGCTCTGGGTGCTGGCTGGGGGTGATGCAAGCAGCTCAGTATATCTGTTGTTTCGTTGATTCATGGCCTTTCTCTCTCTGGAAGTTTCCAACCCATGTACTGGGGACAAGTACATTTACAAACCAAGTAGGGTGCGTGTGAAGGGGGTTAGATGAGCAGCTAATAGGATATTGATCCCCATCCCCCTCAGTAATCATCTCTACAATGATCCAAATGTTTGTTTAATCAAACACACTTGTGTCACTGTTCTGGTATGAACTTGGCTGGTGTTTCTACAGGTCTAATTTCAATCATAAGAATGTCTAATTCTGTGATCATAAAGTCCCAAATGGCATCACATTCCCTATATAGTGCACTACTTTTGGCCATAGGGCTCTGGTCAAAAATAGTGCACTATATATAGGAAATAGGGTGTGATTTGGGACACATACTGACTTAGGCCTTAGATTAAAACAGCATGTTGAGACATGTCATAATGTTACAGTGTACAGGTGTACGACTGTGTCCATACTTGAGTCATCACCACATCTTCAACCTTCAGTGGTCTAACCATGCCATGTAACACTGTGGTAGAGATGGAAAGACAGAGATGACTGTATGAGATGCAGTTGGATTTTCCAGTTCTTACTGTTCTTGACTACTTATCCTGTCCTTAATGGCTCAGCTAAACATGTTGAAAATGTAGGCCTGTAGCAGCCATGTCATTTGAAGTCATCAACCAACCATGAAGTGGAACATTTATGAAGGAATATCTATACAATAGGCCCATAGCAGTTTGAAGAGGCAACCCGTTCACATGTGTCCATTAGTTTTATGGATCATGTGTTTCCTACAACCTTTGGAAATACCTGGGTTGAGAAAGGTCTTGTGGTGTGTAATGTCAGTGAGAAATGTTGTGAGACCCCAGAGAATAAATGTGGTCCTACTTAAAGCTAAACACTGCTCCCTGGTGTCTCCTTCCAATACAACAGCATCTTATTCTATATGGAACGAAACAGAGACTGGATCGTTGTATCCAGTTTGTGTTGGCACATATTCCATTTGAGTTAATATGTACAGTAAAATATATTTATTTTGTTAAATATGGACAAAGAAGTAACTAATGCACATTGATTGCATATTGAGGCACTTAACCCTAATATGGTTCAGGGGCGCTGTACTATTTGGGCTGACCCTGTAAAACAACACATTTCACTGCACCTATCCTGTGAATGTGACAATAAAAAATAAAACAATTGTGTGTGTGTGTGTGGGGGGGGGGTCCCCAACTTTGAACATTTCACTTGAAACTACAGGTAACTGTCAAAATAAAGGAAACACTAACATAAAGTGTCTTAATAGGACGTTGGACCACCACGAGCTGTTAAAGCCGCCAGAACAGCTTCAATGTGCCTAGGCATAGGTTCTACAAGTGTCTGAAACTCTGCTGGAGGGATGCCACACCATTCTTCCACAAGAAATTCCGTCATTTGGTGTTTTGTTCATGGTGGTGGAAAACGCTTTCTCAGGCGCTGCTCCAGAATCTCCATAAGTGTTCAATTGGATTGAGATCTGGTGACTGAGACACACACACACGCACACACACACGCACACACACACACACACACACACACACACACACACACACACACACACACACACACACACACACACACACACACACACACACACACACACACACACACACACACACACACACACACACTTTAAACCCCCATATGCACTTTGAGACCCCTCTTTCAAAGTCATTGTGATCTCTTTGTCTAGCCAGGGTAGCCAAAATACTGGGCAACTGAACATTTTTATACATGACCCTAAGCATGATGGGATGTTTTAATTACTTACCTAACTCAGGAACCACCTGTGTGGAAGCACCTGCTTTCAATATGTTGTATCCCTCATTTACTCAAGTGTTTCCTTTATTTTGTCAGTTACCTATACATGCCATGATGAATGTGTTCCACACTGTTAGATATATATGTGAGTATCATTTCACAGTTGGGTTGCAGGATTTCATATGCTCTCTCCAGAAACATTGTCACGCGAACTATGAATTCTGGATAATCACATTTGTATGTTTCAATATCATTTTCCATTGACTGGGAGAGACAGAGCATTAGAAAGAAAGAGCGTTAGAAAGAAAAAAGAGAGAGCGATAGAAAGAGAGAGAGAAAGAGAGAGAGATAAGAGCAAATAAACATTTTGAGGAAACTGTCATGATGACGTCTTAGTGCGTGGAAATAAGAAGCAGAGGCAACACGGACTGCATCCGTACTGAAACGCACACAAAACACTCTCTCTCTTGTGTGGACTTGCCCATACCTCCTGTCTTTAACCTCACATCTGGCAGTGGAAAGTCATCACATTAAGAAACGTGGTCTAGGCTTCTTCATGAAACCTCTCCAAGGAGTGGGTGGACGCTAGTCTCTGATCTCTGTTTAAGTGGGACAGCATTCTGGATAAACTCAGAGTGTAATCGGAATCTGTGGTTTTAACAGCTAATGTTACAATGATTAGAAAGATGTGAGGTTATTATTGAAATGGAGAAAAAAAATGTAAAAAATAAAACCCCAATGACTGGAAAAAATGTGTGTTGTGTCTGGGTTGTGATGAGTCATGCTGTGCTACACAACACTTTCTCTCCCTCCTGCAAGGATAGAAGTAGATAATATCACTGATTTGATGTGTGATACCTCTGTGACAGTTTACAATATAAGATCTTCTTTACTTAGCTCTCAGCCTCTAGAGGGTCTGTTCCTCGACAGCATAGTTAAAGGGAGGACCCTTGAATGTATTATTCAACCAATGTGTGGGGGACACACTGTAAGGACCTCCTACTTTCACTTGATCTCTGGGGTCTCATGGTTCAGTAAGTCACACAACTATACAGATGTAGGATCTTAATTTTAGCCAGTTAGTTACAGCAGGAAAATAATCCCTTAGCACCAGGAAATGTGAATTATTATGTGTATTATAATTAATGGACATTTTTGTAGGGGTACAGTGCATTCGGAAAGTATTCAGACCACTTGACTTTTTTCACATTTTGTTACGTTACAACCTTATTCTAAAATTGATTAAATCAAATGTTTTTCTCATCAATCTACACACAATACCCCATAATGACAAAGCGAAAACAGGTTTTTAGAAATTTCAGCAAATGTATTAATAATATAGAAATACCTTATTTACATAAATATTCAGACCCTTTGCTATGAGACTCTCATCATTCTTCAATGGAAGAAGATTGGAACCACCAAGCCTCTTCCTAGAGCTAGCCACCCGACCATACTGAGCAATCGGGGGAGAAGGGCCTTCTTCAGGGAGGTGACCAAGAACCCGATGGTCACCCTGACAGAGCTCCAGAGTTCCACTGTGGAGATGGTGAGAACCTTCCAGAAGGACAACCATCTCTGCAGCACTCCACCAATCAGGCCTTTAAGGTAGAGTGGCCAGACGGAAGCCAATCCTCAGTAAAAGGCTCATGACAGCCCACTTGGAGTTTGCCAAAAGGCACCTAAAGACTCTTAGACCATGAGAAACAAGAGTGTCTGGTCTGATGAAACCAAGATTGAACTATTTGGCCTGAATGCCAAGCGTTACGTCTGGAGGAAACCTGGCACCATCCCTACGGTGAAGCATGGTGGTGGCAGCATCATGCTGTGGGGATGTTTTTCAGCGGCAGGCACTGGGAAACTAGTCAGGATCGAGGGAAAGATGAACAGAGCAAAGTACAGAGAGATTCCTGATGAAAACCTGCTCAGGACCTCAGACTGGGACGAAGGTTCACCTTCCAACAGGACAATGACCCTAAGCACACAGCCAAGACAACGCAGGAGTGGCTTCGGACAAGTCTCTGAATGTCCTTGAGTCTGAATACTTTCTGAATGCACTGTAGATACATTTTTCTTAATGGAAATCAAGTCTGAAATTTCAGTGTAGAAATTACAAACTTTAGAAGCCTTTTTAAACCTCAAATACACTACAAGTTATTCTGCAACAGGGGGATCAAATGATGATCCTACATCTGTAGTTCGATATGACCCTTATTTCATTGTGTTGGTAATGATTCACATCTGGTGGTTTCACATCTGTTTATAATAGCTCTCACCCCCTACAGCGTTGGTATGACACCATTAGACTTAAATCTATTTGTGCTTTATTTTCATATAATTTCACAACATGTCTGAATTGGTCCTAATTTCTGTAATTATGGCTTCAACAAACAATATTTGAAGGTGAAATAAAAGCCATATACAAGTCAAATACTGTACTTCATTTATTTGTTTGGAGAAGAAAAAAAATCCAGTGCTTTCTTAATATAGTAGATTACATTCATGTTTCCCAGCGGGAACTTCAGTTGTGGAATTCGTAACAACGTACATTTTATCCTAGTTTATTTGGCGCTATAAAGTCGGTTTCCATCCAATTTGCGATAGATTTTCATGCTAATATTCTAAAATCTGCTAAAATGATATGTGCATTCCCCCGCCAGGGATGTTTCCATCAAACATACTTTGTATGGGTAAAAGGCTGTGCTTGAGGACGTAGTGCAGATAAAAATAACTTCTGCCGTTAAATTCCCATGTAGCCTACCGAATGAAAAATGGGTTTCCATCGCATTTTCAGCTCTACTGATGGAGTAGGAAGTGTGTACTCTGATCTTGGAACATGCGCTCTAGCCAACAGCTCGCAGATACAGTGCGGTAGGCTACCAACATTATGCGATTATTGGATAAGAGCAATATTATTTGTATTTGTCAAAAGGCAGCCAATAATCGATCATCATCACCAGAAGAAGACCCTCGATATGTATTGGAAAGGAGCATCACCTTGCACATTCACCCCTCTGTGAAGTTCATCATAATGTATTTAATCTGTAGCCTGTCGTAGTGGGAGAACCACACAATTTATCATGGCGTGACTCCAAGTTTACTTCGATATGATGGTTATTACATCAATATTTGCGCATAAAGGTATTTCCACTGCCATTTCTCGCATAACTAATTTTACCGACACAAAAAGATCCCACCTTATATAGCGTATTTTACTTTGTCTACATTTGGAAGGTTTACCGAAACATAAAACGATTGAATGGAAACCTGGTTAGTGACATACATTCATTGATTATCTCTACATCTCATCCTACAACATACTCAACATGTCCTTCAAAATAGATATAGAAAATAAATAAGAAGAAAATAATAATAAGATAATATTGTAATAAGACATAAATAGGTTAAAAAACGAAAATTTTAAATACAAAGCAATATGCAAATATTAAAGTAAACATTAAAGATAAGTTGATACTGTGCATTCTCTCAACAACCCTGTGCACATGACTTGATAAGACAATCCCCTCATTTATAGCTTAAAAAACAATATCTACTGGAAAAACATACTAACTATAATCCTGAGCGATAAAAACAGTGCTATTTCATCCAAGAGAGAAAAATGCTAAAGTAACAGTACAACCCATAACCCATGATGACCAATACTTTTAAACATATTTTTCCAACATTACAAGACACATTATTATTTTACATTTTTAATCCCCCTTCCCTGCAGGAGGCCTTTTGCATTTTGGTAGGCCCTCATTGTATATAAGAATTTGTTCTTAACTGAGTATAAAGGAGTGGAATAATCTTCTGTGATGAGCAGGGAGTCGGACTGAATCAGTTTCAGTCAAATATACGGTGTCTCCCACATGGTCTTCCCCACTACTCCATCTCTCTGACACGTGGTGGGATGATGGGTTGGTCCCAGTTAACTCCAGATCCCCAGGATCTATTCAATCAACCCCTAGCAAATGACTCCCAGATCTAGCCCCCAGCATGTGTCTATGAAGACAGGAGTGTCTATATCCAATAGAATCTACAGGTATAATTTTGGACCTATGATGCCCAGGTATGTGGCAGTGTAGGTGGTGTTGATCCTGGCAATAGGGGAGACAGTGACTGTGAGGTTGTCAGAGGCTGCTAGATCCACAGCCCTGCCAAGGAACCCTGTGCTGAGGGAGGTGTTGGTCATCCTTACTTCCAGCAGGACTCTGTTGGTCTTGTTCACTCTCACTATATGCTGTCCAGACACCTCTGGTGTCTCCAGAGTCACCTGAAGATACAGGAAGTAACAACCATCCTGGTTGATGGTCAGGGATCCGTCCTTTAGGGAGACAAAATGATTCGCCTTGGACTGCGTCTTCCACTTGATCACACTTCTCACCACCGAGACATCATTATCTGTGGATGATAAATTGAAAACTGGCATCAGTAATGTGGCTAGAATTGGAATATTAATTAATTGTGACTATATCTAAAAATTCAAAGAGACTGAACTTTCTAAGAACTCTCACCGCCTATACTTGTGGGTTCAAAGGTGAGCATTTGCCATGGCACTCTTTGTGGCTCCAGGGGTATGCTCTGCGGAGACAGAGATAACTCATCATTAGTCACTGATCTCTCTACTCATTGAAGTAATGGTGGGCATCCAAGCAACACAACTCAAATCCTAACAGTAAAACAAAGAAGGGTTGTGGTCAATTCCATTTCAATTCCAGTCAATTCAAAAAGTAATTTTCCTCATTGAAAAGCACTGAACATAATTGGAACTGGAATTTGAATTTCAGTGTACTTCCTGAATTGACTGGAATTGAAATATAATGATCCCCAACCCTGGAACAAAGTATGATCTTCAAACTATCCTTTTTATCTGTGACAGGGTACAAACTACAGCTGTTGTCTGTTTCCTTGGGGACCCTATTTAGGGAAGCACAGGCAGGAAGGTATAAAAGCACCCCTCAGTATCTGCAGAGACGGAAGAGGAAGTGAAACACCCAACTTGTTAGGGGAGGGGGGGTCAATAGTAAATGGCTTGAGTGGAGGGCATGGCGACTGTGCTTGAATCTGTAAATATGGCAAGTGAAGTGCGTGACAATGAATGGTGGGGATCATTCTCCGGACTTCCTTGAGTGCCCTGTTAGGGTGAAAGAGGTCGAGGTGTCAAGAATCAGGGCTGGCAGCAGATCTCTTATGTGGAGGCGGTGAAGAGAGTTGAAGGAGCAAGAGGCAACTGTGTTGAAGATATGGCGGTGGATGCATTCCAACCAGTTGCTAGTGTTTTAAGTCAATTGAGTGATCTGGATACACTCATTGTGTAGAAAGTTGATTTTGTGGCATTTATAGCCACAGTGACTAAGTGTCTAAGAAGTCCAAGAAGCTGGACATCATTATATCTGCAGCCGAGAAGTTTTTGCGGCTCCAAGACATCATGGCAGAAGCACTGCAAGGACTATGGTCGCTAGTAAATGTCCCGCCCTCACAGGACTCTTTATAGCCTGTGTAGGGACCTGATTAGAATTGAGTTTTTTACAAAAAAGCAGGTTGATTTTGTTTAGTTAATTTCTTTTTTGATAGACTGTAAGATATTTGATTTATTTTTACCCACATTATTTCCTTTTTGGGGATCCTTATTATTCACCTGCACAGTAGCTGGCGGAATGCACATCACATCAAATTGTTGCGATCGCCATTATACCATAGAAGAAGAAGAAGAAGAAGGAAGAATGGCCTGAGTGAACAATCTTAATTTATCCACCATTTTTGGTATTTGTTCAAGAGAGCTTTTTGTCCCTGAAGAGAATTTGGAGATGTTGTACTGTATTGGTTCTGAGCAAGATTAAGGTTTGAGGGCAACCATTTTGAGAACCATGCTGACTTTTTGAAGAAGAGTTTGGGGTGAGGTCAAATGTGCTCTGAAGGTATGTTTGTTACATTATCTGTATCAATGCTGATATACAGTACCAGTCAAAAGTTTGGACACACCTACTCATTCAAGGGTTGACTATTTTCTACATAGTAGAATAATTGTGAAGACATCAACACTATAATATATGGAATATGTGGAATCATGTAGTAATCAAAAAAGTGTTAAACATATCAACATATATTTTAGATTTGAGATTCTTCAAAGTAGCCACCCTTTGCCTTGATGACAGCTTTGCACACTCTTGGCATTCTCTCAACCAGCTTCACCTGGAATGCTTTTCCAAGGAGTTCCCACATATGCTGAGCACTGCTTTTCCTTCACTCTGTGGTCCAACTCATCCCAAACCATCTCAATTGGGTTGAGGTCGGGTGATTGTGGAGGCCAGGTCATCTGATGCAGCACTCCATCACTCTCCTTCTTGGTCAAATGGTTCTTACACAGCCTGGAGGTGTGCTGGGTCATTGTCCTGTTGAAAAACAAATGATAGTCCCACTAAGCGCAAACCAGATGCGATGGCGTATTGCTGCAGAATGATGTGGTAGCCATGCAGGTTAAGTGTGCCTTGAATTCAAAATAAATCACTGACAGTGTCACCAGCAAAGCACCCCAACACCATCACATGCTGAGATCATCCTTTCACCTTCTCTGCATCTCACAAATACACGGCAGTTGGAACCAAAAATCTAAAATTTGGAGTCATCAGACCGAAGGGCAGATTTCCACCGGTCTAATGTCCATTGCTCGTGTTTCTTGGCCCAAGCAAGTCTCTTCTTATTATTGGTGTCTTTTAGTAGTGGTTTCTTTGCAGCAATTAGAAAAATGAAGGCATGATTCACACAATCTCCTCTGAAGAGTTGATTTGTCTGTTATTTGTACTCTGTGAAGCATTTATTTGGGCTGCAATTTCTGAGGCCGGTAACTCTAATGAACTTATCCTCTGCAGCAGAGGTAACTCTGGGTGTTCCTTTCCTATGGCGGTCCTCATGAGAGCCAGTTTCATCATAGCGCTTGATGGTTTTTGCAACTGCACTTTAAGAAACGCTTAAAGTTCTTGAAATGTTCCACATTGACTGACCTTTATGTCCTAAAGTAATGATGGACTGTCATTTCTCTTTGCTTATTTGAAATGTTCTTGCCATAATATGGACTTGGTCTTTTACCAAATAGCACTATCTTCTGTATATCTTCTATACCTTGTCACAACACAACTGATTGGCTCAAATGCATCAAGAAGGAAAGAAATTCCACAAATTCACATTTAACAAGGCACACCTGTTAATTGAATTGCATTCCAGGTGACTACCTTATGAAGCTGGTTGAGAGAATGCCAAGAGTGTGCAAAGCTGTCGACAAGGCAAAGGGTGGCTACTTTGAAGAATCTAAAATCTTTGTTTAACACTTTTCTGGTTACTACATGATTCCATATGTGTTATTTCATAGTTTTGATGTCTTCACTATTATTCTACAATGTAGAAAATAGGCAAAATAAACAAAAACCCTGGAATGAGTAGATGTGTCCAAACCTTTGACTGGTACTGTATGTGTGACAATATAAAACATGTTCTATTGTTCTGTGCTGCCACTGCAATAGTGGATTTATTTTTTAGTTGGCTGCAGACTATTTTGTGTTTGGAGAGGCATTGGTAGTGGAACCAGTAGTGACTCAGACCTCCATTAAGGTGATTGTTTATTATGTTGTGCGTTTTATATTTCAGTGAAATATTTACTCTTTATTTATAGTGTCCAACAAGCAAACCTAAACCTCTAAGCTTAATAACTTAAAAAAAAAAATGATATCTGCCTTTCTACTGTTTCCCTTCAATGGGCATAGTAGAACCTGTCATTATTATATTACTTATGTCTAGATGTTACATATCCCTACAAAGTTTGCTGTCACTTATACAGATATAACAGTAGGTACAGTTATTCTAACAGTAATGTTCCATATAGGGCAGGGATGTGCAACTTTGATGGGGAAGGGGGCCACACACTTTCTGAACTCATCATGAGGGGCTACAATCACTTGCAGGTCTGCATACCCACATCCATATCCACACATGCAGTCAGAGCTGGCCCTACCCCTTTGGGGGCCTTAAGTTAAATTTTATTGTCTGATTGCTGACATTCTGTTTACCTGTCTAGAAGCGAGAGTGTGCCATGTGAGTGCTCAGTTGGGGAATCCATCTTTTAATTAAATTGGAGGGGATGGGGTTAGCATCAAACGATTGGATTTAATACTTTCTTGTGCACTGCTCAGCGACGCAAACAATAACGTTTCCATCAGAAACGATTACGGATACCATCCAACACGGGACACATGCTGCTAAAACATGTACAACAACGGGTAGGGCATTTCTCGCAAGCTCTATGGAATGCCCTTAGATCCGGCTTATTGATAAATTAAATCATAATAAAGGTGTCTAGATATGGGCTAGATGTTGCATGCCTATCACATTTAGGAATGAATTTGAACTAGTTGCCTCATTTAACACTTACTGATGGAGTATGCCACACTTTCATGATCGTAAAACAGAGATTGAAATCTGATTTCAGAGAAGGAGAATCTGCACAGTGGCATTTCCCTGCATGTGGATATGATGTTATGACATATCACCTTTCCCAGCAGTGCGGTGAGGCTGGTGGTTGAGCCCTCTACTGTCTGAGAGCCTGGAGGATGATACGTCAGACAGAGAAAGCGGGACTGGCGAGGTATGGCCTAGCCTAGGCTCAGGTCCCTTCCAAGATACATTCAAGTGTTTGGATTCTATTCAAAATGATCTATTGCCGGGTTTCCCAAAACTCAGTCCTGGGGTCTCCCTGGGGTACACGTTTTGGTTTTTGCCCTATCACCACAGCGTATCAAAATAATCAAGCCTTGATTATTTGAATCAGCTGTGTAGTACTAGGGCAAAAACCAAAACGTGTACCCCAGGGAGACCCCAGGACTGAGTTTTGGAAAACCCTGGTCTATTGTATATCCTATTGGCAGGCCATGTATATCATGATGATGATGATGTTATGACTACTCTCTGTCTTGGAGGGGGCAAAAATGAACAAAACGTTTGCATGGGACATGTTAAAACATGTTTTGAGGTTGGAAACATGTTTAAACCCGTCTTGTGGTTAGCTTACCGGAGATGTGTCTGCTGTGGGTTTTGGAGCTGAAACTATTTCTGGCAGAGGCTGGGGGAGGGAGATAGGACAATCGTCATGATATTTCCGCTCAGTAACTATGTTGTAAGTAACAACATTTGCCTGAGAAAAACATTTGTATTCTACTCTTGGCTATATGAAACAGTATTAATATGATACACACAGTGATCATTCAGTAGCACACACCCAGCCCTTTCATATTGGAGAACAGGGTTCTGCTGTCACCAGTACTAAACCACACATAGTGATGCGTTTCCCCCACCAGCTGTGATGCTACTGAAACCACTTCAGAGGCTTGTACTCAACAGGTGCAACAGGCAGGTGTTACCACAGCTACAATACACCGCTCTATTGACACACATTGATCCAACTTCAAGATCTCATCTTATTTTTACACAAAGTGAGCTACAATACATATGTCAGATTTAATTCAACTTGATTTCACTAACTATGTCCCTCCCTAAGTCGTGATGGTCAGGGGCTCTTTTTCAATAAAAAACTAGCAACAGCATTGCATAGTTAACACACCAGAGAGTGTGTAAGTGTGTGTCTATGCAGGTTAGCAGTCTTACCAGTGCGTGTGGCCTGGTGATGACGAGGAGGGTGATGGAGACCACGTGGCTGACGGTGAGGAGACCGACCCAGAGAAGGAGTCCACTGACCAGGCGCCGCTGGCTCCCCTGGGCCCCCGGGCTAAGATGGTGGCAGTTCTCTGAAACCTCACAGCGATCCATCGACTGCTGCGGCATCATCAATCTGCAGCGTCCGGCCGTGGGGGGGAGAGAGGCTCGGGTAGAGCAACCTCAGTCCCCTGAGATGCAGCAGAGGGAGTGCAGGAAGAGAGAGAGATGGAGCCGCTGTGTGTGTTTGTCCTCTTGGCTTCCTCTGCCGTGAAACCTCAGAACACTGCTGTGTGTGTTGCGTTTGTATCCGACGAGGACGTCTTTATGTCTGTGTTCTGCTCTGTGTTCCTCTGTAGCTGTCCAGGACAGGAGGCGGGTCGGGCTGGTACTTTCCTGAGTGACTGAAGGAAAACAAAGAGACTAGATAACTCTTCACGTACGGGACTGGCCCTCCTACTATTCACACTACTCTCATAGAGAAAGAGGAACACCACTCACAACCAATGAGAAAACGAGGGCGTGATAAACATTGACCTTTAAGTGAGAATGAGTCATTCACATCCTTCCCCTAAATAGATTTTACAATGTGATTTGTCAGCTACTACTATAAATCGAACCAATAGATTTTGATAGTGTTTTGGCACTGTTCAATGTGAGTCCATTCACTTTTCTGATGTGTCAGTACGTAATTTGTTTTCTTTTTCTATTCTCTTCCTCTTTCTCTTTCTATGCAAAAGTACTGTAGTAAAATACAGGTCAAGTCAACATATTCAAACCCCACTCTACAGCACATTAATATGATAACATGTCACAAGGTTGTGTTTCAAATGTTTGCATCTCTAAAATCTCCCAGTCTCAGCTGCATGCCAGGCTGTGCTGTGCACCTCTTATGGTTTCACTTTGGTTACTTGTGGCTGACCTGGGGAAAGTCTCCGGACCGCACAACAGGGTTAAGGTGTCAATCTTGGTATTTGAGTATACTGACCTGGTTAGTGATGACAAAGGCCAAAACAACACCTACACATATGATGATTAGATGGACATTATGGAACAAAACACTTCCCTAAGTGAAAGTTGGATACTACTATCAGTTTCTAATGTTGTTTAGGTTGTAATGGAAATAACTGACCTTTCCTTTCTTATGGCATTTGAGCAATAGGCTTTGTAATATACTAGTACACAGGAATGCGGGTAAAATAACCATGTTCATCTGATGTAATGGGTCAAGTGTAAAGTACAGATGACGACATGTAGTAATTAGTAATTAGATGCGCCCTCAGGCACTACAGGTAAGTATGTGCATGTCATCTCCCTTTCTTTGGATCATTTGTTTCTCAAAACAATGTTCTTTCAACTCAGTGTTTCACATTGCAAACAATATGCAAACAAACGTTGCTTTTTTTTCTTGGTAATATAGACATCACAATAGTGATTGTCACATTGTTATTATTAATGTCTTGTCAATGTCTTTATTTTTTCTTCTATTTTTCGTTTTTGTTTGTTTTTCAACAGTCTCTGTTTGAACTATAAACACTGACAGAATTGGCATTCTGATAGGTCTTCCATAACGAGTTGAATTCACTGGTGTGTCAGTGTTTACATTGTTGCTTTACATTGTTTGCTTTGGTGTTGTTGGTGCTGGAGAACACACAGGTGAGTCATTTTCTTCCAGGCTGACACTTGTTTCAGGTTCTCTTTCTACTGGATAAGGTAAGTCCATTATGGTTTCTGAGTGTTTCTCTGGGTGTGTTGTTTCATGTGTTTTTTAACAGGTGTCTCCGGTTCCTTCAGTTGATTCTCTCATTTTGTGTTTGTACTATGTATGACCTTGGCTGGTCATGTTTTCCAATTAAAATTGCTGGTTGCCATTTGTTGTCTTGTCTGTTCCTGACTCGTTCTCCTTCCTTCATGACCAAAAGCTTACCTGTGCTTTGGTCAATGTAGTGTTTTGTCTCTGTTGTCTGCTTGTGAGCCTGCTCCTGATATGCTGATAGAGTCCTGGATTGAACAATCTCTCTGACTTCAAAATCTTTGTCTGCAGCCTCCTTCCCATCAGTAGGTGTGCAGGTGAGAGACATACTCCATCCAGGGGTGTTTCTTTACTCAATGAGAGCTAAGTATTCACTATGTAACAGCCTTATTCTAAAATTGATTAAATAGTTTTTCCTCATCAATCTACACACAATACCCCATAATGACAAAGAAAATCAAATCAAATCTTTTTGGAAATCAAATGAAAAACTGAAATCACATTTACTTAAGTATTCAGACCATTTACTCAGTACTTTGTTGAAGCACCTTTGGCAGCGATTACAGCCTTGAGTCTTCTTGGGTATGATGCTACAAGCTTGGCACACCTGTATTTTGGGAGTTTCACCCATTCTTCTCTGCAGAACATCTCAAGCTCTGTCAGGTTGGATCGGGAGCGTCGCTGCACAGCTATTTTCAGGTCTCTGCAGAGACGTTCAATCGGATTCAAGTACAGGCTCTGGCTGGGCCACTCAAGGACATTCCGAGACTTTTCCCGAAGCCACTCCTGCGTTGTCTTGGCTGTGTGCTTAGTGTATTTGTCCTTTTGGAAGGTGAACCTTCGCCCCAGTCTGAGGTCCTGAGCGCTCCGGAGCAGGTTTTCATCAAGGATCTCTCTCTACTTTGCTCCGTTCATCTTTTCCTCAACCTTGACTAGTCTCCCAGTCCCTGCTGCTGAAAATCATCCCCACAGCATGATGCTGCCACCACCATGCTTCACCGTAGAGATGGTGGCAGGTTTCCTCCAGTGAGGAGGATACCTTCGCTCCGTGACACTTGGCATTCAGGCCAAAGAGTTCCATCTTGGTTTCATCAGACCAGAGAATCTTGTTTCTCATGGTCTGAGTCATTTAGTTGCCTTTTGGCAAACACCAAGTGGGCTGTCGTGTGCCTTTTACTGAGGAGTGGCTTCCGTCTGGCCACTCTACCATAAATGCCTGATTAGTGGAGTGCTGAAGAGATGGTTGTCCTTCTGGAAGGTTCTCCCATCTCCAGAGAGGAACTCTGGAGCTCATTCAGAGTGACCATCAGGTTCTTTGTCACCTCCCTGACCAAGGCCCTCCTCCCCCGATTGCTCAGTCTGGCCAGGCGGCCAGGTCTAGGAAGAGTCTTGGTGGTTCCAAACTTCTTCCATTTAAGAATGGAGGCTACTGTGTTCTTGAGGACCTTCGATGCTGCAGAATTGTTTTGGTACCCTTCCCCAGACCTGTGCCTCGACACAATCCTGTCTCTGAGTTCTACAGAAAATTCCTTCGACCTCATTGCTTGGTTTTTGCTTTGACATGCACTGTCAACCTTGAGACCATATATAGGCAGGTGTGCCATTTCCAAATCATGTCCAATCAATTGAATTTACCACAGGTGGACTTGAATCCAGTTGTAGAAACATCTCAAGGATGATCAATGGAAACAGGATGCACCTGAGATCAATTTCGTTTGTTATGTAAATAAGGTATTTCTGTTTTAGTTTTTTTATACATTTGCAAGAATTTCTAAAAACATGTTTTCGATTTGTCATTATGGGGTATTGTGTCTAGATAAAACTAATACAATTTAGAATAAGGCTGTAACGTAACAAAATGTGGAAAATGTCAAGGGATCTGAATATTTTCCAAATGCACTGTATGTGGGGCGGCAGGTAGCCTAGTGGTTAGAGCGTTGGGCCAGTAACGAAAGGTTGCTAGATCGAATCCCCGAGCTGACAAGGTAAAAATGTGTTGTTCTGCCCCTGAACAAGGCAGTTAACCCACTGTTCCTAGGCTGTCATTGTAAATAAGAATTTGTTCTTAACTGACTTGCCTAGTTAAAGGTTGTTTTTTTTTGTTGCTTTTTATAACAGGTTCTTCAGTCTGAACTACTCTCTCAGCTTGGCCGTTTGACTGTGGAAATCTAGGGCTCGACATGACATGTCTGAACTCTCAGCTGGTAGAAAACTCTTGACTCACAAGACATTTCTTGACTCGCAAGCTGTCTTCCATTGTTGGGGCACAAAATGTTGAGCACCCCATGCCTTGCAAAGATCGACTGTAGTGCTGTAATTGTGTGTTTACTTGCTGTGCCCCTAAACTTGGAGATTTCTGGGTATTTTGTAGTAATTCACACATAGTAGAAATTCTGTGTCATTGTAATGGAAGAGGTCCACTCTAACTTTGGCCCAAGCTCTCTCTTATATTGGATGGGACATGAGCGGCTGTTTGGTTGTTGTTTTTGTGTTTGTTGCAGACTGCACATTTTGTTACATCTTCAATCTGTTTTGCCATGCCTGGCCAGAACAGAACTTCCCTTCCTCTTTCCTTACATTTTACAATTGCCATGTGTGCTTCATGGATTTTTCAGATTTCTTCTCATTTTCTGTGGGACAACACATTTTAACTTTTGAACAGCAGTCCATCTGAGTATTTCAAGTCCTCTCTGAAAGTGCAGTGGTGCTGTATTTTCTTTGCAACTTTCCCTCTTGTGTCTGGCCATCATTTTTTAACTGTTTCTGTGACCAGTTTTTACTCTCCATCTTCTGCTGTTGCTGTTTTGAATTGCTGCAGTTTCTCCTCTGAAACAGGAGGTTTTTGATCGATGTAGTTTACATCCAGCTCACCATCGAGCAATTTCTCTCTCTAATCCTTCAGGTATGCTCGGCTCAGTGCATCAGCGACGTGTATCTCCTTTCCTGGTTTGTCTGTCACATGTAGACTGTATCTCTGTAGTCTCATCAGCATTCTCTGCAGTCTGGCTGGTACTTTCTGGAGCGACTTCTTTGAAGATTGTTTCCAAGGGTTTGTGGTCTGACTCCACCTGGATCTGATTTTCATACAGGTGTCATGACGTTGCCCTCTTTGGACACTGCGAGCACCATCCCCCGACCTCTATACTTCTGACACCAGGCTCTGTAAGAGCGGTCGTAAATTCCTACGAGGAGACCCTCTCCTCATGGCCCCAGTATAGAGAGAACAAAGGAGTTCTTCCACCTCACAGAACTGGAGAACCGAACGACATTTATGTTCTGGAGAAGGTATAAAAGATCGGCAAAGAATCCAGCAACGAACTGGTCCGTTTGGTACAATTTTGTGAAACTCATGAGAGCCAATACGGCCACATTACCATAATCATGTTTATAGAAGAGTCTCAGGTATGAGACTTACATCTAAATGGTTGTATAAAATGAATGAATAAGGATGGAACTGTTTGTGAAATTGTGAAATGTGATTTTGGACTGTTTAATGAAGGAAACTCCAATTCCCTTTGGAGTCTTAACTAAATCAGAGGACTGCCCATGAGCACAGTTATGGTCTGGCGTCATGGGACAGGCCCTTTTCTGCTCTTCTGAATAAAACCCCCACCGAGGTTTTCTATCACCAGACCGAGCTTACCTCAATTACGAGGTGGCTAAAGGTTGGAGACCATGCATTTCTCTTGATGAACTTTTAACCATACCACGTGGTTAAACTCTTAGACTATCGATACCGACAGAATAAGAACAAGTCTTTGATATTAATTACTAGTCTGCAGCTAGGAATTCGGTATCATTGAACGCGAAGACCGACAACCGCCGAAACATCTCTCCTATAATGACATTAATGAATGTCACTCTGAACTACCCATTCTAACCACGACAGAGAGCGAGAGAGGGCGGACAAACTCCAACAGAAACAAACTTTTCAACAGAGATCCCGACGACACACTGAGCGTAAATATGTATATATTTTGATTGCAATTGTTCCCGAATGAGCGAGCGTTCATGTGCAAAGGATTAGTATTTCAATTGTTATAATTATCAACTCTGTAGTGCCTTCTCAGCTGACCCCACTCCCCTTTTGTCTAACAAGCCGTCATGTCGGTTTAGCCCACTAGGGCACATTCTCCTATCATTTCCTTATAAACATATCTACTGTTTGTTATGCATTTCTGTGAATGACTTAGTTAGTAAATAAATTATTTTAAGACAATTGATGTATGGATGACTCATAGTGAAGACTGGGTTCGTGCAGATAACCAACAATTTATGACATTTGGAATGAGACTGGCGTGAGGTAAATAATAATTCATTAATTCGAAGACTAATAGATGAGATATTAAAATATCTGAAAGTTATATTAGGAAAATTATAACTTTGTAATCTGAATATTTTCCTTGGTGCCTCGACTTCGTAGTTAATTACAGTTACATGATTAATCAGGTTAATCGCGTAATAATAATAACAGAGTTATTTGATAAATATGTCTTCAGTTTTAATGATGCCAACGACACGACACAGGTTTTGTTGAAATTTCTTGCAGCCATACACTATCGCCGTTAGCTCTTTTTCAATTTGAGTGTATCTCTTTTGACAGTCTGTGAGTGATCTTGACCTGTATGCGATTGGCTGACCATCTTGCAGGATCACAGCTCCCAAGCCTTCTGAGCTTGCATCCACAGATAGTCCGTTTTTTTTACATCATAGTACTTTAACACTGGCGCATTGCTGACAAGCTAATCAAATGGCTATTTGCATTGGCCCCCCCCCCCCCCCCCATTTACGCTGCTGCTACTCTGTTTATTATATATGCATAGTCACTTTAACTCTACCTACATGTACATATTACCTCGACTAACTGGTGCCCCCGCACAGTGACTCTGTACCGGTACCCTCTGAATATAGCCTCGCTACTGGTGCATCTTGTTCTATCACTTGAAATTCCAGTTCAAACACTTTCTCTTTGTACTTGAATTTATTAGGGATCCCCATAAGCTGCTGTCAAGGGAGCAGCTACTCTTCCTGGGGTCCAAACACATTAAGGTACTTAAATCACACATAAAACAAAAGATAAAACAGTACATCATATAACATTATTACACCACTACATATCTACAATACAAAATGTATAAAACCACCGTACAACAACATTACAATGTACGTGTGTGTATTGTGCATGCGTCTTCACAGTCCCCGCTGTTCCATAAGATGATTTTTATCTTTTTTTGTTATCTTATTCTACTGCTTGCATCAGTTACCTGACGTGGAATAGAGTTCCATGTACTTTAGTCATGGCTCTATGTAGTACTATGCGCCTCCCATAGTTTGGGCTTGACTAGGGGATTGGGAAGAAACTTGTGGGGTATGCATGGATGTCCGAGCTGTGTGTAAGTAATTTAAACAGACACCTCGGTGCATTCAGCATGTCAACACTTCCAAAAACAAGTAGTGATAAAAAATCTGTTCTCCACTTTTGAGCCATGGGAGATTTACATGCACATTATTAATGTTAGCGCTCCGCGTACATGTAATGGCCACCCATGCTGCCCTGTTCTGAGCCATTTGTAATTTTCCAAGGTCCCTCTTTGTGGCACCTGACTACATGACTGAACTGTAGTCCAGGTGTAACAAAACTAGAACCTTCCTTGTTGATAGTGAATGCAGAGTAGCGCTCTATTATTGACAGACGTCTCCCCATCTTAGCTACTGTTGTTTTGACCATGACCGTTTACAATCCAGGGTTACTCCAAGAAGTTTAGTCACCAACTTTGTTCAATTTCCACATTATTTATTACGAGATTTTGTGAATTATTTGTCCCAAATATAATGCTTTTAGTTTTTGAAATATGAGTAAGAGTAAGAAGGGTAAGGGGCCTAGACAGCTGCCCAGGGGAATTCCTGATTTTACCTGGATTATGTTGGAGAGGCTTCCATTAAAGAACACCCTCTGTGTTCTGTTAGACAGGTAACTCTTTATCCACAATATAGCAGGGGGAGTAAAGCCATAATACAAGTTTTTCCAGCAGCAGACTGTCAACAGCCGCAGTGAAATCTAACAAAATAGCTCCTACAATCTTTTTATTATCAATTTCTCTGAGCCAATCATCAGTCATCTGTGTAAGTGCTGTGCTTGTTGAATGCCTTCCTTATAGGCATGTTGAAAGTCTGTTAGTTTGTTTACAGTAAAAAAGCATCGTATCTGGTCAAACAGGCTGATTGGTCGGCTATTTGAGCCATTAAAGGGGGCTTTACTATTCTTGGGTAGACCACAATTTCTTCACCTCTTCCACACTAACTTTATGGATTTCAAAATTACAATGCTTGTCTTTCATAATTTGATCAGTTATACTTGGATGTATAGTATCAGTGTTTGTTTCTGGCATGTCATGCCTAAATTTGCTAATCTTGCCAATGAAAAAGATCATTAAAGTAATTGGCAATATCACTGGGTTTTGTGATGAATGAGCCATCTGATTCAATGAATGATGGAGCTGAGTTTGCCTTTTTCACCAAAATGTAATTTAAGATGCTCCAAAGTGTTTTGTCATTGTTTATATAATTAATCTTTGTTTAATAGTATAGTTTCTTCAATCCAAGCGCGGCCCACGCTTGGATTGCGTCCTACCTGACAGGTCGCTCCTACCAGGTGGCGTGGCGAGAATCTGTCTCCGCACCACGTGCTCTCACCACTGGTGTCCCCCAGGGCTCTGTTCTAGGCCCTCTCCTCTTCTCGCTATACACCAAGTCACTTGGCTCTGTCATATCCTCACATGGCCTCTCCTATCATTGCTATGCAGACGAGACACAATTAATCTTCTCCTTTCCCCCTTCTGATAACCAGGTGGCGAATCGCATCTCTGCATGTCTGGCAGACATATCAGTGTGGATGACGGATCACCACCTCAAGCTGAACCTCGGCAAGACGGAGCTGCTCTTCCTCCCGGGGAAGGACTGCCCTTTCCATGATCTCGCCATCACGGTTGACAACTCCATTGTGTCCTCCTCCCAGAGTGCTAAGAACCTTGGCGTGACCCTGGACAACACCCTGTCGTTCTCCACTAACATCAAGGCGGTGACCCGATCCTGTAGGTCCATGCTCTACAACATTCGCAGAGTACGACCCTGCCTCACACAGGAAGCGGCACAGGTCCTAATCCAGGCACTTGTCATCTCCCGTCTGGATTACTGCAACTCGCTGTTGGCTGGGCTCCCTGCCTGTGCCATTAAACCCCTACAACTCATCCAGAACGCCGCAGCCCGTCTGGTGTTCAACCTTCCCAAGTTCTCTCACGTCACCCCGCTCCTCCGCTCTCTCCACTGGCTTCCAGTTGAAGCTCGCTTCCGCTACAAGACCATGGTGCTTGCCTACGGAGCTGTGAGGGGAACATTGTAGAATAATAGTGAAGACATCAAAACTATGAAATAACACATATGGAATCATGTAGTAACCAAAAATGTGTTATAAAATACCCTTTGCCTTGATGACAGTTTGCGCGCTGTTGGAATTCTCTCAACCAGCTTCACCTGGAATAGTTTTCCAACAGTCTTGAAGGAGTTCCCACATATGCTGAGCACTTGTTGGCTGCTTTTCCTTCACACTGCGGTCCGACTCATCCCAAACCATCTCAATTGGGTTGAGGTCAGGTGATTATGGAGGCCAGGTCATCTGATGCAGCACTCCATCATCCGTTCACCTACTCTGCATCTCACAAAGACACAGCGGTTGGAACCAAAAATCAAACATTTGAACTCATCAGACCAAAGGGCAGATTTCCACCGGTCTAATGTCCACTGCCAGTGTTTCTTGGCCAAAACAAGTCTCTTCGTCTTATTGGTATCCTTCAGTAGTGGTTTCTTTGCAGCAATTCGACTATGAAGGCCTGATTCACTCAGTCTCCTCTGAACAGTTGATGTTGAAATGTGTCTGTTACTTGAACTCTGTGAAGCATTTATTTGGGCTGCATTTTCTGAGGCTGGTAACTGTAATTAACTTATCCTCTGCAGCAGAGGTAACTAGGTCTTCCTTTCCTGTGGCGGTCCTCAAGAGAGCCAGTTTCATCATAGCGCTTGATGATTTGTGCGACTGCAATTTTCCGTATTGACTGACCTTCATGTCTTAAAGTAATGATGGACTGTCATTACTCTTTGCTTATTTGAGCTGTTCTTGCCATACTATGGACATGGTATTTTTTTACCAAATAGGGCTATCTTCTGTATACCACCCCTACCTTGTCACAACACAACTGATTGGCTCAAACGCATTATGAAGAAAATAAATTCCACAAATTAACTTTTAACAATGAACACCTGTTAATTGAAATGCATTCCAGGTGACTACCTCATGAAGCTGGTTGATTGAATGCCAAGAGTGTGCAAAGCTATCAAGGCAAAGGGTGACTACTTTGAAGAATCTCAAATGTTAAACAAATTCAAATATATTTAACACTTTTTTTGGTTACTACATGATTCCATATGTGTTATTTCATAGTTTTGATGTCTTCATTATTATTCTACAATATAGAAAATAGTAAAAAGTAGTAGGTGTAGATGTATCCAAACTTTTGACTTGTACTGTATGTTTTTGCAAACATCTTTTATGTATTTAAAGGTAATCCAAGTAGCAATCATCTCTAGTTCTTCAAAAGTATCTGTAATCTGATCACAATATTTTTGCTGCTAATGTAACTGATTCAATTTTTTTGTAATCAGATTACATGTAATAAGTTACTCCCTAACTCTGGCTGTACTGAGTAGCCTACAATAGATAGGTGTTAGGTGTGTAGTGGTTATCACTAGGGAGTGTCACTGGATGCAATTACAAAACTTTTCGGGGGGGGGGAAACTAATTTCCCCCGCACATTGTGTAGGCTATATCTTTAGTTTTGTTCTCAAACATGTAAGCCTGGTTAGTGAGCTTAACTTTAATCACTGCTAAAGCAGTGGAGGCTGGTGGGAGGAGCTGTAGGAGGACAGGCTCATTGTAATGTCTGGAATGGAATAAATGGAATGGTATCAAACACATCTAACATATGGAAACCACAAATTTGACTCTGTTCCATGTATTCCATTCCAGCCATTCGAATGAGCCTGTCCTCCTATAGCTCCTCACACCAGCCTCCACTGTGTTGCAGGCTTCTCATCGCTCCTGGCCCACCTATCACACAGTAAATTACTTTCTACAGCCATCTAGTGGCCATCAAAATTACTGCTAACTGCTTTAGGCTCTTCTATTGAAGACAGACCGTGGATTTATAACCTTTCTATCTAGTCCACTTGCTGGGGTCCGGAATCATCCCATGACCTTTGAGTCTGACATTTGAACAGAAAAAGTGAAGTAAAGGTAGACCTGCAGGGGCGGATTAACCATCTGGCATTTTGGGCAAATGCCAGATGAGCTGGTAATCTTTTTTGCCTATTGGTCCTGTCTAACATAACTTTTTTTCTTCACCTCTACAGATCAATGGTTGAGGGTTTGAAGCTCTATTCAATAAGACAAGGAGGTAATGACACAGACCTGTCAGCCTAAATAATTTGCTGTTAGTTCCTTATTTTATTTTCATTTCTTTTCTCACTTTTGTTTGATCATCTTTTCCTCTCTCATAATACATGATTGGTCTACAACTGCTTGCACAGGAAACATCAAACTAGGCAGCTATGTTCATGAATCAAACACATTTACTCACATGTAGGCCAATATGTTTCTCAAGTCCCTCACCAGTTGTGGGAAAGGAGTCTGGCGTGCAAGGTCACTTCTTCTCACGTAACATTCACAGCAATGCTACAGTCAGCCGTGGCTAGGAGCCTGATAGCACGCAAGGGTACTTCCTCTCACATAACAGAGAATGTTACGTGATAGGAAGTACCCTTGCACGCCAGGCTCCTTTCCCACAACTGGTGAGGGACTTGAGAAACATATTGGCCTACATGTGAGTAAATGTGTTTGATTCATGAACATAGCTGCCTAGTTTGATGTTTCCTGTGCAAGCAGTTGTAGACCAATCATGTAAAACTACTGCACGAATTTGCAGTTATTTTAACTTGTGTAGTCTGTCTCTAATAAACCTTAATATACAGTTCTGAAAAGAAAGAGGTGACAATTTCTGTACTTCTCACCAGGTGGTGGCACTCTCCTACCTCTTGTACCTGCAACTCCATACTGTGTAAGTAAAAATCTGAGACTGATCAGAGAGTATACATTTGAAGGAATTCTCATCTACAAGACAGTCATAAGATATATGCTAATAACTGTGTTGGGCCTATACAAACCATTTTAGCAGAGACATTCAGGGTTGGAGATGTCCATTGAATAGACGGGTAGGCATAGGGTCTACTGCATGGTCTCCCATTAGGTCTTCACTGACCAGGAAAGTAACTGATGCTAGAGATAAATCCATTTATTTGATCAAAGGAAGGATTAGATATTGTTGGGCAAACGATGACATTTGAAGTGTAAGGCAAAGGGCAACATTTTCTCTCGTTTTAAATTTTTCTAATTTAAGTAGGCCTGGGAAACATAATGGAATCTCTCATTACACACATCTACTCACACATATTTACACTGACACCACAACACAAACTGCATACATCCACACCCACATAGCATGCACCTGCATACTGACACTATACACACAGACGCGCACACACACACACTGCTGCTACTGTCTAATCTAGCTTGTTGTCCAGTCACTTTACCCCTACCTTTATGTACAGTACATACAGTAGCTACATCAATTACCTCGTACCCCTGCATATATATATATATGTATGTATGTGTGTTCTACTCCCTAAATATAGCCATGCTATTTTTATTTGTTATTCACTGTGTATTTATTCCTCGTGTCACTGTTTCTATTTTCTTTTCTTTAACTCCGCATTGTTGGAAAAGGACCCTTAAGTAAACCCTGGGGCGGCAGGGTAGCCTAGTGGTTAGAGCGTTGGGCTAGTAACCGAAAGGTTGCAAATTCGAATCCCCGAGCTGACAAGGTACAAATCTGTCGTTCTGCCCCTGAACAAGGCAGTTAACCCACTGTTCCTAGGCCGTCATTGAAAATAAGAATTTGTTCTAAACTGAATTGCCTAGTTAAATAAAGTTTTTTAAAAAAAAAAGAAGATAATAATTCACTGTCAGTCTATACCCGTTGTCTAAGAAGCATGTGCCAAATACAATTAATTAATTGTATTGTATTAATTAACTAACCTAATTTAATACACATACCACAGTTCATCAAAGCACACTGAAATAAAAATGTATGCAATTAAATAAACATTTATATATTTCTCTATATTCTTAATTCTCTCTCAATTCTCTCTCAAATATAGTATTGATTCTAGCATAACATAGCTGTTAACAAATAAAACAAACAAACAAAGCTATTAGTGTAAAACAAACAAAAAAGTAAGATAATCAAATCAAATTTTATTCGTCACATGCTTCGTAAACAACAGGTGAGAAGTAACAGTGAAATGCTTATTTACGGACCCTTCCCAACAATGCAGAGAGAAAGAAAATAGTGAAATAATAGAAAAGTAAAACACATAATAACAGATACGCAATGAGTAACGATAATTTGGCAATATACAGTACCGAGTCGATGTGCAGGGTACTCGTGCGAGGTAATTGAGGAAGATATGTACTGTACATACAGTGACAGATAGTAAACAGTAGCAGCAGTGTATGAGTTGAGTCAAAGTTAGTGCAAAAAGGGTCAATACAGATAGTCCGGGTAGCTATTTGGTTAACTACTGTATTTAACTAACAAGTGGGGGTGGGTTGTCAGAACTGGAGCAAAGGAGATATAAACATTTTGCAAAACAAACTCCTGGGGGTCTGCCTAGTTTTGGGGAGGGACAAAATGCGAGGGAACAGGAGGACTGAACAGAAAAGAGTCCAACACATGGAGAGGGCATTTGGAATAGTTGAATGAATGACATATGGGCAAGTTTGAAAGTTGAGAGACGTATTGAGCAATGCGTGTTTTGTAAGTTATTCTTTTAAAATATTGATTTAGTTGGTTTTAGGGTAACGTATCATGATGTAACGTGGCTAGCCAGCTACAGTAGTTGAAGACTTTGAACGGAGAACACGATACAGTGGGACAGTGAGCGCTTTAGCTCGCAACACCTCAGTGAACTGAAGCAAGAACACTTCTCTTTCAGTTTATCTTTACTCTTCTTTACGCTGTCGTCGAACTTGTCTTACATTTCACAGATAAGCTTGTTGCTAACGGTTTGATACCTGTCAAGTTTAACTTTTGTGGTCATTGGACATGGTTTTCAATAACAGTTAGCTAGCTAAAGTTAGTCAGCCATCATTAATTTGTATTTTTCAACGTTGGACGGACTGAATGTTCACCTTTGGGATACTTAACGTTACTGTCAGTAAACAGCAACAAGACAACATCAACGTTGTATTTTAAACAAGAGACAATATGCAAAAGTTCAACTCGACACACACGAGTACTCTTCCTCGGGACGATGAGCTTCAGCAGCGTTTAGCCGACAACGGGGGAGCCGGGGAGGCGATGAAGGAAAACGGCGCTGGGAAGAAACACATCCTTGCAGAACCTGCAGACAGTTCACTCTGTACCAAGAGAAAGATGCTGGTCGGCTTGGATGTTTTCTGTCTGTTTGTAGGTAAGAATTATGGTGAACACCCTTTGCACATTATTTCACCCTTTTACCCTTTTTTATTTGACTGAATCTCAACGTAGCAGCATGACATGATTGTCTGCTTTGCATTAATTTAATTCTTAGCCTGTCTCAGTATTTCCATCTTATTTCCGAGGAAATATGCAGAGGTCAATATTATTAACATGAATATAATTAATAGTATGTATGCCACAGGATGGGCAATTATTGCACATAAATCTAGGACGGCTCTCTCACATGTTGTCCAAGTGATGATAGACGACCATTTAATTAAACCCATTACATTTATTAACACAAGTAGTTAAGGAGAAGAACCAACGGCAAAGTGCAACAGGTCTAGCAGTTCAACAGGTCACAATACAAGAATAAGTCCTTTCAAAAGCCAATTCAGCACTTAACCAAAAGGGCAAAAAGGAGTCTGTCTGTATTCCAAGCTAAGCACTGAAGAAAAGCTGGCAGGAGAGTTGTCCCGGGAATTTTTGAGTTCCCATGACAACCATCCATGAGGTTCTCGAGAAAATAATATTAGAATAAAACATGTTGCTACCCCTTCCCTGCTTGTGTTCTAATGCCAAAATTACATTTGTTCATTGTTTGCCTTGCTTCACTACAGCATTATCCCTTGCCAAGTACTGAGTTGAGCACATTCTAGAGCTTTTGAATTGAACCTCCAACTCCTAGTCGCTATACCTCGATACTTACCTTGTAGGCCTACCTATGTTTGTCCTTTGTTGCGTGCATTTCTTTGCTGAAATCCATACCTTTTTTATAAAACGTTAATCAAATACAACCCCAGATGTTTTCCTTGTTGAGATTCAATTGGCATTCGCGGCTGAGTTGCCATCTTAGAGCACCAGCAATGAGGAAACAGTCAGTGGTTGTATTTGATTAACGTTTAATAAAAAAAAAAAACGGATTTCAGCAAACAAAGAAAGGCACGGAACAACAGAGGACAAACATAGGTACATGATAAGGGTTTAAGAATGTTTTTTTTTTTTTTAAGTATCGACATATCGCGAGTCAGAGGTTCATTTAAGGAACTCTAGTCTGCACTCAGTTGAGGTACTTGGCAACAATATCTGTAATGTGTGCAGCAAAGTTATTCTGCCAAATTAGGAGGCTATTATATAATTCAATAAAGCATTGGATAATGGCCCTACAGTTTGAATGCTGATAGGGTTAGCAGTGTTAAGCCATAATGTGGAACATGAGGCAATCTGACAATCACACACAAACACAGAGGGACTATTGGGTTGCTACTTTGTGGTAGTTATCATTGGTTACTCCTCAACTAACATGAGTGAAACACAATTGTGTGCCTAACTACACCCCTGAACTGAAATGGGGTGTCGATCAGCCTCTCTGGTGCTGGCACTATGTGAAAGCAGGGAAGAGTGGTTTGTTTTGAAGTCGTTAACATGACACAAACAGGACTATAAGGCGGAACCCGTCCAGGCAGACAGACAGGTCTGCCAGCGCACCGTTGGCGGTTACGAGCTGCCTGTTGCTTCCCAGACAAACACTGACAGACAGGTTCACTCTCACCGTACAGCCTGTTATTCCTCCTTGCCTGCAGGTATGCTATTGCCTCCTCCTCTGCTAGGTAGCATGCTTGACACTCACCTAAGTGTTTAGGAAGTGGCTGGAAAGTGCCAGACAGAGACTGACTGGCCCAGAGTCAGAAGATGGGAAGGAAATATACTTCTTCAGTTCTTCTTAGCTCCGCCTAATGAGAACACGTGGGCTGGTGTTGACTTTCCTTATCCCTGACTGCTGGTTGCATTTCAACACTAGGATTGACTCAATCACCGGGTTGCATGCTTGAAAGAACATGAGTGAGAGGAAGTGAGAGATTTAGAAAGTGTCTTTTTAAAGTCTCTCAAGACAAAGGGCAGCATGGCATGCTTGCCATTATCTTCCACAATTCACTACCATCATCTCTGGTATCATCCTCTTCCCCCATTCACCACCATCACCTCTGGTATCATCCTCTTCCCCCATTCACCACCATCACCTCTATCGTCATCTTCCCCCATTCAACACCATCATCTCTGGTATCGTCATCTTCCCCCATTCACCACCATCATCTCTGGTATCGTCATCTTCCCCCATTCACCACCATCATCTCTGGTATCGTCATCTTCCCCCATTCACCACCATCATCTCTGGTATCATCCTCTTCCCCCATTCACCACCATCACCTCTGGTATCATCCTCTTCCCCCATTCACCACCATCACCTCTGGTATCATCCTCTTCCCCCATTCACCACCATCACCTCTGGTATCATCCTCTTCCCCCATTCACCACCATCACCTCTGGTATCATCCCCTTCCCCCATTCACCACCATCACCTCTGGTATCATCATCTTCCCCCATTCACCACCATCACCTCTGGTATCATCATCTTCCCCCATTCACCACCATCACCTCTGGTATCATCATCTTCCCCCATTCACCACCATCACCTCTGGTATCACCCTCTTCTGGCATCAGCCTTGTTAATTTAGTAGGAAGTAGGCAGTAGGAAGTTCTCTCATCCATTTATATGCAGATAATACAGTCTTATACTCAGCTGGCCCCTCCCCGGATTTTGTGTTAAATGCTCTACAACAAAGCTTTCTTAGTGTCCAACAAGCTTTCTCTACCCTTACCTTGTTCTGAACACCTCCAAAACAAAGGTAATGTGGTTGGGGAAGAGGAATGCCCCTCTTCCCACAGGGGTTATGACTACCTCTGAGGGTTTAGAGCTTGAGGTAGTCACCTCATACAAGTACTTGGGAGTATGGCTAGACAGTACACTGTCCTTCTCTCAGCACATATCAAATCTGCAGGTTAAAGTTAAGTCTAGACTTGGTTTCCTCTATCGTAATCGCTCCTCTTTCACCCCAGCTGCCAAACTAACCCTGATTCAAATGACCACTACCCATACTAGATTACGGATACATAGTTTATAGATCAGCAGGTAAGGGTGCTCTCGAGCGGCTAGATGTTCTTTACCATTCGGCTTTGCCACCAATGCTCCTTATAGGACACATCACTGCCACTCTATACTCTAAACTGTTCATCTATGTATACCCGATGCAAGACCCACTGGTTGATGCTTATTTATAAAACCCTCTGAGGCCTCACTCCCCCCTATCTGAGATATCTACAGCAGCCCTCATCCTCCACATACAACACCCGTTCTGCCAGTCACATTCTGTTAAAGGTCCCCAAAGCACACACATCCCTGGGTCGCTCCTCTTTTGAGTTCGCTGCAGCTAGCGGCTGGAACGAGCTGCAACAAACACTCAAACTGGACCGTTTTATCTCAATCTCTTCATTCAAAGACTCAATCATGGACAATCTTACTGACAGTTGTGACTGCTTTGTGTGATGTATTGTTGTTTCTACCTTCTTTCCCTTTGTGCTGTTGTCTGTGCCCAATAATGTTTGTACCATGTTTTGTGCTGCTACCATGTTGTGTTGCTACCATGCTGTGTTGTCATGTGTTGCTGCCTTGCTATGTTGTTGTCTTAGGTCTCTCTTTATGTAGTTTTGTGTTGTCTCTCTTGTCGTAATGTTTGTCTTATATTCATATGTTATTTATTTTTATTTCTTTATTTAAAAAATCCCAGCCCCCGTCCCTGTAGGAGGTGTTTTGCCTTTTCGTAGGCCGTCATTGTAAATAAGAATTTGTTCTTAAATGACTTGCCTAGTTAAATAAAGGTTAAATTAAATAAATGAAAATTATAATGTACTTTTGGTTCTTTCCTGATAGATATGATTGGCATCACTATCATCAGCTATATTGTGAATTAACAGTATGCCTTGTGTCTAGTTGTCTCTGTCTCAACTCCAACAGTATGTCGTGTCTCTAGTTGTCTCTGTCTCAACTCCAACAGTATGTCGTGTCTCTAGTTGTCTCTGTCTCAACTCCAACAGTATGTCGTGTCTCTAGTTGTCTCTGTCTCAACTCCAACAGTATGCCTTGTCTCTAGTTGTCTCTGTCTCAACTCCAACAGTATGCCGTGTCTCTAGTTGTCTCTGTCTCAACTCCAACAGTATGTCGTGTCTCTAGTTGTCTCTGTCTCAACTCCAACAGTATGTCGTGTCTCTAGTTGTCTCTGTCTCAACTCCAACAGTATTCCTTGTCTCTAGTTGTCTCTGTCTCAACTCCAACAGTATGCCTTGTCTCTAGTTGTCTCTGTCTCAACTCCAACAGTATGTCGTGTCTCTAGTTGTCTCCTCTCCAACAGTATGCCTTGTCTCTAGTTGTCTCTGTCTCAACTCCAACAGTATGTCGTGTCTCTAGTTGTCTCCTCTCCAACAGTATGGCTTGTCTCTAGTTGTCTCTGTCTCAACTCCAACAGTATGTCGTGTCTCTAGTTGTCTCCTCTCCAACAGTATGCCTTGTCTCTAGTTGTCTCTGTCTCAACTCCAACAGTATGTCGTGTCTCTAGTTGTCTCCTCTCCAACAGTATGCCTTGTCTCTAGTTGTCTCCTCTCCAACAGTATGCCTTGTCTCTAGTTGTCTCTGTCTCAACTCCAACAGTATGTCGTGTCTCTAGTTGTCTCCTCTCCAACAGTATGCCTTGTCTCTAGTTGTCTCCTCTCCAACAGTATGCCTTGTCTCTAGTTGTCTCCTCTCCAACAGTATGTCGTGTCTCTAGTTGTCTCCTCTCCAACAGTATGTCGTGTCTCTAGTTGTCTCCTCTCCAACAGTATGCCTTGTCTCTAGTTGTCTCAACTCCAACAGTATGCCTTGTCTCTAGTTGTCTCCTCTCCAACAGTATGTCGTGTCTCTAGTTGTCTCCTCTCCAACAGTATGTCGTGTCTCTAGTTGTCTCCTCTCCAACAGTATGCCTTGTCTCTAGTTGTCTCAACTCCAACAGTATGCCTTGTCTCTAGTTGTCTCCTCTCCAACAGTATGTCGTGTCTCTAGTTGTCTCCTCTCCAACAGTATGCCTTGTCTCTAGTTGTCTCCTCTCCAACAGTATGCCTTGTCTCTAGTTGTCTCCTCTCCAACAGTATGTCGTGTCTCTAGTTGTCTCCTCTCCAACAGTATGCCTTGTCTCTAGTTGTCTCCTCTCCAACAGTATGTCGTGTCTCTAGTTGTCTCCTCTCCAACAGTATGCCTTGTCTCTAGTTGTCTCCTCTCCAACAGTATGCCTTGTCTCTAGTTGTCTCCTTTCCAACAGTATGTCGTGTCTCTAGTTGTCTCCTCTCCAACAGTATGCCTTGTCTCTAGTTGTCTCCTCTCCAACAGTATGCCTTGTCTCTAGTTGTCTCCTCTCCAACAGTATGCCTTGTCTCTAGTTGTCTCCTCTCCAACAGTATGCCTTGTCTCTAGTTGTCTCCTCTCCAACAGTATGTCGTGTCTCTAGTTGTCTCCTCTCCAACAGTATGCCTTGTCTCTAGTTGTCTCCTCTCCAACAGTATGCCTTGTCTCTAGTTGTCTCCTCTCCAACAGTATGTCGTATCTCTAGTTGTCTCCTCTCCAACAGTATGCCTTGTCTCAGGGAGTTCCATCCTAATTTTCCCTAAATGTCAGCAGCAGATTCCTCAGGCTGTTGACCCCTCGTTATCTGCCCCGTCAAGGGACTCATTTATTACTGTCACTCTGGAATTCCCCCAAGGCATCGCATTCTAATGGCCTTATAAGTTAGGAGTGAATCCACTTCTTTGCTCAGTGTGGTCCCTTCTGTCTCAGACAGTACTTTCCTTCTAAGTGTTTACTGCAGTGAAGTAAACACGTTAACACTGTGGTATGGCATTATGAATGACTGTTATTAACACAGTGGTATGGCATTATGAATGACTGTTATTAACACGGTGGTATGGCATTATGAATGACTGTTATTAACACGGTGGTATGGCATTATGAATGACTGTTATTAACACGGTGGTATGGCATTATGAATGACTGTTATTAACACGGTGGTATGGCATTATGAATGACTGTTATTAACACGGTGGTATGGCATTATGAATGACTATTATAAACACGGTGGTATGGCATTATGAATGACTGTTATAAACACGGTGGTATGGTGTTATGAATGACTGTTATTAACAGGGTGGTATGGCATTATGAATGACTGTTATTAACACGGTGGTATGGCATTATGAATGACTGTTATTAACACGGTGGTATGACATTATGAATGACTGTTATTAACACGGTGGTATGGCGTTATGAATGACTGTTATTAACACGGTGGTATGGCATTATGAATGACTGTTATTAACATGGTGGTATGGCATTATGAATGACTGTTATTAACACGGTGGTATGGTGTTATGAATGACTGTTATTAACATGGTGGTTGGCATTATGAATGACTGTTATTAACATGGTGGTATGGCATTATGAATGACTGTTATTAACACGGTGGTATGGTGTTATGAATGACTGTTATTAACACGGTGGTTGGCATTATGAATGACTGTTATTAACACGGTGGTATGGTGTTATGAATGACTGTTAATCAGAGCCTAAAACCAGGATCACTTCATAATTTGACTTAAATACGTGTGTGTGTGTGTGTGTGTGTGTGTGTGTGTGTGTGTGTGTGTGTGTGTGTGTGTGTGTGTGTGTGTGTGTGTGTGTGTGTGTGTGTGTGGTGTGTGTGTGTGTGTGTGTGTGTGTGTGTGTGTGTGTGGTGTGTGTGTGTGTGTGTGTGTGAGTGAGACCAGGTAATACTGTCCCCAGATCAAAAATAAGTCTAAGTGGGATGATTGATGTTTCACAGAGAGATCATTTTTCTACTGTGTCAGTATGTCTCTCAAGCATACGGATGTCTCAATCTGTGTGTGTGCATTCCTCCTGCACACATTATTGAGATTTCAAAAGAAGAGCTCAGGTCTGAACAGAATCCATGTCCTGAGGCCATGCTATGCTAGAGACACGGCGTCCAGCAGCATAGGCAGGGTCAGAGGTGAGGGGTCAGTCATTGACCTACCTGTGGGCAGGCTGAGACCAGCTTGCCTGCCTCCTATACAGCTGAGACCAGCTTGCCTGGCTGCCTGTCTCTCTCTCCAGCACAGGTGGTCCTCACTCTGTCATCACAGTTATTTGGGCCCTTAAAAGTAATTGGAAGGTGATCTGAAGTCTTGAGTAGTTTGTGAAAACCATCAATTACAGTGACCACACAGTCATTCATATTTGCTCAGGATAAAGATTCATAGATGAAATTAGACCCAAATCAATAGCAAAATTAGAGCATGGATTTGGCTGCCTCGAGTAAGCTGGGTCAAATGTTTTTGAATAGCACTTAAAACTTCTTACGGATCATTGGGACGCTAGCGTCTCACCTCGACAACATCCGGTGAAATTGCAGAGCGCGAAATTCAAATTACAAAAATCGTAATATTAAACATTCTTGAAAATACAAGTGTCATACATCATTTAAAAGCTTAACTTCTTGTTAATCCAGCCGCTTCATCAGATTTCAAAAAGGCTTTACGGCGAAAGCACACCATGCGATTATCTGAGGACAGCACACAAAAGCATTACTTACATTTCCAACCAAGCAGAGGCGTCACGAAAGTCAGAAAAAGCGATAAAATAAATCACTTACCTTTGAAGATTTCATCTGGTTGCAATCAGAAGGGTCCCAGCTACATAACAAATGGTCTTTTTGTTCAATAAAGTCCTTCTTTATATCCCAAAAGAGTCAGTTTCATTGGTGTGCTTGACTCAGTAATCCACCGGTTTCCCTCGTTCAAAATGCATACAAATGAATCCCGTAAATTACCAATAAACTTCTTCCAAACATATCAAACAACATTCCTAATCAATCCTCAGGTACCCTAATATGTAAATAAACGATCAAATTTAAGACGGGGAATACCGGAGACCATTACCGGAGATAAATAACGAAGTACGCGCCCTCACCGGAACGCGCAACAAACACTACAGCCAAAATGGGAGCCACTTACTAAAACTACAAATTCTAGCTCATTTTTCAAAAAACAAGCCTGAAACTCTTTCTAAAGACTGTTGACATCTAGTGGAAGCCCTAGGAACTGCAATCTGGAAGGTATTCCTTTTATATTCCCATTGACAGCCATAGTAATCAGGGGTGAGCTGAAAAAAAGAAAATTCTGGATGGATTGTCCTTGGGTTTTCGCCTGCCATATCAGTTCTGTTATACTCACAGACATTATTTTAACCTCTATGGGCTATGTGGGACGCAAGCGTCCCACCCCTGGTACACCCTATCAACAACAGGTGAAATATCAAGAGCGCCAAATTTGAAAACAATTAAATGTCATAATTCAAATTTCTCAAACATACAACTATCTTACACCCTTTGAAAGATTAACATCTCCTTAATCTAACCACGTTGTCCGATTTCAAAAAGGCTTTACGGCGAAAGCATAAAGTTAGATTATGTTAGGAGAGTACATTGACAATAGCTGTGTGTAATGTTTTGTCAATTCAAAGACAGGCGTCACCAAAAGCAGAAAACCAGCTAAAATTATGCACTAACCTTTGACAATCTCCATCAGATGACACTCCTAGGACATTATGTTAGACAATACATGCATTTTTTGTTCTATCAAGTTCATATTTATATCCAAAAACAGCGTTTTACTATGGCGTTGATGTTGAGGAAATCGTTTCCCTCCAATAACCGCCAGTCAATCAACACAACAAATTAAATAATTACTATTCGAAAACATTGGTAAAATATTATATTGTCATTCAAAGAATTATAGATTTACATCTCTTGAACGCAACCGAATTGCCAGATTTAAAAATAACCTTACTGGGAAATCACACTTTGCAATAATCTGAGCACTGCGCCCAGAAAAACGAACTAACCGCCATGTTGGAGAGATCTAAAATCGAAAATACTATGTAAATAATCCATTACCTTTGATTCTCTTCATCAGATGTCACTTCCAGGAATCCCAGGTCCATAACAAATGTAGTTTTGTTCGAAAAAGCTCATAATTTATGTCCAAAAAGCTCTGTGTTGTTAGCACATGATCTATGCCCGCCGGACTTCTCTTCATGAACGAGGGGGGAAAAAATATTTACGTTCGTTCAAACATGTCAAACGTTGTATAGCATAAATCATTAGTGCCTTTTTTAACCAGAACATGAATAATATTCAAGGCGGACGATTGCATTCTCTTTTAAAACGTATTGGAACGAGAGTACCCAACATGAACTCGCGCGCCAGAGTCTAATCGGCCACCACCGTTCCAAGGCTCTTGTTCGGTCAGATCTCACAGTATAAGACTCAAAACACTTTGTAAAGACTGGTGACATCTAGTGGAAGCCATAGGAAGTGCTCAACAATTAATAAGCCCCTGTGTGTTTCAATGGCATAGGCTTAAAGGTAATTCAACACATCAGGTATCCACTTCCTGTCAGAATTTGTCTCAGGGTTTTGACTGCCATATGAGTTCTGTTATACTTACAGACACCATTCAAACAGTTTTAGAAAATTCAGAGTGTTTTCTATCCAAACCTGAACAATAATATGTATATTCTAGCTTCTGAGTTGGTGTAGGAGGCAGTTAAAAATGGGCACATATTCTTTTCAAAATTCTCAATACTGCTCCCTAGACCCAACAGGTTAACAGTTTTGGAAACTTTAGAGTGTTTTCTATCCAATACTACACATATGCATATCCTAACTTCTGGGCTTGAGTAACAGGCAGTTTACTTTGGCCACCTCACTCATCCAAACTTCCGAATACTGCCCCCTAGCCCAAATAAGTTTTTAAGCTCTCTCTGAGAGACAGTGACCGGTAGAGACCACAGAGACGATTGATTACTAGTTGTGTGTTGGACTGAGTGTGTGTGTGTGTAGGACTGAGTGAGTGTGTGTGTGTGTGTGTGTGTGTGTGTGTGTGTGTGTGTGTGTGTGTGTGTGTGTGTGTTTTGTGTGTGTGTGTGTGTGTGTGTGTGTGTGTGTGTGTGTGCGACTGAGTGTGTGTGTGTGTGTCTGTTTGTAGGAGGGTAAGAAGACGTGAGGTAGCTCGCCAGAGAGGAAGGCCTATTTCTCCCGGAGTGATCAGAGAAATGGTCCTTGCTATCTGGGATCCTTGGGACGTCCCTACCCCATTGACGTTTACATTTAAAAGGGTTAGGGTTAGGTAAGGGTTATGGTTAGGGTTAGATTAAGGATAGGGGATAGGGTTTAGGGTAGGGATAGCATTAACCTCAGAGTGAGTTCAAAGGTCCACTTCCTTCCTGCTTATCTCCGCTCGCTTTCCCGCTGTTTCTTCTCCTTGCTTCAACCATTTTGGGATGGAAGGTGTCCCAGAAGAGGGCAGGACGCGTGGTGAAGTGTGCATCTGTGTGCGTGTGTGTGTGTTTTCTTGGGCATACAGTATGTTTGTGTAAATGGGCTTGTGTTTCTGTTCAGCTGGCAGGGAAAGCTGTCAAGTGAGACAGTGAGAGGGCCAGCATGCTGCAGCATGCCACTGCGTCAGGAATATTTTAAGCAGTCCTCTCGCTCTGGGCCTGTGTTTGTAACCGTGCGTGTGAGTTTGTCTCTGTGTTTTTAGTGCTCTTGCATGGTCATGTTGAACAGTATGCGCTTGCGTGCATGTGCCTCTGTTTACAAATTCACTGATGCATTTTCACTCAATGTTTTTAGCCCTAATGGAATACATGATGAAGTCATTACATGGGAACATGGCAATATTCTGACGTTGACAGATGCAGCTTCCAATAAAATAAACCTGATCAAACGATTAGCTGAAGGAAAAAGTGATACTGCTCTTTACCCAGTTGCTGTAGGGCATTTCCATCTAAAAGGAGCCATGAGCACCAACATGTTAAGTTCATAGGAGCATGTCAAATCAAAACTAAGAGTCTATATTTTTGAGAAATTAAGCCATATATACATTTTCCAATTATTTTCCATCCTAAAAATTGATTTGTGGTCAAACAGATGGAGAAAGGATCTTAGACAACATCTAGCAGGAAAAATCTGACAAGGTATTAGAAATGCATCAGTATTGAAGTAAAGACCCCTGCCAACTAATATCAGCACTTATAATTAGTTTTGGAGAAATTATTTGCCTCCAGTAAGTTTAAGAAACATTGCCTTGTGCCTTGTAATTCCGTTATAAAAAACACACATTATCTTTCAGATATTTTCAAATTTCTCTCCCTAATGAGGAGTGAGGATAATGAAAGTTCACAGAAGTAATAGGTAAAGGTAGACCTACCAGTTAGTTATAGTGTTTTTACTAGAGGTCGACTGATTAATCGGAATGGCCGATTAATTAGGGCCGATTTCATGTTTTCATAACAATTGGTAATCGGTATTTTTGGACACCGATTTGCCGATTTATTTTTTAGAATTATTTTAGTTATTTATTTTTTAATTTTTAAATTTTTTTAAATTAACTATTTTTTTGTATTTAATTTTTGTATTTTTATTTAACTAGGCAAGTCAGTTAAGAACACATTCTTATTTTCAATGACGGCCTAGGAACGGTGGGTTAACTGCCTTGTTCAGGGGCAGAACGACAGATTTTTACCTTGTCAGCTCGGGGATTCGTTTTTGCAACCTTTCGGTTACTAGTCCAACGCTCTAACCACCTGCCTTACATTGCACTCCACGAGGAGCCTGCATGGCAGGCTGACTACCTGTTACGCGAGGGCAGCAAGAAGCCAAGGTAAGTTGCTAGCTAGCATTAAACTTATCTTATAAAAAACAATCAATCTTAACATAATCACTAGTTAACTACACATGGTTGATGATATTACTAGTTTATCTACCGTGTCCTGCGTTGCATATAATCGATGCGGTGCCTGTTAATTACTCATTGAATCACAGCCTACTTCGACAAATGGGTGATGATTTAACAAGCGCATTTGCGAAAAAAGCACTGTCGTTGCACCAATGTACCTAACCATAAACATCAATGCCTTTCTTTAAAATCAATACACAAGTATATATTTTTAAACCTGCATATTTAGTTAATATTGCCTGCTAACATGAATTTCTTATAACTAGGGAAATTGTGTCACTTCTCTTGCGTTCCGTGCAAGCAGTCAAGGTATATGCAGCAGTTTGGGCCGCCTGGCTCATTGCGAACTGTGTGAAGTCCATTTATTCCTAACAAAGGCCGTAATTAATTTGCCAGAATTGTGCATATTTATGACATAACATTGAAGGTTGTACAATGTAACAGCAATATTTAGACTTAGGGATGCCATCCGTTAGATAAAATACGGAACGGTTCCGTATTTCACTGAAAGAATAAACGTTTTGTTTTCGAAATGATAGTTTCCGGATTCGACCATTTTAACGACCAAAGGCTCGTATTTCTGTGTGTTATTATGTTATAATTAAGTCTATGATTTGATAGAGCAGTCTGACTGAGCGATGGTAGGCACCAGCAGGCTCGTAAGCATTCATTCAAACAGCACTTTTGTGTGTTTTCCAGCAGCTCTTCGCAATGCTTCAAGCATTGTGCTGTTTATGACTTCAAGCCTATCAACTCCCGAGATTAGTCTGGTGTAATAATGTGAAATGGCTAGCTAGTTAGCGGGGTGCGCGCTAATAGCGTTTCAGTCGGTGACGTCACTCGCTCTGAGACTTGGAGTAGTTGTTCCCCTTGCTCTGCAATGGCCGCGGCTTTTATGGAGCGATGGGTAACGATGCTTCGAGGATGGCTGTTGATGATGTGTTCCTGGTTCAAGCCCAGGTAGGAGCAAGGAGAGGGACGGAAGCTATACTGTTACACTGGCAATACTAAAGTGCCTATAAGAATATCCAATAGTCAAAGGTATATGAAATACAAATGGTATAGAGAGAAATAGTCCTATAATTCCTGTAATAACTACAACCTAAAACTTCTTACCTGGGAATATTGAAGACTCATGTTAAAAGGAACCACCAGCTTTCACATGTTCTCATGTTCTGAGCAAGGAACTTAAATGTTAGCTTTTTTACATGGCACATATTGCACTTTTACTTTCTTCTCCAACACTTTGTTTTTGCATTATTTAAACCAAATTGAACATGTTTCATTATTTATTTGAGGCTAAATTGATTTTATTGATGTATTATATTAAGTTAAAATAAGTGTTCATTCAGTATTATTGTAATTGTCATTATTACAAAAAAAATAAAATTGGCCGATTAATCGGTAGCGGCTTTTTTTGGTCCTCCAATAATCGTTATCGGCATCGGCGTTGACAAATCATAATCGGTCGACCTCTAGTTTGTACTGATAAAGTTTATTAATTATTAAGTGATTAAAACTCATAATTCTGTTACCAAATTGGAATTACTGGAAAATCGGTACTAAAATTTCTGCAATTGAATTGACTACAATGGGAAATCATAGTCGTCACAAACCACAGATGGGTCACCTACTACAGATGGGTCCCTTCAACTGACATACTGTTATGTTCAGCTCATAACTGTTCTTTTCCTCTTTCTCTCGTCTGGGGGGGCCGCATAAGTGCTTTTTCGGTCCAAATAGTGTAAATAAAAAATAATAATTATCTGGTTGGAAAAACCCTTTCAGTGTAAACTTAAATGACTAAAGCCACATATAAAGTAGAAAAGACAATGGATGTATATATTTTTAAATACCGTAAAACGTATTAGAGAGAGGCTTCTATTTGAGTCAGGTGTCTATTTCTGTAATTGCACACAGCTTTTGCTATTTTGCATAGTTAATTGTTTAATTCCAGTATTTACTTCCAGAATTGTAATCATTTTCTTAATTTCCGACACAAATATGTTATCAGTTACACACTGTCACATTTCTTTTATCATAGTATGCCTCTCTCTCTCTCTCTCTCACTCTCTCTCTCTCTCTCTCTCAAAACGTGGCTATTTGAGACTGCTTTTAATTGAAGTTTTACGGTACTGTAATTTTTGAGAACTAACAATCACCAAAATGAAAGGTAGACAGTCATGGAGAATAGAAAATTCCCAAAACATGAATATGTCAGTATTGGTTTTGCTATTATGTTTAAGCAAAAGAACACGGAATTAGCTATGGCAAAATGCCTAGAATTGCAGGAAATTACATTTAAAACTACAAACAATTCTCTACACCGCCTAGATAGGAGCCTCTAAATAAAATTCAGAAATTCAGCCTCACTGATGGGTTGATCACGCCCATTGGCCTGAAACAGCCCCCGGCTGGGTGAGGCAGGGTGGGGAGTGGGAGCAGTGGCTTTCTCCTCTGTAGGTAAGGATCCACTGTAGGGGTCAGAGGTCAGCTTGGGGTATCTCCCACACCCAAATTGCTACAAATTCCTTTGGTGAAGTGAGTTTTTCCATATAATCGGTGTTAAGAGTGAAGGGTAAAGCCTAGTCCCATTGTGTGTTGGTCTGCAGTCTCTGGTTCCCCCCCAACCCCCCATTCCCTGTCTGTCAAAACAAATGAGTCCTCCTTCTACCCCCTGCTCCTCCATGTTGGCTTTCAGACAGCCCCCCTCCTAGTGCCCTCCCAGCATGGCCCCCTATCTACCCCATCATCCTATCCTGACACATCTTACCTGCCAGATCCCCCTTTATCCACCTCAGCCCCAACCCTCTTCTGTCTGGCTGTCTGAAGCTCTTCCAACCACAGACAAACCACTAAACCAAACAGTCTGACAGCCCAGTCCTCACTGCACATATCATATACCACAGACAAGCAGACAGAGCACTCCCCCCACCCTTACTGTCACACTGCAGACTGACAGCCGCCTCTCCAGCCACCCAGCCTGAACCACACACACCCTTACCTTCACGCTAAGCCACAGACCACCAAACCCCTTTACATACATACCACCGAGACCGGCAGGCAGGCCCCTTTATGTTCCCCTACTCTCAGTCAGCCATCCCTCGCCACACATACCCTTAGCTCCAGAGCACGGCTGCAGTGCTGCAGGAAGAAGTCAGTGGAGTGTGGTTAGAACAGAGAGGCTAGGGGGAAGCGTGTCTGGACCTGACGACAGCTACAGTGACAGTTACACAGCCTGGAAACTAGAGACAGCACTACCGATAGTGGGTGGGAGGGAGGGGGGTTCAGAGGCTTGGAAATTAGCTGCAGTCTTTCATCTCTTCCTCCTGACTTGTTTTTTGAGTTAGCTCTGTTGTTTCGTGGGAACTATGGACAGATAGTGTTGCTGCCTATGGACAGATAGACCGTGTATGGAGTGATTATGTTAGTGATTATGTGTACAGTAAATAACATTCTGGTTGTGTGTGTATGTGAGTCCAGCTGCAGCAGATGCTGCTGATATCAGATAGTCAGTGAGATGCCATGGGCTGTTTTTTTTCCCCAGGCTTTGTCCCTTGATGATCAGTCTTTTTGTGTAGGCATCATGGCAGACAAAACAGTGAGCAGTGCACCCAGTTAGAACAATCCAGACAATTTAGGAGAGGGGACAGCAACGTCCCCCCCCCCCCATCCTGTACCACCTGGATCAGCCCAACAAGTAAAAGCTGGGAGAAAGGACACCGTAGTGCTCATCCACACACATATTCGAACAGGGCGGTGACACACACACACACACACACACACACACACACACACACACACACACACACACACACACACACACACACACACACACACACACACACACACACACACACACACACACACACACACACACACACACACACACACACACACACACACACAGTCGCTCTAATCAGGAGGATGGTGGTTTACTCTTCATAATCACAGCCCAGGTGCCAATGACTTCATCTCCTGTCTGAGGCTTACCTGGCTCACCCCTGTATAGTGGGTGTGTGTCCGTGTGTGTGTCCGTGTGTGTTGCACACCCAACTACTATTTTATACAAAGACTCTTATTCCTTAAATGTCAGGTGAAACACAAAAGACGTCTGGTCCTGCTCTGTGACTCTCACTGACTCAACCCAGATAGAGATCACATACACACTATGCTGTGGCCAGGACACATTGTCTAAGATCAGTCTTCAGGGAATAGAAGTCCAGCTCTGTGTAGTAGACACATCTACCAGTTACAGTGCTATTATTAGGGATTACAGCAGGGTTTACTAAAGTTAGAGTAACAGCACCTCTGTATGTAATGATTCACTACACCAGTAGCAGTAGATTGACTTCTGGATAAACGAGCAGCTTAGACCTGAAGTTGAGGACCAGAGGCCCTGGCACTGGCCCTAGAGGCCTGCCTGGCTGAAGAGAGACGGACCACCCCTGGAGGGTAGTAGGGGTGCGTTCTCCTCTCCGCCCCAGTGACTGTCCCCTCCCCTGCCCAGGACAGCAGGCCAAGTGGGTGGTTGGTTGGGGTCACCCCTCAAGAGATCCAGTGGTCACTGGTCACTCAGCACCCATGGTATCCTATATAGTGACTGTCACCTAAAATGTTGGTTGATGCCTTGTTGAGTAGTAGGCTATGTTACAGTCTAGTATTGATATTCATGTGTTAATAATATACTAGTACTGTTTAGTGAAGCTGTTAGTTTGGGTCTGTCTGTGTGTTTGTTCAGTGCCTGTCTATGGGTTGTTTAGTTTGCTGTGGTTTCTTTTGTTTCCCAGGGTGGTTTATTTGGTTAGCTATGGTTGGTTGAGGTTTTTGTGGGTAGTTTGAGTTTTTATGTGGCTTGTTTGGTTGCGTGTTAGTCCATGTGGTGTTTTGTGGTTTGTGGGTTGTTTGTGTGTGTTCTGGGGGTATTCTGCTGGACGAGGCGAGGTCCTGTTTACAGAGCAGGTCCCAACAGAGCCCAGTTCTCTGACCCTCACATTCCAGAACCACCGCTAATCGTCTCCGTCTGTGAAACACTTCACCACATCTCTCAATTCTCAATCTCTCTCTCCCTCTCTAGAGCCCCCCAACCCCTTATCCATCCCCCTCTCTCTCCCTTTCTCTGTTTGTCCATTTTCCGTACCCCCTCTAACCATGTTTTCCAGTCTTTTGAGTTTGACACTGTTTTATTGACTGGTACACATTATGAGCACTATGCCCTCAAAGCATCCCCATAAATAACACACATAATAACTAACATGTAACATCTGCCCCCTCCTCCACCCTCCTGCTCTCTCTCTCTCTCTCTCTCTCTCTCTCTCTTTCTGTCTTTATTCTCTTTCTCCCTGGCTGTTCTGTTTTTTCCTCTGTGTTGTTGTTCTCTCCTCACAGTGAGCTCATTCTGGGCTGTGGTCATAGAAGTGTAAATTAGAACCAGAAGAGTTTCTTAAGAGTGAGGCACATATCCCCTCTCCTCTCATTCCCTCGCCCTCTCTCTCTTCCTGTTTCTCCTCCCTCTCTCGGTCTCTCCCTTTGACTATTTGAAAGCATTCCCACTTTGAGAACTCTGTCCAACAGCACATTTGGCCCGTGTGTGTGTGGGTCTATGTTTGTGTTTTTCTCTCTCCTCTCTGTTTCTCTCTCTCCCTCCCTCTCTCTCTGCTCCACTCTGCTCTGCTGCTGTGTCCTCTGAGGCTGCTCTTGGCCAGGTGCAGCGGTTTGCTCACAGCTGCCTGACAGATGAGGTGAGGGGCTCTGGAGTGTCTTTTGCGTCTTCTTGTGAAAGCGTTTAGAGCCGGTGTATTCCCCAGTGTAAAGACTGGAACTGTACTGGGACTGGCTGAGACCTCTCAGACCTCTGTTGTATAGGCTAGGTGCCGGCTCGGTTGACAGTGTGTGTTCTGCTGCAAAACATATCACATATGTGTTCTGTGTGTTCTCCATGGTTTCACAGTGGTGTGTGTTTGGGAAGTTTGTATAAGATGTGTTTTGTGGATTGAGGTTGGTATGTGGCAAACTGGCGGCCTCTTTTTGTGTGGACTGTGTTGTTTGAGAGTAGCATTTTGAGGAGCTCTGTAAGCGAGCGTTGTTGGGTCCCGGCCATGTGAGCCCAGGCTGTCAAATCAAATCAAATTTTATTGGTCACATACACGTGTTTAGTAGATGTTATTGTGGGTGTAGCGAAATGCTTGTATTTCTAGCTCTGACAGTGCAGTAATATCTAACAAGTAATATCTACTGATTTCAATACACACATCTATGTAAAGGAATGGAATTAAGAATATATAAATATATGGATGAGCAATGTCAGAGCGGCATAGACTAAGATACAGTAGATAGAATGCAGTATATATCAATGAGATGAGTAATGCAACATATATAAACATTATTAAAGTGACTAGTGTTCCATTTATTAAAGTGGCTGGTGATTTCAAGTCTATGTATATAGGCAGCAGCTCTAATGTGCTGCTTATGGACTTTAACACACAAATGTGGAAATGACAACACACATATTTATGGAGCGGTCAATACATCATTGACAGGGTCGCGGTCATAGTTTGCCTACTGAGTGGTTGATGGCTCCCATTACTGTGAGAAACACACTAGAGGATCCAGCGGTAACGGCTCAACCAGCCAGCCCCACACTTTTATTATGGCAGTAATGGAGACACTGTCCATTAGCAGACTGACAAACCAGAATAACATTGATTATAACCGTAACTCTGGCCCAGATACAGAGAGAGAGAGAAAGAGAGAGAGAGAGAGAGAGAGAGATAATTGTGGTAAAAAAGTAGCCTATTGTGGTGGATGGCCCAAGCGTAGACACCACCATGACATGTGTTTTCAGAGTAAAGCTATAAAACCTACACCGGGTTTCAGACCCTGACCTTGTCAGTGTGTGCTTGAGTCAAGAGAACCACAGCTTTCTTCTGGGCCGGTCCATATGATTTCAGTCCCTTTCTGGCTGCTCCCCTTTTGATTTGAACCAAACCTTTCATACATGTTTGCCCATGTTGGAAGTGGTCAGAAAGGGACTTTTTTGGACCTGAATGCCAAAACATTCAGGAGATGGAGGTTCTCAAAGTTGACCCATTTTTCATACCCCACACTACCATGAGACATTCATGTCTTCATCACTGAAAAATATAACGGTTGTGTTTATCATTTCAAAGCTTACAAACAGGGTTGTCAAACTGTTTTATAATTTATATATTTGTTTTTGTTGTTAATTATCTAAAATCGTGTCAACTCAGATTTTTTTCATGTTCATATATGTTGTAGCTTAGACCCTATTTTACATCATCTTGTGCCTGCCATTGGTTGACACACAGCATAGTCTTAAATGCAGGGTGGGTGTCATGTTTTGGCTGATAAATGTACTAAAATGTGAATAAAGTTGAGTTTTCAGCTTTGAAACGGTGCCACAAAGATTGTGGGAGGTCCACACGTCAAAGAATGTTGACTTGAGTGGGATTGTCCATTGTTATAAATTAAACTGTCAATCTTCCATAGGAAACCTATTGAAATCATAGAAATATAGATAATAGAATATACATTCCAATTCAAGTTGACATTTAATGGTGGGTGGACTGGCGGCCTTCTTTCTGGTAGTAATTTAAGTTTCAATTCAGTTTAAATGTCAATAGTGTACCAGCTAAATTGCAGGGGTCTGAAGGGATAGGTCCATTCTATGAATTATATTTCTGTGATTGAAATGACACCCAGCCTGTATTCAAGAGTATGCTGTCAACCAATGATGGGCACAACACAAAAACATCAGATGTAAAATAGGGTCAAAGCTACAACATTTGTGAGATTATTATATTTTTGATAATCAATGTTAATGCTTAGAAAATTACCGTTTTTTAAATTAAAAACTTGTTTTCAAGAAAGCATAGAATAGTTTGAGCTTTAAAATTATATCAAACTCAACTGTTTCTATTTTTCAGTGATGAAGACATGAATGTCTCATGGTAGTGTGGGGTATGAAAAATGGGTCAACTTTGAGAACCTCCATCTCCTGAATGTTTTGGCATTCAGGTCCAAATAAGTCCCCTTTTGACCACTTCCAACATGGGCAAACATGTATGAAAGGTTTGGTTCAAATCAAAAGGGGAGCAGCCAGAAAGGGACTGAAATCATATGGACCGACCCTTCTGTGAGAAGTCTGTGTTAAACGAATAAAATGAAAACCACATCTTTCTCTTTAAGTGGACTGTATTGAAATATATTAGCTCCGGTCACTAGTCCTTGACCTGCTTGACCCAGACGATTTGGTTTTAAGGAGCGTGGTACAGTACGTGCCTGTGTAAGTACCATGGGTGGGTTGGTTGGCCCTGCCAGACTGTCACATTGACAGAAGGCAGCTGCTGCACACTAATATTAACATCTGGGTCAAAGGTGACTTCCTGTCACAGTGTGGGTCAATGGGCCATTGGATCAGACCACCCTGTTTGGGCACAGTCATTTGGTTAATTCTGGATCTTAACAGGTGTGATGGGTTCATTCTTCAGCCAGGGTTAAGATGAGCTTAGGCAGAGAGGAAGCGGTGAAGTGAGAGACATAACTGGGCCCAAAATGTGTCTTCTGCAGCAGGTGGCTTTTTGAAATGGCCCTTTAAATTAAAACCAAAAATCCAATTTTTGTTTTCATGAATTTTTACGACATAGACCATTTTGACTTTGTGGCTGTGGTAGCTAGTGGAAACCGTTGTGCCTGATGTTCACATGCATATCTGGCCTCTCATTAGCTACATTTACATTTACAGCTAGAATGGTCCCACCTGATCTTGCCCCCATTCCGACTCTTTTCCATCTTTTAAGAAATGTCTTTTCATTGTTAGAGCGGCCACTGGAGTATTTTGTCAAGTATTTGTATTTATTTATTTAACTAGGCAAGTCAGTTAAGAACACATTCTTATTTATGATGGCCTACCCCGGCCAAACCCTAACCTGGATGACGCTGGGCCAATTGTGCGCCGCCTTATGGGACTCCCAATCACGGCCAATTGTGATACAGCCTGGAATCAAAGCACGGTCTGTAGTGACGCCTCTAGCACTAACTTGCAGTGCCATGGTTTAGGGCATATCTCACTCTTGAGTCTCTTCACTCTATTTCCCAGCTCAGGCATAAATACACACCTAGATTGTTAAGAGGATTAAGGTTAGAGAGAGATTCTGATTGAAATGGGTTTGGGACCAGCAACCCTCATCCTGCGTGTACAGGGTGTTCACCAGGGGGTATGTCTGGGGAACTGAATACCACAGTGATGCTCCGTGCTGATTTCTACAGGACTAACCCAAAGCAGGGGGTTCATGTTCCAAATGTTTTTGTGTTGTGAATGATCTAGGGTACCTCACACTTTTGGAGTTTTCTCATGACCCAGAACTAGAGGTTGACCGATTAATCGGAATGGCCGATTTAATTAGGGCCGATTTCAAGTTTTCATAACAATCGGAAATCGGTATTTTTGGACACCGATTTGGCCGATTTAAAAATATATATATATTTTTACACCTTTATTTAACTAGGCAAGTCAGTTAAGAACACATTCTTATTTTCAATGACGACCTAGGAACGGTGGTTAACTGCCTTGTTCAGGGGCAGAACGACAGATTTTTACCTTGTCAGCTCGGGGACAGATGGTTGATGATATTACTAGTTTATCTTGCGTGTCCTGCGTTGCATATAATCGATGCAGTGCCTGTTAATTTCGCATCGAATCACAGCCTACTTCGCCAAACGGGTGATGATTTAGCACTGTCGTTGCACCAAACCTTACCATAAACATCAATGCCTTTCTTTAAAATCAATACACAAGTATATATTTTTAAACCTGCATATTTAGTTAATATTGCCTGCTAACATTAATTTCTTATAATTAGGGAAATTGTGTCACTTCTCTTGCGTTCCGTGCAAGCAGTCAAGGTATATGCAGCAGTTTAGGCCGCCTGGCTCATTGCGAACTGTGTGAAGTCCATTTATTCCTAGCAAAGACCATAATTAATTTGCCAGAATTATACATAATTATGACATAACATTGAAGGTTGTACAATGTAACAGCAATATTTAGACTTAGGGATGCCACCCGTTAGATAAAATACGGAACGGTTCCGTATTTCACTGAAAGAATAAACGTTTTGTTTTCTAAATGATACTTTCCGGATTCGACCATATTAATGACCAACAGCTCGTATTTCTGTGTGTTATTATGTTATAATTAAGTCTATGATTTGATATTTGATAGAGCAGTCTGACTGAACGGTGGTAGGCAGCAGCATGCTCGTAAGCATTCATTCAAACAGCACTTTTGTGCGTTTTCCAGCAGCTCTTCGCAATGCTTCAAGCATTGTGCTGTTTATGACTTCAAGCCTATCAACTCCTGAGATTTGGCTGGTGTAACCGATGTGAAATGGCTAGCTAGTTAGTGGGGTGCGCGCTAATAGCGTTTCAGTCGGTGATGTCACTCGCTCTGAGACTTGGAGTAGTTGTTCCCCTTGCTCTGCAATGGCCGCGGCTTTTATGGAGCGATGGGTAACGATGCTTCGAGGATGGCTGTTGATGATGTGTTCCTGGTTCGAGCCCAGGTAGGGGCGAGGAGAGGGACGGAAGCTATACTGTTACACTGGCAATACTAAAGTGCCTATAAGAACATCCAATAGTCAAAGGTATATGAAATACAAATGGTATAGAGAGAAATAGTCCTATAATTCCTATAATAACTACAACCTAAAACTTCTTACCTGGGAATATTGAAGACTCATGTTAAAAGGAACCACCAGCTTTCATATGTTCTCATGTTCTGAGCAAGGAACTTAAACGTTAGCTTTTTTACATGGCACATATTGCACTTTTACTTTCTTCTCCAACACTTTGTTTTTGCATTATTTAAACCAAATTGAACATGTTTCATTATTTATTTGAGGCTAAATTGATTGTATTGATGTATTATATTAAGTTAAAATAAGTGTTCATTCAGTATTGTTGTAATTGTCATTATTACAAATACATGGGGGAAAAAAATCGTCCGATTAATCGGTAGCGGGGTTTTTGGGCCCCAATAATCGGTATCGGCGATGAAAAATCACAATCGCTCAACCTCTACCCAGAACCACCAAGTAAACAAAATCAGGGTTTCTAGCCAGGCCAACCCATATCATCAACCCATATCATCTGTGACCCACAGTCTATTCAGTAAACACATTTCTTAGACGATTCTCCTCCTCCAGAATATTTAACCTGATTAGACCTCAGTAATCATGTCTTTATTATATTATATTATATATATGTATCTGTGTCCAGTATGAAGGAACTTAGAGGTAGTTTCACAAGCTGCTAATGCCATTTAACAACTTTCTTCAAACTGCATGCAGATACACATAAACTATATCCACAAGTTCATCTGTCTCTGGGAAAGTAGATAAAGGGCCTCATTGCCAAAATCCTTGTCTACCCCTTTAAGTACCTAAGTAAGGCCTCCTGATGCATATACAACATATTTACCTTCATCTCTGTCTTTGTACTGAGTCATGGTATTGGGTCCTTACCAACTCAAGACAGCCACTCTCTCTCACTTCTCTGGGAGAGATCTGGCTTTTCTACGGTGGTCTGGAGTTAGGCCCTTGCGTGATGTCAGAGGCTCTGTAGAGGGCTGCAGCTTGGAGTCGCACGCCATGCTGTGTTTATGTACGTGCCGTGTGTGTATCTCGTGTGTGTGTGTGTGTGTGTGTGTGTGTGTGTGTGTGTGTGTGTGTGTGTGTGTGTGTGTGTGTGTGTGTGTGTGTGTGTGTGTGTGTGTGTGTGTGTGTGTGTGGTCTAAATGCGTCTGAAATGAGGAGCATGTGATTCTGGCAGGAGAAGTAGATCAGGCAGAGATCAGGGTCAGGTGAGATGTTTGCACTATCTCTCTCGCTCTCTCCCCTCCGTCTAGCTTTTTTCTCGCTCTCCCTGCGTCTATCTCTTCTCTCTCTCTGCTGTCGTCAGAGCCTCTGCTATCTGCCTGCAACGTGTTTCTCTCCTCTCCTCTCCTCTCCTCTCCTCTCCTCTCCTCTCCTCTCCTCTCCTCTCCTCTCCTCTCCTCTCCTCTCCTCTCCTCTCCTCTCCTCTTCTGTCTTTCTGGCCCTCCCGTGCCTTCTCTTAACCAGAGGATATGTCGTTATCTGTGTTTGGTCTTTCTCTCTGACAAACACATACTTCCAGTATTAGCAAAGGTCACAAGCAGACATTTGCTGTATACTACAGTAACTTTACCCTGCTTATAAGCCAATGACGCTACACTACTTCCTCGTTTTTTCATTCCTAAATTGTATTGGCCCTTAGGTACATTGATATGTGTGTAGGTTCTTAACTGTATGTCTTGGGGTGAAAGGGTGGCTGTATGGATCTGTTTTTGTAGTATTTATGATTGACTGACTGGTACTGTGGGTGAGATATATCTGCAGAGTATTCGTGGTTATATAGTGCAGGTAGACTGAAACCTGTTGAACTCTGTAGAGCCACAGAAAGTCACACTGAAGGTCAGTGAGCCATGTCCTATTCCCGTCTGCTACTGTTGATCTACAGTCTCTAATGGCCTGTGAGTTGTCCTATCCTCCTGTCACGTAGTCTCTCTGAGATTTCCTGGCTGCAGCAGTGTTTGCCTGGGCCCGTTCCAGTTCCAGGCTCTATAGTGAGGGAGAGGTTAATTATTAGTCCCATGCTCTCCCTGTTCCATGGGGGAGAGGGCTATGGGGGCATGGGATAGGGGACTACATGATGGGCTAGAGGGGCTGTGGGGAGCAGAGAGAGGAACTACAAGGGTAGTTTGGAAGTTCAGAGTGAGTATAGTGGTGTAGATTTAATTTCAGATCTAGCCTTGAATTTGATTTCATGCTCCCTGCTGTGTGACTGGTGCCAGTATCATAACGAGGTTGCACAATCTTTACCCAATGAACTTTCACCAGCGGCAGGGCAGGCTGCAGCGAGGTTTGTTTGCTTAAGAAAGCAAGACCTTGACCACCCTCCTTTACGCCTTCCTTACACACAAACTTTTAATTGGTTAGCCAACCAGGAAATTAACTTGATACAGTATTAACAAACCTTAAAATAAGAAGGTAATGTGTTACTGCATTGATTTAATAAATATTCTGCCAATACAGTGGTAGTTAATGGTTAATGTTGTACGCTCCTTGTGCGTCTCTGTGCCACACTACACTATTTCTATGCCCTTATTATTGGACACAAAAGACTACTCTATTCCCTCGCTATTGGAAGTCTCTACTGTCACGGTGTAGTCTATACTGTAGCCTGGCTATTAGTTTACTGTAAAACCCTTTGGCTTTCACCACTTTGTCATTTTCTGTGTAATAGACTCTCTGTCTCCTCTGTTCTCCTTTCCTCCTGAATAATCCTTCATTCTGCACTGTCATCTCTGTCTCTCTCTCTTGTCTCCCCCTCCTCCAGCCTCTCTGGTGGAGCTCCAGTATGTAAGGAATGCCAGATACTTTTGGAGATCTTGAATCCAGTCAGTGGATGACTAACAGGCCTAAGACCTGCCCCCTCCTCAGATTGCACACAGGCCAACAGTGGGCTCCATAATTACTGGCACCCCTGACTGGCAATGCACAAACAATACTTAAAAAAATATAATCAATATAATTAGAGAGATAAACTCAAAATACCAACATGTGAGAAATACTGTACTTTATTAATGTTTCAATGGAACCAACCAAAATCATACAATTATTTAATGCAAAATAAATGTAACCAAAATCAAGGTTTCATAATTATTGACACTCCTCATTTGGTACTTAGTGCAACCACCTCTGGCAAGGATAACAGCATGGAGTCTTTTCCTGTAATGTATGACAAGGTTATGGAACACATTTGGAGGGATTTTGGACCATTCCTCTATGCAGATCCTTTCAAGATCCTTCACATTCTTGGGTTTGCGCTTATCAACTGCCCTCTTCAACTCAGCCCACAGGTTTTCGATTGGATTGAGGTCCGGAGACTGAGATGGCCATGGCAGAACATTGATTTTGTTGTCACAGAACCATTTCTGTGTGGATCTGAGGTATGTTTCAGGTCATTGTCTTGTTGGAAAGTCCACCTATGGCCAAGTCCCAGACTTCTAGCAGAGGCAACCAGATTGTCAGCCAAAATTGCCTGATACATGGTGGAATTCATTATGCCATCAATCTTAACCAGTGCCCCTGGACCCCAAAACATCACTGACCCCCCTCCATATTTCACCGTGGGTATGAGGTGCCTTTCCTTGTATGCATCTGTTTCGACGTCAAACATGCCGATGCTGTATCTGACCAAAACGTTCCATTTTGGTCTCATCTGACCAGAGCACCTTCTTCCAGTCGTAATTTAAATGACGTTTGGCAAACTCCAAGCGCTTGTGTCTGTGTCTTGGGGTCAGAAAGGGCTTTCTTCTGGAAACCCTTCCTTCCAAAGAGCCTGTGGTTGTGGAGGTGGCATCTGATGGAGATTTTTTAAACCTGGTGACCCTAAGACGCCACCAAGGCCTGCAATTCTTTCACAGTGATTCTTGGGGATTCTGTTGCTTCTCTCACCATCCTCTTTCCTATCCTGGGGGGCAAAATGCATTTGCGTCCTCTACCCGTGAGGTTTTCAACTGTTCCATATCTTTTTATTTTTTAATAATTGCCCTGACAGTGCTCAGTGGTATATTCAATCGTTTGTGGATCTTCTTGTAGCCATACCAGATTAATGAAGGTCTACGACCATCTGTCTCTTTTCAACTGCCAGTTCTTTTGATTTCTTCGTGGTGTTGGATGACAGTGGGATATTGCATGTGTGTTACCTCATTTTTATACCCTAGTGAAACAGGAAATGATGTAATGGCTCAATATAGTTCCTTAAGACTTAGATAAACTTAAATAAGTGGAATTTAATTTGTGGTTTAATTTTGGTAAATGTTATTCACAATAATCTTTAAGGGTGCCATTAATTGTGAAACCTTGATTTGGAGGACACTGCTTTTTAATTAAATCAATAAATAATTTTGGTTGGTTCCATTGAAACATTAATAAAGTACAGTATTTCTCACAGGTTGGTATTTTGAGTTTATCTCTATAATTATATTGTTTATATTTGTTTAAGCATTGTTTGTGCATTGCCAGTCAGGGGTGCCAGTAATTTTGGAGCCCACTGTATATCCTGTCTCCTAAAGCCTTCTCATATAAAACAGGATCAAGGATCAATGACACCTCTTTGTCTTGGCTCGCTGTGCGATGTGTCACTCTTACTCTTTTCTCATATACACACACACACACACACACACACACACACACACACACACATACTCCTCATATCTTTTCCTCTCTTTACCTCTTCCTATTCTGTTTCTTCATCTCCCTCATAACTGTGTCTAAACCCCCCTCTCTCTCTCTGTCTCTCCAGCCTCCATCCCATTCTTTGCGTGTGAGTTGAAGGCGGTGACTCCGTACCAGAGGGGTTTCTTCTGTGGGGACCAGAGCATCACCTACCCCTACCTGGAGAGAGAGGCCATCCCTGACGCACTGCTCATCGCTGGGGGCATCGTCATCACTGGCCTCACGGTGAGGCACACAACACACCACTTACACACTGTAGGATGTTACTGAGTATATACACATGACATACTATCACCTCTTACACACTCACTGTTAGTAGACAACAGGTTCACCTGGAAGTAGATGTATTTATGAGCCATTCAATATTGACCCTTTATTTAGTCAGGCCATTGAGAAAACCTTCTCTTTTACAATACGCCGTGAAAGTGTTGCGTCGTTTCTCTACCTGAATCTAGCTCAGCTTTTTTACGAAGAGGACTGATTCTAACTCTTGCTCCTCCTCTTCTTCCCCCGGCCAGATTGCGCTGGGCGAGTGTTACCGGGTTCGATTCCGTGAGGTGCAATCTCGCGCCTTCGTGCGCAACCACTACGTGTCCTGCCTCTATAAGGAGCTGGGCAGCTTCCTGTTCGGCTGCTGCGTGGGCCAATCATTGACCAACATGGCCAAGCTGAGCGTGGGGCGCCTGCGACCTAACTTCCTGTCGGTGTGCAACGTGACATACGCCTCGCTCAACTGCGTCCCCGGCTCCTACGTGGCCCAGGTCACCTGCAGGCAGCCCGAACACAAGATGGTGGAGGAGGCCAGGTCAGTACCGAGAGAGACGTCTTCCCTATTCACACTATAGGGCCAAGCCAGGCCTGGCCAAACTGAGCTGGCCTGGTTACACACCCACCATAGTGGCTGGAACCGTGCTGGAAAGGACAATGTGAAAATACATATCAGAACTAGCACAGTGCAGTTGTGGTTGGTCCTGTAATGTGAATCAAGCTTCAGTGTATCAGAGTTGGGCTCAATTCGAGCTCAGTTCCTGTCAGTTGGATTGGATATGAGATTTTTCTATTGTTATGCAATCCTGAAAAGTCATGCACAGACTGAAATTGAGATAGAATAGACCCAAACGCCGTTAGTCTTGTCAAAGTGAAAGTCTGTCTTTGTGAGAAACTATTTGTATGAATGTTAGTTACCATAGATTGAGATGGAGCAATATTGACACTAGATAACTGGGTTAATGATTGACATCCCTGTTATCCCTTTATCTTTCAGGAAGTCCTTTTTCTCTGGCCATTCCTCTTTTGCCATGTACACCATGCTCTACCTGGCGGTAAGTGTCACTGGCAAATGGACACACACACACACACACACACACACCACACACACACACACACACACACACACACACTTGCACGTGCCTGTGGCGACAAAGAACAGCACACCTGCCAAGTAACGTTTATACACTTGAAGTCACCTGCTTTAGCTGGGATTACTACAGATTAGTTGAAGGAAGGAAAGAATGATCTTTGACAGTTTTAACTTTCACTGTAATTATGAAAGAAAATATTGGACGCTTTGTCCCTGTAGAGATGGAGTGCACACTCACACACACACTCACAAACACTCAGACATTCAAACACACTCAGATATACACATTGTACATGCAAACTCTGAGAAAAGCAAGTTTTCAAAAGCCGTCCTGCCTGAAATGAAAAGGGAGAGGGAGGAAGTTTTCCACAGGGAACCTGAATAGAGGGAGAGATGGAGAGCAGACAGAGCACTCCTTGTTTGGGGTTTGGGGGGGGGGGGGGGGGGCCTGCTGAGAGATCGACAGGCTTCTTTCAACAAGAGAACCCCACTCCCCTCCTCCCTCTCTCTCTCTCTCTCTCTCTCTCTCTCTCTCTCTACTGGACCATTGGTGAGGAACACATTGTGGGGTGAGAAATGACAGAGGAAGACAAAAGCCCATCATGGCTCAAGCATTTGTTCCCATAATGTATTCATTCACATTCTAAATGGAATTCCTCCACTTCATTAAGTCTCCAATGGTCCGGAATATGACTGGAATAATCACAAAACTATTTATGGGAAATATATATGAAACTCATTAAATTTCAATCGGGATAAAAGGAGAGGATTCACCATTCAAAAACATTGTTCATAGATTTCTCAGGTCCTCCCCTCCTCACCCCTCCCCTCCTCACCCCCACTTATCAGAAAGGGACAGAGAGAAAGAGGGAGAGAGAGTGAGGCATTGAGAGCAGTTGAGTGGCCTGAGAAAAACAGGGGGCCTCATTCTTCATTCTGTCTCCTCTTCTCCCTCTCTCTTCTCCCTCTATCTTCCCTCCATCCCATCTGTGGCTTCCTGGCGTATAGCTAGTACTACTACTTCAGACTGACTGTATCCTTTAGAATCCATGGGACCTGCAGCGATATGCAGCCAGGGCCCTGGGCCAGCTGCTGGGGTTGGAGGGCAAGAAGACTGACACCTGCTTCCAGTCAGAGTGAGCCAACCCCCCTAACCAGCTTCCCTCCCCTCCGGAGGAATACCTCCGAAACAGCGCCATGCATCTCTACAGTTAACCCCTGACCCCCCTGTCAGTCTCTGTCTGGTCCCTGACTGACACTCCTCCTCTACTGTAGTAATGATGGGGCCTGGAGGGCAAGATGAGATGGAGGACAGGTTTATTAGGGTGCTGAGCCCAGTGTGGATGGACTAATGCCAGGTCCTCTTCCTTACTCTCTGGACGTGTGTGTGTTAACTGTGTTTAATGTACCATGTGACCAGATCACTGTGGAAAGAACGAACTACATTGCAGTTTATGCACACACACAGACGCATGCAAAAATGCATGAGAGTGCCTGCACACACACACACACACACACACTTCTCATATTTGAAGGCTCTGATCATGTGACGCTGCTCTCCTTCTCCAGTTCTACCTGCAGGCGCGGTTGTCATGGCGAGGGGCTCGTCTGCTGCGCCCGCTGCTGCAGTTCCTGCTGGTGATGATAGCCGTGTACACCGGGCTGAGCCGCATCTCCGACTACCGCCACCACCCCACCGACGTGATCACCGGCTTCATCCAGGGAGGCCTCACCGCCTACTGGGTGGTAAGTGTCTGTCTCTCCCCTCCCTCTGGCTCTATGGAGCTGTGGGATTGGGAACAAATGTGTTGATATATGATCTCCTATGTCAGTCAGGCTTACAGGATGAAATAATGTCAACCATGCCTGCCTAAACAATGACAGGGCATCACATGTCTTTATTTGTCTCATTCAGTCCCTATATGGTGGGATCTCATCTGGGTCAGGCTGAGCAGTATAACCCGTCTCTCTGGCGGTTGGGATATCTGTCTTATGTTTGACGGATTCTCTTAGTTGTCTTTGTGTGTTTGACGGATAGTGTTCCATCTTAATGTATCTGTGTTTGACAGACAGTGTTCCATCTCCATGTATCTGTGTTTGACGGACAGTGTTCCATCTCCATGTATCTGTGTTTGACGGACAGTGTTCCATCTCTATGTATCTGTGTTTGACGGACAGTGTTCCATCTCTATGTATCTGTGTTTGACGGACAGTGTTCCATCTCCATGTATCTGTGTTTGACGGACAGTGTTCCATCTCCATGTATCTGTGTTTGACGGACAGTGTTCCATCTCCATGTATCTGTGTTTGACGGACAGTGTTCCATCTCTATGTATCTGTGTTTGACGGACAGTGTTCCATCTCCATGTATCTGTGTTTGACGGACAGTGTTCCATCTCTATGTATCTGTGTTTGACGGACAGTGTTATATCTGTGTCTCTCTCCAGGCCTTCTATATTTCCTCCATGTTTAAGAACAACCGTCCAGACCTGTCTCCCACCAGCATGTCTCTGGAGAGTCCCCTGTCCAGCCAACAGACCGTCTGCTAGCACCACCTGCCCCAACACACCCCTCCTCACCTACCTGGACAGATGGGGGATGGGAGAAAAGACAGAAAGAGAGAGGGAGAGAGAGACAGTCAGATAGCAGAGGTGAGCAGCACATGGAGGGACAGGGAGGGAGAGAAGGTGTGTGAAAGGGAAGGGGGATGAGATAAGAGGTAGAGCAGGTAAAGAGCGTTCTAGCAAGTACACACATGCTCTGATGAATACGTCAAGACACGCACGCACACGCAGTGCCACCTCTCTCTCTCTCTCACTAACACCCACTACCATTTAACACACACACACACAAACACACACACCAAATCACTGTAGAGTACAACCCGTCCACATGGAGATATGCATAGTAATTTTACAGATATTTTTGTATATGAAAAACGACAAATGTTTCTATTTTTCAAATGAGAGTCGTAGATGAAGCTGCTAATGATAATGATTTTTTCCTGTTCTAAGTAGAATATGTTTTATATGTGATGGTGGTTAGTGGGCAGTGCATTAGGTTAGCTCTCACAAACACACGGTCAGTCAGTGTCTCTAAATTATCTTCATTGGTCGTCACTTCGTTGGTCATCCTCTGACCAGCCTGGATGATGACATCATCAGCTGGACTCCACTTCTTCAGCTTGACGTCCCCTGACTATAATTCTGTGGATGTCTCGTTGACGTCCCCTGACTATAATTCTGTGGATGTCTCATTGACGTCCCCTGACTATAATTCTGTGGATGTCTCATTGACGTCCCCTGACTATAATTCTGTGGATGTCTCATTGACGTCCCCTGACTATAATTCTGTGGATGTCTCATTGACGTCCCCTGACTATAATTCTGTGGATGTCTCATTGACGTCCCCTGACTATAATTCTGTGGATGTCTCATTGACGTCCCCTGACTATAATTCTGTGGATGTCTCATTGACGTCCCCGGACTATAATTCTGTGGATGTCTCATTGACGTCCCCTGACTATAATTCTGTGGATGTCTCATTGACGTCCCCTGACTATAATTCTGTGGATGTCTCATTGACGTCCCCTGACTATAATTCTGTGGATGTCTCATTGACGTCCCCTGACTATAATTCTGTGGATGTCTCATTGACGTCCCCTGACTATAATTCTGTGGATGTCTCATTGACGTCCCCTGACTATAATTCTGTGGATGTCTCATTGACGTCCCCTGACTATAATTCTGTGGATGTCTCATTGACGTCCCCTGACTATAATTCTGTGGATGTCTCATTGACGTCCTCTGACTATAATTCTGTGGATGTCTCATTGACGTCCCCTGACTATAATTCTGTGGATGTCTCGTTGACGTCCCCTGACTATAATTCTGTGGCTGTCTCATTGACGTCCCCTGACTATAATTCTGTGGATGTCTCGTTGACGTCCCCTGACTATAATTCTGTGGATGTCTCATTGACGTCCCCTGACTATAATTCTGTGGATGTCTCGTTGACGTCCCCTGACTATAATTCTGTTGATGTCTCATTGTGTGAAAGGAGACAGTCAGAACTGAACTGTTATTTCAGACCTCTACATGGAACAACAGCGCTGCATGGAGTGACAAAACCTGGCAACCAATAAGGAACAAGCACTGGCCTCGTGTGCCCTCTTTACCAGTACCCTCTCCATCCTTCACCCTCTAACTACACAGCAACTAGTAGAGGATGTCATGGACAAAGACAAAAGAGAACACTTTGTATTAAACCAAGTATCTTATCTTAACTTAAGTTACCCAGGAGTGATAGGGTGGAATTCTGCTTTGCCCAGGTTACGTCCCCTCCCCTTCACTCCCACGCTTTTCCATGTCTGTACTCTCTACTAACCACTTATTACTGTGTCTCAGAGGCGGAGCTATGACTGAACCCTGTAACCTTTGACCTATTACCCTGACCTCTGAGCTGCACCTTGAGTTATGCCACTCTCACAGGGGAGCCAAAATGACTGCCTCGTGTTGCCTATGGCAGAGGTCCCCTGTATATTCCTATTAATAGCACTTGAACTACATAATGGAACCTACTCTGATAGTATAATTGATATTATATATATTTTATCTCAAGTTTGAATAATCAGTGTTTTATTTCTCTTAATATGTCACTCTCATACGGTATATGTTTTAGTTTTTTTCCAAATGATAATTATTCAAATTGAATGTAAATAGATATGTCCTTTTATAAACCACACAGAATTTCAAAAGTATTATTAGTGCCATTTTTGGACAGTTTTTTTTCACGTTTATGTGTTATGTGTCTGTGTTGTTGATCAGGTACACAGAGTTGTTGTTATTGTCATAACGACTAGACTGAGCCAGAGCTATTATCAGAAAGCTATTTCTTGTTTCCAGTTTTGTGTTTTTTGTATTCTCTGTGAATGCCAGAATGGCTGAAAATAACCACTGTACTCAAAAAACCAAACCAATAAAATGAATGTTGAATCTTTTGACCTCCTATTGTCCACTGATATTCTTTAAAATGTCTCACACACTTTTTTTCTTTCTACACAGAGACAATGTTTGTCATCTGACTGTTTATATGCTCAACAGAGTAAAGAATCAGTTGTTTGTCACACACACATGGCCAGTAATTAAGTTCAAGCTTAGTTCAGGAGAAGTTAGAGGTGAAACCGAGAGCAACAAAAAATATTGAATTCTAAAGTCACAAGTGACTTCACCTCTAGTTTCTGACTGGGAAAGAACACACCTACTTTCTCCCTCCACCACCCCTCTCTCCTTTCTCCCTCCCTCTCTCTTTCAATCCTTTTGGAGTGCAGCAGAGCGTGCTGGGCTTTTTGGGGATCATGCTGCCATGGCGATGCCTGGCTAGATAGTGGGCTGGGGAGGTGGAGGCCTTTTTATTTATTCTCTTTCTTTTCCAATCCACTTCCTGGCTGAGTGAGGAGAATAAAAGGCAGCTGAGATCAGAGTGAGAGAAAGGGAAGGCTGCAGTAATGGGTGTGTATGGAGGTGAGGAAAGGGGAGGGCTGGCATGCAGCAGGAGAACGGGATGAAGGGAGAAGCTGGGGTTCAGTAATGAAGGGAAGGAGTAATGGAGCAGTTGGCAGTGGGGAAGGGGTGACGGGGGAGAGAGGGAGGAGGGATTTGGGTGTGGGGCTTCGGGCTGGGAAGGAATGTGACGGTGGTTGTCAGGCCTGTTTTGTGTCAATACTGTTGCTAAGAGACACATTTAATTCCTTAGCACTGTAAATGCCTGCGCTTGTGAAGATGTTGTTGTCTATCTGTTTTTATCTAGGTCATCATTGTGTGTGTGTGTTTTCTTTTTGGGTGAGCAGGAGAGAAGAGTAGGTGCTCTACTAAGCTTACAACACAGCCTCTCAAACATGACATCTTGATTGCTCCGTGGATGTCTTCCTTGGTGACCCTTTGACCTTGTTCAAATTTTTGTACATTTTTTACATTTTAGTCATTAAGCAGACACTCTTATCCAGAGTGACTTACAGTAGTGAACGGATACATTTCATACCATTTCATGCATTTTAAATGTTTTTTTGTACTGGCCCCCCGTGGGAATCGAACCCACAACCCTGGCGTTGCACACACCCTGCAGGTGTTGCAAACACCATGCTCTACCAACTGAGCCACAGGGAAGACTAACAAATGAATGGGATTGACAAGAGGAGGCCGATTCTCCCTCCAGTCCATAGAGCAGAGAGGCCAGACTAACTGAGGTGTGTGTCCTGTCTATCTGAAAGGTCTCACTAGTTCCAGCCCTCTCCACTGTGTGAGTTGTGGCTGTAGTTTAGTATACACATACATCAGTAGCCCCAGCCGGCCTGTGGTCATTTAGATGAGGCTGATTGAGCCCTAATCTCAGCCTGTAAAACACATTACCGTCTCCACGCTCCATTCTGAAAGAAAATAAAGCACACTTTCTCCCTCTTCCACATACTTAGGGCTGGGGAATTCATTTGATAAGACATTTGTTTTTCAGATAAAATACAGGTCTAAAAACAGAATAGTTCCATGGGCGGATGTTACGGCGGGCGATCAGAATCAATGGTGTGGCGGTAGGGAACCCTGTGATGGGTTGTTACTGCAGGCAGGCTGGCAGGCAGACAGACGGGCACGTAGCTCACCTGCATACCTGTCTAGTGGAGGTGGAGAGGACACCTGTATCATACCTGCTGTCTGCCTATCATACTATCAGATGGGATAACATCACCCAGGCATTTAAAACTCCCCCACCAGGCTTCCTTTGAGGTCTTCTTTCTGGTAATGTAATGACCAAGAAACTTCTATAGTCCGCCAAATACTACTCATAATAAGGCACAGTTTCAAGCAGCTTAATGTTGTACAGTGGAGAAAGAGGAGTTATTTCTTCTTTGCATATAATCTTTTCTCCCAGGGTCGGTCTCCATGGCATTACAGACAGTCTCTGGATTGGAACTTAGTGGGGTTCTTATCCCTCTGCAGCTCAATTCTTGATAGAATTAGAAGGGATTAATGGGCTCTTTAGTATGCTTGAGTTGAGACCTGCTGCTGCTCAGCTCCATTAGACTGCATATTCCTCCATATACTCCATCTATCCCAGTAATGACAGTTTGGGAATGCATTGGCTGCAGCAATTAAGACCTGAGACTTGAGAGCAGAGCAGAGCGGGCACATTGTGTCCTGACTCCTGATACAGGCCTGTGAAAGGCATTAGTCTCTCTCTATGCTCCAGCAACGCAGTGCTAGATAAATCTGCCTTCATCATGCTGCACCGAGGGGATTAGACCAGGCCAGATCATTTGGTATGCAGAAAGAGAAGAGAACACCCCAAACGGTGCCAGAAATAGCTTTTTGAGCCTTGCGGGTGGACGTACGTCAGGTCTGCGATGGCAATTAGTGTGACGTGGAAACTCTGCAGATGGTGTGTGTGTAGTCTCAGACACGTAGCATCACACACCCCACCTGCGTACTCAACCCACTGGACGACCACGTGCCTCAGAGTCCACACCTGTATAACTAGGATATATCTGATGGGGATAGTATCATAGCGTGGGCATTTGGGCACGGCCACACCGCCTCCAGGATAGCCGTTTTGGCAAGGATGGACCCAAGGCGGGGTGGAGGGGGAGCTTTTGTAATCGTTGAATATTGATGAGTGAAGTTGCAGGTTTTTTGCATATTTGGATCCCACCGTTGAATGTTTCATTTGTGCGTGAGACAGACTGGTAAAAAATATCCAATCTCAAAATAATCAATTTAGCAGCTTCTCAAAACAGATTTTTGGACATGGCTGCTGTGTCAGTCCAAACAATACTAAAGTATGCAGCAGGAAAGATGGACTATATTATTGCCTTTCCTGTTCGCTGCCAAGACTTTAAACTTAAGAAGGATTGTAACCTTTATCTAGCATTTCAGTATTTGAAATGTAAATCATCTCTATTTCAAATGTTGTTGCATGGCAGCAGTTGTGGCTGTAGCAGCAGTTGTGGCCCTTGGGGCCTGGGATGTCTAATAAACACAGCCTAACACTGAGGATGGTGAATAACACCACAGGCCCCTATTTACCTACCTGGAAGTCATTCTGTCGGATGTATATGGCTGCTCAATGTGTGGATGTTATTTTACAGTGTCTGACGGTGTGAAACAGAACGTTGCCGGATACATTACCCTGAGGGTGGTATGCTATCAAGTGCTACCACTATCTATGTCAAGGTTATCGGGGCCACTTTGACCCCTCAGTACGCACATGAACATAAACAGCTAGATTAGTCCAACAGGTAAGGTCTAAAGGTTCCTAAGGAATGTGTTGGACTATGACAAAACATGGAGCTAAAAAACAATGTTATCTGTAGGACAGAGACAAGACACCATGTTGATAGAGATATCAAGCAACATGTTTATACTGTACGGTCTGAAGGATGAGAGACTACATGCCTGGTGTGTGTGTGTGTGTGTGTGTGTGTGTGTGTGTGTGTGTGTGTGTGTGTGTGTGTGTGTGTGTGTGTGTGTGTGTGTGTGTGTGTGTGTGTGTGTGTGTGTGTGTGTGTGTGTGTGTGTGTGTGTGTGTGTGTGTGTGTGTGTGTTTGTGTGTGTATGTGTCTGCATGCTTGTGGGTGTGTGTTTGTGTTTACATACTCAAGTGCATGCATGCTTGTGTGTATATACTATACGCCAGACATTGTGGGTCGTTAAGGACAGATTGGAATGTGAAAACAAGGGCTGGAGAGTGAAAGCATGGTAAGGAATAGTGAGGTGTCAGGGACGAGGGAGGAGAGACAAACCAACCATCTGGGTCCCAGGGTCAGGGTCAGTCCACAGAGCCTCACACTCCCTCACACTCTGACATGTTATCATGACATGACACTCAGTGCCTGTATCTCAAATGGCACCCCATTCCCCAAGGCCCAGGCCAAAAGTAGTGCACTAGGTAGGGAATAGGGTGCATTTGAGACACATCCAGGGTCTGTTTATAGAGGCTGAAGAGCCATGTAGAATAACACGTATCTGCTCTGCAGTTCTCCATTTCTCTGCATTTATTCATCTGCAGTCTGCCAGCGATGAGCTGACACTAAACCAGTCCATTTTAGAGAATGTTGCGGTCTGCAAACAATTATGTAGTTGACATTGACATAGTGGCTTACCGGTATTGCTGTTGTTGCGTGGTGCTGTGAGATGTTTTTTTGGGTCATACAGTATGTCAACTATTACAAAGAATTGTAGTACAATGTGTGTGTGGTGTGTTTGAGAGTGCGCGTGTGTACAGTATGTGTGTGGTGTCAGTGATGGGGAGGAAGGTGGTATCAGTGCAGTGGTAGTACCAGTAATTCCTCTCCCGTGTTCACAGCTGAAACAACAAGGAGGACTGGACAACCTAGTGGGGTTGAGGCCACAGGGACCAATGTGTGTATGTGTGTGCGTGTGTATGTGAGAGAGTGTGCGTGTGTGGCGTGTGTGTGTGTGTGTCTTGGCAATGAGTTAAGCCAAGATGTAGGATTGGCTTTGAAATCACAAGGTGTTGTCATGCTGAGTGCTGATCCTCTGGCCATAGATACAAGACAAAGACAGTAATCGGTGTTAAAATGGGGTGACATCCACACGTATGAACCACTTATATTATCCCTGTCCTTATTAGATCAGTGGCAAACATGTCGCTCAACCACTTAGTTTCTATACTTCTCTCAAACTGTACAGCCTGCTTATAACACCCTATTATAAAGTAGGTGTACAGGCACACTAGGCCAACGGTCATAGGACGAGGGGAGTTTTAACAGCTATTGTAGTAATTGGCCCAATGACAGAATGACACGGTTTCACAGCGATCCGTCTGCCTGCTGTTACCATGGTTATTAGTGTGACCCGAGGGTGTTGAGTTGTAATTACTGTTCCTCTTCCCTTTGGTGGCCAGTGATGGATGGGAATCCTCTGGAGCCCTCCGCAATCACCGGAAATGATGAGGAATGATGAGGAATGATGAGGAATGATGACAGCCGTATGGAAGCATTCCAGGCACCAGTAGGAGCCTGCCTGTCTGTACAGCACCACCAGCCACCCTCGCTCCCGCTCTTGGCCTAGTGTTCCAACTTCCATCCGTGACATGTGCTGACCTGTCCCCCCTCCATTCAGGTGAGTACCTGAGCACCTCACTGATCCCACGGGACAATATAGGATAGACAATGGTTTATCCCAACAAAGCCCTTGTTTATTTAACAGCATGGCTCACCCAAATGTGGACAGCTTAAGAGCTGGGTTCCTTCCATACATAAACAAGGAAGTGACAGAGAAGAAGGACATTCCCATTCCAGGTCATTTATACTCCTGTTACTTCTGCTCCCCTTTCCCAATCTCTGGTGTCCGTCAGTCATCGGTGGTGAGGTAGCTAGCTGGCTTTAATGGGGGAAAGAGAGGAAGCAGTGCACACCAGGGTAAGGCAATTATACAAAGGAAGGAAAACAACCTGTAGAGAGAGTTTGTAACCTGATGTTGAGTTTTGTCCTGACATTTACTTCCACCACAGGAGTGCAGTGCACAGTAATAATACACTCTCTGACTTGGAGTGTTGTGTGTTTGAGCGATTGTACACTACGTATGTTTGGCTGTATGGGAGTGTGTGTGTGAATGTTCTTGGTGTGTTAATATTTGTGTTTAGGGACTGCAGAAATACACACGGTGCTGTCTGTGTGAAATCCTGATTGTTTCTGAGGATTATCCTTCACAATACTGGGCTTTATCAGAAGGGCCAGTACTGGTGTAACAAGACACTCTTTACCCTGGGTTCACTGAGCGAAGGAACAGAACTAGAGCCCACGCCAACAAGGCTCAACAAGGGAAGAGGGAGAAAGGAGAAGGGAGAGGAAGAAGAGGGGTAGCGAGAGGGAGAAGAGAGTGGTAGAGAGAGAGTAAAAGGGAGAAAAGAGAGGAGAAGAGAATGATAGAGAGAGGGGAGAATAAAGATAAGAACAGAGAGAAAGGGAGAGAGAGAAGTGTAGATGAGATGAGAGAGAAAGAAGAGGTGGAGAGAGAGGGAGAGAGTGTAAAAGGGAGACAATAGAGGAGGAGAATGGGAGAGGAAGGATGAGAACAGAGAGAAAGAGAAGGGGAGAAGAGAGAGGGGGAAAACAACACAAAAAGAGAGAGTTTAACAAGTTTACCACAAGGCAGCAGTTCAGAAAGAGAGTGATTTGTTTGTTTGACAGAGATCCCTCTCAGGAGATTCTTCTCTGGATAACAGATTCATAGGGGCTGTCCAAGTGACTTGCTACGGTTGTGCAATACGTGACCTAACTGTACGTGAGTAAGCAGTGCATCACTGTGACATAGTACAGGAAATGACGGTGACATGAGTAGCCTATACTACATTCAGTTCCTGTAATCTATGCACGTGAGGATAGGCCCCTGGGCACAGAAAGCATGCACAAACACACACACACACACACACACACACACACACACACACACACACACACACACACACACACACACACACACACACACACACACACACACACACACACACACACACACACACATACACACACACACACACACACACACAGGTTGTCTTAGATGTCTCAGATCAGGGTGTGAGGGAGAGGTGGTCAATGTGCTTGATGTGATTGTTTTATTCCCTCCCTTTTATAAGACTTTCTCAGAGAGCTCAGGTTGCTCTGCTTCATCGCTGCAGAGAGAGAGAGAGAGAGAGAGAGATGTGGTTTTTGGACGAGGAGGGGGTTTGGCTCGGTCTACAAGAGGCTGAGATATGGGAAGGGGGGATGAGGTATGGGGATTTGTGGGTTAGCATATTCCCATGCCACCGCTACTCGTAGTACCCTTAAATAACTCTCTATGACTATGTAATGAACTTTATTTTGTGAGTCTTACATTAATCTAGACATGTAAGCTACATACTAACTACATGGTGTGTGTATGAAAGTACATTTAGCGTGTTTATGTGTATTACAGTGTGATTACTGTTGGCCACAGCACAGACAAGGTTAGAGCTCTACAACACAGACCTGGTTAGAGCTCCACAGCACAGACCTGGTTAGAGCTCCACAACACAGACCTGGTTAGATCTCCACAGCACAGACCTGGTTAGATCTCCACAGCACAGACCTGGTTAGAGCTCCACAACACAGACAAGGTTAGAGCTCCAATGCACAGACCCGGTTAGAGCTCTACAACACAGACCCGGTTAGAGCTCCAAAGTACAGACCTGGTTAGAGCTCTACAACACAGACCTGGTTAGAGGTCTACAACACAGACCTGGTTAGAGCTCCAAAGTACAGACCTGGTTAGAGCTCTACAACACAGACCTGGTTAGAGCTCCACAACACAGACCTGGTTAGAGGTCCACAACACAGACCTGGTTAGAGCTCTACAACACAGACCTGGTTAGAGCTCTACAACACAGACCTGGTTAGAGCTCTACAACACAGACCTGGTTAGAGGTCTACAACACAGACCCGGTTAGAGCTCCAAAGCACAGACCTGATTAGAGGTCTACAACACAGACCTGGTTAGATCTCCACAGCACAGACCTGGTTAGAGCTCTACAACACAGACCTGGTTAGAGCTCTACAGCACAGACCTGGTTAGAGCTCCACAGCACAGACCTGGTTAGAGCTCTACAACACAGACCTGGTTAGAGCTCCACAGCACAGACCTGGTTAGAGCTCTACAACACAGACCTGGTTAGAGCTCCACAACACAGACCTGGTTAGAGGTCCACAACACAGACCTGGTTAGAGCTCTACAACACAGACCTGGTTAGAGCTCTACAACACAGACCTGGTTAGAGTTCTACAACACAGACCTGGTTAGAGTTCTACCACACAGACCTGGTTAGAGCTCTACAACACAGACCTGGTTAGAGCTCTATAACACAGACCTGGTTAGAGCTCTACAACAAAGGAACTCCATTGTGTGGAGATGGCCTTTCAGATGTCCTAGCCGTGGTCACACACACACCGACACACACAGACAAACGAACGCGGGCACGCACACACTACAGATCCCTGGATATTCCACCCCTGGTCGACCCTAGGACCAAAGCACATCAGAGGGCCGTGGTGTGTCTGCAGCCGGCCTGCCCTTCCTCTGGAGATGGTGCTCATCTTTGATCCCACACCATGAGAATAGGGATTATGCTGAAGACTGTTTTAGTTGAATGGAGTCCTATAACACTTTTAGGATTTTCTTAGCCTGAGTTCACAGTCTTCACACAGATCTAGGATGGTACTTTGGGGACTGTGACATCTACAGACCTATGTATCAGCTGATGTACGAAGGGCTATATAAATACATTTGATTTGATTTGATTTGATGTTATGTTCCTCATTCTCTGTATCTGTCTTTCAGTCTCTGTCTTTCTGTCTCTCTGTCTTTCTGTCTTTCTGTCTCTCTGTCTCTCTGTCTGTCAGGCGCTGACCAACTGGCAAGTGTCTTCACTGACATTTTCAACTTCTCCCTGTCCGAGTCTGTAATACCAACATGTTTCAAGCAGACCACCATAGTCCCTGTGCCCAAGAACACTAAGGTAACCTGCCTAAACGACTACCGAGCCTTAGCACTCACGCCTGTAGCCACGAAGTGCCTTGAAAGGCTGGTCATGGCTCACATCAACACCATCATCCCAGAAACCCTAGACCCACTCCAATTTGCATACCACCCTAACAGATCCACAGATTATGTAATCTCTATTGCACTCCACACTGCCCTTTCCCACCTGGACAAAAGGAACACCTATGTGAGAATGCTGTTCATTGACTACAGCTCAGCGTTCAACACGATAGTGCCCTCAAAGCTCATCACTAAGCTAAGGACCCTGGGACTAAACACCTCCCTCTGCAACTGGATCCTGGACTTCCTAACGGGCTGCTCCCAGGTGGTAAGGGTAGGTAACAACACATCCGCCACGCTGATCCTCAACACAGAGGACCCTCAGAGGTGCGTGCTTAGTCCCCTCCTGTACTCCCTGTTCACTCATGGCTGCATGGCCAAACACGACTCCAACACCATCATTAAGTTTGCCGACGACACAACAGTGGTAGGCCTGATCACCGACAACAACGAGACAGCCTATAGGGAGGAAGTCAGAGACAACCTCTCCCTCAACACGATCAAGACGAAGGAGATGATTGTGGACTACAGGAAAAAGTGGACCAAGCACACCCCATTCTCATCGACGGGTCTGTAGTGGAGCAGGTTGAGAGCTTCAAGTTCCTTGGTGTCCACATCACCAACAAACTAACAGACAGTCGTGAAGAGGGCACGACAAAACCTATTCCCCCTCAGGAGACTGAAATGATTTGGCTTGGGTCCTCAGATCCTCAAAAGGTTCTACAGCTGCACCATTGAGAGCCTCCTGACTGGTTGCATCACTGCTTGGTATGGCAACTGCTCGGCCTCCGACCGCAAGGTACTACAGAGGGTGGTGCGTACGGCCCAGTACATCACTGGGGCCAAACTTCCTGCCATCCAGGACCTCTATACCAGGCGGTGTCAGAGGAAGGCGCTAAAAATGGTCAAAGACTTCAGCCACCTTAGTCATAGACAGTTCTCTCTGCTACCGCATGGCAAGCGGTACCGGAGCGCCAAGTCTAGGTCCAAGAGGCTTCTAAACAGCTTCTACCCCCAAGCCATAAGACTCCTGAAAATCGAATCAAATGGCTACCCAGACTATTTGCATTGCCCCCCTCTTTTACATCGCTGCTACTCTCTGTTGTTATCGATAACTCTAGCTACATGTACATATTACCTTGACTAACCTTGACTAATTACCTTGACTAACCGGTGCCCCCGCACATTGACTCTGTACCAGTACCCCCCTGTATATAGTCTCGCTATTGTTATTTCACTGCTGCTCTTTAATTACTTGTTACTTTTATTTTTTATTCTTATTTGTATATATTTTTTTTAACTGCAATGTTGGTTAGGTGCTAGTAAGTAAGCATTTCTCTCTCTCTCTCTCTGCCCTAGAGGCTGACAGTCAGTGGGGTTCAAGCTGTGTCCATTCACAGCTGCCTCTCTGGAAGTACATAATACCTTATTGGGCTGTTAACGTGATATTGTTTTCAGAAATGGAACCCATCCAGGCCTGCTGTGTGTTTTCATTGTGGTTGTTTTTCCACACGGTGTATTTTAAAACTGTGCTTCTGAGCCATGTAAACACTGGCCAAGTAGGGCTCCTACTCCCAGTGTAGGGTAATGCTATTGTTATCACTAAGTATTCAGGCAGGGTAAGGCAATACTGCCTCAGCACTAGTCAACTCTCACTCCCAGGTGGGATTGGTGTTATTTTAATTGAACCTTTAGTCAACCAGGAAGTGGTCAGAGTATCTCTCCCTAGGGATACCTGAATAGAGGTACAAGGCTTTATATTAGTTAGACTGTGGAAGATAAGAGGACAGGGTTAACCTGTTAGCCAAGTATAATGTAGTGTAGCTTAATCATGAACACAGAAAGGTGTGGGGCAGCAGAACTATCCACACAGACCCCCCATACACCCCTCCATCCCTCCCACTCCTCTCCACCAACCCCCATTATTCAAAATCCTTCTGAATTCCAGAAGTGAAACCTGTGACCCTCTGGGGAGGAAAACTATGTATCTCTCATCACTACCCTGATGGTAGGAGGGAAGAGGGAGGGAGAGAGGTGGCAGGATGAAATAGAGGAAGAGAAACAGAGTGGTTTTGGTCGACAGATATTTATTGACATCCCTTCACCTGGCCTGTATTAGTATGTTTATTGCAATGGAGCATTCAGCTGGGTGGAGCCCCATAGAGCCAAAGCCAGGGCTGTTCTAGGCTGGTTGTTAGCCTGGGCCTGGAGAGAGAGAGACATGCAGCTAGCAGCTCCTTGATGTGTGTTTATAGGCAGACCTGCTTCACTCTCCTCTATGTTCCTCTCCGCTCTCTGTTTATAATGCCGGTCCTGTCCCCCAGCAGAGGGGCTCTGTCTCTATCTCCATCTGTCTGTCCCTCTCTCTCGCTCTCTCTGTTTATGCTGCCTGTCCCCAGCAGAGGGGCTCTGTCTCTCTCTCTCTGTCTCTCTTTCTCGGTCTGTCTCTCTCTGTCCCTCTCTCTCTCTCTCTCTCTCTCTGTTTATGCTGCCTGTCACCCAGCAGAGGGGCTCTGTCTCTCTCTCTGTCTCTCTCTCTCTTTCTGGAACACAGCCTGGGCAGGATGTGAATACCTCCTACTGTCATATGATATCTATGGAAAATTGATTAAATGATTGTATGGAGCACCTTCCTCTCTCCCCCCTCTCTTCCCCCCAGTCCCTTCACCTCTGGTAACTCAGGCCAACTCAATCAGGTAGTAGGTCTCTAGTATGTTTCGGAACTGAGAACATGTCATGTTCACTTGGAGTGTAATTCAACATTACTTAGCTTTTATTTTCCTCCAACTCTATGGATGGGCCTTTGGTATGGACATGCCTGAAATAGAGTGAGGGCAAGAGAGAGAGAGGGAGTTTGGGAGAGAGAGAGAGAGACAGAGGGAGGAAGGGAAAGAGACAGAAAGAGAGAGAAAGCGATCGGCCCAGATTGAGTGGCACAGACTCCTGTCTGTGTTTTCTCGCTGGACCAGTGAATCTGTAAATTAAGCATGCTGCTTCTGGCAGCCCCTGCTTTATCTGTTGGTGTGCGTGTGTGTGAGAGAGAAAGAGAGAGTGAGTGTGAAGGGGCAGATGACAGAGGGCCCTTTGAGCGCCTGCTCTCCTGCTCTCACGGACACAATCTGATGGGAGGGTTGTCACACATGGACCAGCTCCCAAAGACAACAGGAGGATGCCCTGTGCTATCACACACACGCAAACACATTATCTCTCTCTCACACACACACACACACACACACACACACACACACACACACACACACACACACACACACACACACACACACGTGTACACACACACACAGTGACCTATGTGCCACGCATTAATGCTCCTGGTTTCTACAGTAGCTACTGTAGACCCTCACAGATGTGATCATGTACACAGACAGTACTGAGTCTAAAGCACTGTATGTCTGTCTTTGTGGGATGTCTGATGTGTGTTCACCCTATAGACAGTAATGGAATGAATGGATGATGAGGTTATTGATGTTTTCCCATGTCTTCCCACTCTGAAATAAACCACAAGTGATCACAATAATTATATTATTTTCAATATCCACAATAGCCACACACCCTCCCCTCACTGAGGGTCAATTGTCACAGTCAACCTGGAGTGTTCATCATCTTTATAAACATGTTATGCACCACTTGTGATCATTTTACCTATTGCATCATTCAAACAGTTATATACCTTGAGGTAAAGTTCAACATGACTCGAATCAGACGAAGGCTTCTGTTTCATTTATTCAACAAGAGCCCCTTCTAGTGGTCAGAATGATGTAGCCCTGAGTGTTTACTGGCCATGTCACTTAACTAGGTACAACTCTGAACTCTGGTTCTCTGAGTTTGTCCTGGTCCTACAGAAACCACCTACAGTGCACTGAATCATGACACTATTATCAGACTGCTCCACTAGTAGGAATCAGGTCCATGGAAATTGTGAAGGACCAGTGTTTATACTACACAATTACTTGCAGGTTTTTAATATCAGTGCTAGAGCTGAAACTGATTTGCATAATAGTGATGCAAGACTTCCCCAATGAGTCAGACGTCACTGTTAACTCTAACTCTTCCATGTATCATAACTTTCACTATGAGTTACACCTATCTCTTCCGCGTTTGCACCTCACGGCGGCAGGCACACAGTTGTTTGCAATACTACCATGTCTGTTGGATATCTTTTAACTTTTTTGCTGATCCTCTTGTCAAGTCAAGGTAAGTAGATAGTGTTAGCATTTTAGTCTGTGTTGCTGATGTTTGAATAGCCAGAGGCCATGCTTTGGGTTAAAGCCGTCTCTGCCAGAGTTCTGTAGACAAACATTAAGTCTAGTCGTATTGCTTTTTCGATAATATGAGCATTTGTTTATCTATTTTCTATTTGCCATTATGTTGAGGAAGTTACATATTATTTATGGAAAGCGATAGCATTGCAAAATAAAAACTGCGCCATGTGTTTGCAGAATTCTTCAAAATGGCGGCGACTCATTCATTGTGGGGCACGTACAGTTCCAGCAGAATATTAGTTGTTGTGAAATGTCTCTCCTGTACTCCCACTTCCTTTTTATCAGTATCAAGATCTGAAATCTTGAACTGTTATTTTTCATTCAAAGCATTGTTTGTGACCTTGTAAGTTTAAAATTCCCCGTGAAAGAAAAAACGTACAGTGGGGGAAAAAAGTATTTGATCCCCTGCTGATTTTGTACATTTGCCCACTTACAAAGAAATGATCAGTCTATAATTTTAACGGTAGGTTTATATGAACAGTGAGAGACAGAATAACAACAAATAAATCCAGAAAAACGCATGTCAAAAATGTTATAAAATGATTAGCATTTTAATGAGGGAAATAAGTATTTGACCCCTCTGCAAAACATGACTTAGTACTTGGTGGCAAAACCCTTGTTGGCAATCACAGAGGTCAGACGTTTCTTGTAGTTGGCCACCAGGTTTGCACACATCTCAGGAGGGATTTTGTCCCACTCCTCTTTGCAGATCTTCTCCAAGTCATTAAGGTTTGGAGGCTGACGTTTGGCAACTTGAACCTTCAGCTCCCTCCACAGATTTTCTATGGGATTAAGGTCTGGAGACTGGCTAGGCCACTCCAGGACCTTAATGTGCTTCTTCTTGAGCCACTCCTTTGTTGCCTTGGCCGTGTGTTTTGGGTCATTGTCATGCTGGAATACTCATCCACGACCCATTTTCAATGCCCTGGCTGAGGGAAAGAGGTTCTCACCCAAGATTTGACGGTACATGGCCCCGTCCATCGTCCCTTTGATGCGGTGAAGTTGTCTTGTCCCCTTAGCAGAAAAACACCCCCAAAGCATAATGTTTCCACCTCCATGTTTGACGGTGGAGATGGTGTTCTTGGGGTCATAGGCAGCATTCCTCCTCCTCCAAACACGGCGAGTTGAGTTGATGCCAAAGAGCTCCATTTTGGTCTCATCTGACCACAACACTTTCACCAGTTGTCCTCTTAGTCATTCAGATGTTAATTGGCAAGCTTCAGATGGGCATGTATATGTATTCTTGAGCAGGGGGACCTTGCGGGCACTGCAGGATTTCAGTCCTTCACGGCGTAGTGTGTTACCAATTGTTTTCTTGGTGACTATGGTACCAGCTGCCATGAGATCATTGACAAGATCCTCCCGTGTAGTTCTGGGCTGATTCCTCACCGTTCTTATGATCATTGCAACTCCACGAGGTGAGATCTTGCATGGAGCCCCAGGCCCCAGGCCGAGGGATATTGTATTGACAGTTCTTTTGTGTTTCTTCCATTTGCGAATAATCGCACCAAATGTCGTCACCTTCTCACCAAGCTGCTTGGCGATGGTCTTGTAGCCCATTCCAGCCTTGTGTAGGTCTACAATCTTGTCCCTGACATCCTTGGAGAGCTCTTTGGTCTTGGCCATGGTGGAGAGTTTGGAATCTGATTGATTGATTGCTTCTGTGGACAGGTGTCTCTTTTACAGGTAACAAGCTGCGGTTAAGAACACTCCCTTTAAGAGTGTGCTCCTAATCTCAGCTCGTTACCTGTATAAAAGACACCTGGGAGCCAGAAATCTTTCTGATTGAGAGGGGGTCAAATACTTATTTCCCTCATTAAAATGCAAATCAATTTATAACATTTTTCACATGTGTTTTTCTGGATATTTTTGTTGTTATTCTGTCTCTCACTGTTCAAATAAACCTACCATTAAAATTACAGACGGATCCTTTCTTTGCCAGTGGGCAAACGTACAAAATCAGCAGGGGATCAAATACTTTTTTCCTCCACTGTACCTACCGAGATTGTTTCCTACATCTAGTGATGCAGACTATATCAATCTTGTTGATATGCTATTGTGCTTACTAGCAGTTCCTTCCGGACATTCTAATCTCTTCAACATCAGTAAAGATTTGCACTGTAGACGACTGTGGTAATTGTCTTCCTCCTTCCTCTACAGCCTGTTGGGGCGGAGAGAAAACCAAGAATATTGCTTGTGCAAACCTCAGAACAGGATATGCTTACAGATACTGTGTAGATGTGAAAGAGGAATCTACAAGGATCTTATGCGTGGAGTGGACATCCATGATCCCCAATGGGGTGACTTCAACCACAGATGATGTATGACTTGATGATACAAATGGGGGGTTCCATATCCTTCACCCAGAATGTATCTACTGTAGAATCAGAAATATGACTGTCTTTCACACTTCAATATAGACAGTAGATACAGTTTAATGACAAATGATTTCAAACATGTAGAATATTGTTTTTGAGTGGTAGATGTCTAATTTTTTGTATTTTGTATTTTTTCTTCCACAGACGTCTATGTGGCTTGCTGAACTTTGCCAACACAAAAACACTACACATGCACCCAATGTGATTGATGTCAGCTACTCCTGCATCACCCTCCTGGAGTGTGTCAACGTAGACCACACTGCCATAAGCAATGTGACTGTGAGTATGGCTATTTATCACTGCAGTTTAGGCAATGTACCTTGCAAACTACAATACCAGACCAAACATTCCAAATGTAAACTATTTTATTATAAATATATTGATGTTATCATATTTCTGAATCAGGAGCATTGGACCCGTATCATTGTCTCTGGTGCATCAGGTGAGATGTGTATATTGCTTTTCAAGTTTGAGGACACTTGTCTTCTTGTTAATGAATTTTTTCTTCACATATACAGTGCCTTCGGAAAGTATTCAGACTCCTTGACTTTTTCCACATTTTGTTATGTTTCATCCTTATTCTAAAATGTATTAAATAGTTTTTTTTCGCTCATCAGCCTACACACAATACCCCATAATGACAAAGCAAAAACAGCTGTTTAGATATTTTTGCAAATGTATTAAAAATCTTAAACTGAAAAATCACATTTACATAATCAAATCAAATCAAATGTATTTATATAACCCTTCTTACATCAGCTGATATATCAAAGTGCTGTACAGAAACCCAGCCTAAAACCCCAAACAGCAAGCAATGCAGGTGTAGAAGCATGGTGGCTAAGAAAAACTCCCTATAAAGGCAAAAACCTAGGAAGAAACCTAGAGTGGAACCAGGCTATGAGGGGTGGCCAGTCCTCTTCTGGCTGTGCCGGGTGGAGATTATAACAGAACATGGCCAAGATGTTCAAATGTTCATAAATGACCAGCATGGTCAAATAATAGTAATCACAGTGAACAGGTCAGGGTTCCATAGCCGCAGGCAGAACAGTTGAAACTGGAGCAGCAGCACGGCCAGGTGGACTGGGGACAACAAGGAGTCATCATGCTAGGTAGTCCTGAGGCATGGTCCTAGGGCTCAGGTCCTCCGAGAGAGAGAAAGAAAGAGAGAAAGAGAGAATTATAGAGAGCATACTTAAATTCACACAGGACACCGGATAAGACAGGAGAAATACTCCAGATATAACAGACTGACCCTAGCCCCCTGACACATAAACTACTGCAGCATAAATACTGGAGGCTGAGACAGGAGGGGTCAGGAGACACTGTGGCCCCATCCAATGATACCCCCAGACAGGGCCAAACAGGCAGGATATACCCCCACCCACTTTGCCAAAGCACAGCCCCCACACCACTAGAGGGATATCTTCAACCACCAACTTACCATCCTGAGACAAGGCCGAGTATAGCCCACAAAGATCTCCGGCACGGCACAACCAAGGGGGGGCTCCAACCCAGACAGGAAGACCACGTCAGTGACTCAACCCACTCAAGTGACACACCCCTCCTAGGGACGGCATTGAAGAGCACCAGTAAGCCAGTGACTCAGCCCCTGTAATAGGGTTAGAGGCAGAGAATCCCAGTGGAGAGAGGGGAACCGGCCAGGCAGAGACAGCAAGGGCGGTTCGTTGCTCCAGTGCCTTTCCGTTCACCTTCACACTCCTGGGCCAGACTACATTCAATCATAGGACCTACTGAAGAGATGAGTCTTCAATAAAGACTTAAAGGTTGAGACCGAGTCTGCGTCTCTCACATGGGTAGGCAGACCATTCCATAAAAATGGAGCTCTATAGGAGAAAGCCCTGTCTCCAGCTGTTTGCTTAGAAATTCTAGGGACAATTAGGAGGCCTGCGTCTTGTGACCGTAGAGTACGTGTAGGTAGGTACGGCAGGACCAAATCGGAAAGAAAGGTAGGAGCAAGCCCATGTAATGCTTTGTAGGTTAGCAGTAAAACCTTGAAATCAGCCCTTGCCTTAACAGGAAGCCAGTGTAGGGAGGCTAGCACTGGAGTAATATGATCAAATTTTGGGGTTCTAGTCAGGATTCTAGCAGCCGTATTTAGTACTAACTGAAGTTTATTTAGTGCTTTATCCGGGTAGCCAGAAAGTAGAGCATTGCAGTTGTCTAACCTATAAGTAACAAAAGCATAGATTAATGTTTCTGCATCATTTTTGGACAGAAAGTTTCTGATTTTTGCAATGTTACGTAGATGGAAAAAAGCTGTCCTTGAAACAGTCTTGATATGTTTGTCAAAAGAGAGATCAGGGTCCAGAGTAACGCCGAGGTCCTTCACAGTTTTATTTGAGATGACTGTACAACCATCAAGATGAATTGTCAGATTCAACAGAAGATCTCTTTGTTTCTTGGGACCTAGAACAAGCATCTCTGTTTTGTCCACTTCCTTATGTCTGAAACACAGGCTTCCAGCGAGGGCAATTTTGGGGTTTCACCATGTTTCATTGAAATGTACAGCTGTGTGTCATCCGCATAGCAGTGTAAGTTAACATTATGTTTTCGAATGACATCCCCAAGAGGTCAAATATATAGTGAAAACAATAGTGGTCCTAAAACGGAACCTTGAGGAACACCGAAATTTACAGTTGATTTGTCAGAGGACAAACCATTCACAGAGACAAACTGATATCTTTCCGACAGATAAGATCTAAACCAGGCCAGAACTTGTCCATGTAGACCAATTTGGGTTTCCAATCTCTCCAAAAGAATGTGGTGATCGATGGTATCAAAAGCAGCACTAAGGTCTAGGAGCACGAGGACAGATGCAGAGCCTCGGTCTGATGCCATTAAAAGGTAATTTACCACCTTCACAAGTGCAGTCTCAGTGCTATGATGGGGTCTAAAATCAGACTGAAGCATTTCGTATACATTGTTTGTCTTCAGGAAGGCAGTGAGTTGCTGTGCAACAGCTTTTTCAAAACATTTGAGAGGAATGGAAGATTCGATATAGGCTGATAGTTTTTGATATTTTCTGGGTCAAGGTTTGGCTTTTTCAAGAGAGGCTTTATTACTGCCACTTTTAGTGAGTTTGGTACACATCCGGTGGATAGAGAGCCGTTTATTATGTTCAACATAGGAGGGCCAAGCACAGGAAGCAGCTTTTTCAGTAGTTTAGTTGGAATAGGGTCCAGTATGCAGCTTGAAGGTTTAGAGGCCATGATTATTTTCATCATTGTGTCAAGAGATATAGTACTAAACACTTGAGTGTCTCCCTTGATCCTAGGTCCTGGCAGAGTTGTGCAGACTCAGGACAACTGAGCTTTGGAGGAATACGCAGATTTAAAGAGGAGTCCGTAATTTGCTTTCTAATGATCATGATCTTTTCCTCAAAGAATTTCATAAATGTATTACTGCTGAAGTGAAAGGGAATGCTCTTGGGGAATGCTCTTGGGGAATGCTGCTTTTTAGTTCGCTTTGCGACAGCATCAAAAAGAAATTTCGGATTGTTCTTATTTTCCTCAATTAAGTTGGAAAAATAGGATGATCGAGCAGCAGTGAGGGCTCTGCGATACTGCACGGTACTGTCTTTCCAAGCTTGTCGGAAGACTTCCAGTTTGGTGTGGCACCATTTCCGTTCCAATTTTCTGGAAGCTTGCTTCAGAGCTCGGGTATTTTCTGTATACCAGGGAGCTAGTTTCTTATGACAAATGTTTTTAGTTTTTAGGGGTGCAACTGCATCTAGGGTATTGCGCAAGTTTAAATTGAGTTCCTCAGTTAGGGGGTGAACTGATTTTTGTCCTCTGACGTCCTTGGGTAGGCACAGGGAGTCTGGAAGGGCATCAAGGAATCTTTCGGTTGTCTGAGAATTTATAGCACGACTTTTGATGCTCCTTGGTTGGGGTCTGAGCAGATTATTTGTTTCGATTGCAAACATAATAAAATGGTGGTCCGATAGTCCAGGATTATGAGGAAAAACATTAAGATCCACAACATTTATTCCATGGGACAAAACTAGGTCCAGAGTATGACTGTGGCAGTGAGTAGGTCCGGAGACATGTTGGACAAAACCCACTGAGTCGATGATGGCTCCGAAAGCCTTTTGGAGTGGGTCTGTGAACTTTTCCATGTGAATATTAAAGTCACCAAAAATGTGAATATTATCTGCTATGACTACAAGGTCTGATAGGAAATCAGGGAACTCAGTGAGGAACGCTGTACATGGCCCAGGAGGCCTGTAAACAGTAGCTATAAAAAGTGATTGAGTAGGCTGCATAGATTTCATGACTAGAAGCTCAAAAGACGAAATGTATTTTTTTTTTTTTTTTTTTATTGAAATTTGCTATCGTAAATGTTAGCAACACCTCCGCCTTTGTGGGATGCGCGGGGGATATGGTCACTAGTGTAACCAGGAGGTGAGGCCTCATTTAACACAGTAAATTCATCAGGCTTAAGCCATGTTTCAGTCAGGCCAATCACATAAAGATTATAATCAGTGATTAGTTCATTGACTATAACTGCCTTTGAAGTGAGGGATCTAACATTAAGTAGCCCTATTTTGAGATGTGAGGTATCACGATCTCTTTCAATAATGGCAGGAATGGAGGAGGTCTTTATTCTAGTGCGATTGCCGCATAAATACTGGAGGCTGAGACAGGAGGGGTCGGGAAACACTGTGGCCCCATCCGACGATACCCCAGACAGGGCCAACCAGGCAGGATTTAACCCCACACACTTTGCCAAAGCACAGCCCCCACACCACTAGAGGGATATCTTCAAACCACCAACTTACTACCCTGAGACAAGGCTGAGTATTGTCCATGAAGATCTCCTCCACGGCACGAACCCGAGGGGGCGCCAACCAGGACAGGAAGATCACGTCAGTGACTCAACCCACTCAAGTGACGCACCCCTCCTAGGGATGGCATGGAAGAGTACTAGTAAGCCAGTGACTCAGCCCCTGTAATAGGGTCAGATGCAGAGAATCCCAGTGGAGAGAGGGGAACTGGCCAGGCAGAGACAGCAATCGGAACCAAATAAAACAAAACGGAGGATAATAAGGGTCCCTGAAGACAGTGCAACTCTCTGGGGAATACAAAAGAAGGCAGCCAAACATCAATGTTGGCCTTCATTAAAACAATCCGGAACCAACAAACACCCAAGTGGCCCAGAGTACCAAGCTGCAGAAAAGAAGGCTGATATGGAGGATGTAATTCAGGGAGAAGTGGAGAAAAGTCCCCCTAATGAGCCATACAGACAAAAATCATTGATGAAAGGTGAAACATGAATGAATGAAATCATCTAGGTGTGAGTAGTTTATATTACCGGTTTCAGAGAAGGACATTCTGTGTATGTGAGTATAACCTCTGTCACTGACATGGCTTTTCAAGAGAATGTGCAATCTGCAGATAATCTCACCTTAGTTCAAACTCTTGATACATGTCACAAACAAAACCCGCCTTCAAGACAGAAACTCAGTTCCCTTAACCCAGTGATTAGAAAACATCGTACCGTGAACCTTTGTCGAACCGTTAATCAATGTTTTGGGACCCTCGTGCCAAGCCTACAGAAAGACAATATTAAGTCATCTAAATATTCCTAGCATTATTTCTAAGAGGGAAAAGATGGAATATTTATTGACTGACTCTAATCTTGATTTAATATTTTTCTCTGAGACATGGCTAAAGAAATGTTCTCCTATTTCTGCCTTTAATCTCCCTGGATACCCCATAGTCAGGAGATACAGGTGAGAGGGCAGACGGGGTGTGTATTTACATGAAAGATAACATTAAATGTAATCGTATTGAATGGAAACATGCCAATGACAAGCGCCTTGAGAGACCAATGTCAATCCCTTGAGAATTTGTTTTTTTATGTTTTATTTTCTGAACGCCTGCCTGGAAATTAAACTAAGGAAAAGACTGCATAACACATTATTCTGTGTTGCACAGTATTTCGATTGATTATGTCATGGAAATGACTTTATTCTCTCTAATCGTCCATTATAGATGGAGACAATCCTGATTCAAACCGTGGTGACACTGATTTGATCTGGAAAATCATTGGTGAGTGTTTAAGCAAATCTATCACCACAGCTTCCTCTGTATGAGAAAATAACAATTAAATCTGACCTCAAAATGGTGCTACCAAGATCAACTACTGTTAGAAGGTTATTTTAAAACCTTTTCTTTTGTGTGAATATGTCATCATCTGATGACTACATTCTGTTTTTCAGTTGGTATTGTAGCTGTTGTGGTGGTCATTGCTGCTCTGCTCTGTGTGTTTAAACCTTGGAGAGACAAACAGTGGTGAGTATCCTATATAATTGTTTTTGTGTTTGTGAAGGGAGCTCTTTAAGTCAATTAGAATTGTTGCAGAGGGTGTATGTTAGTTATGAGACTAGTTCTCTCTGTCTTACTACTAGGGTTTAAAGTCAGACCAATGGGGTCCTAGCAGGTCACAAACAGGATGAGGACAGCCTGGAACTTGCAGGCCACTTACAAACTATAGACTTGTTGGCCATTTTGTCAAGTTACTGTTGTTTATCAAACATTATCCTTAATTTCTTATTAATGTAATAATCTCATCTTTAGCCACCAAGGCCACAGAGATGTGGAAGAGGGTCAGGGCAATCCAGAACCAAACCCCTTTCCTCTGATGCAGAATGAGCAACGTGATTCCAGGTAAACTTTTCCACATCACTTTATTGATCTGTAATCAACCACTGAATGATAGTCTCTCTTATCTTCAGCTGTTGCTATTTGTCATATTAGTTTATGTTTCTATATAACAGGGCTCTCCAACCCTGTTCCTGGAGAGCTACTGTCCTGTAGGATTCCCTTCAACATGAATCTACTGTAGCACATCTGATTCTAATAATTAGCTCAGGGATGGGCAACTGGCGGTCCGCGGACCCCTTTTTTACTGGTGAGATCTAGAATAGTGGAATACACAAGGTGCAATTTTGAAATTTGGTTGTATATTAGCAGTTTTCCTCTTGTCATGTTAGTCACTGACAATCACTCAATTACCCTATGTCAGCTAACCATTTTTCAGATTGGTAAATTTATTTAACCAGCTACCTAAGCTTGTAGTAATCATCGTCACTGCAGACCCTGATAATGAGTTCATATTTTTGTGGCCCCCATCAAAGTTGCCCATCCCTGAAAGCTGCATCAGTTTAGTTACAACTGGGATTGGAGATAGAACCTACAGGAAGGTAGCTCTCCAGGAACAGGGTTGGAGACAACCTACAGGAGGGTAGCTCTCCAGGAACAGGGTTGGAAAGCCCTGCTATAGAAGGTGAAGGAAGAATTACTCAATAGATCCGCATGGCATTTCTAAATACCAGTAATGTCTATTGGCAAGCAACAACTTTCAGCAAAGACCCTGCCTTTTGAGCCCTGCCCAGGCAAGACATAACATATTCAAGCCAGAAGGGCAACTGGTGTATTTTTGACTGTGGTGTAATGTACCGTAGATGATTCCAGTTGTACCTGTGGGTATCTGACTGAACCTTTGGTACATGTTTTATCACAGAGACATCAGAAAGCCTGATGACGGTGAGACTGTTGAGGCTGTGGTTGTTCCCAGGTTAGTTAAAATACCTCTATTACATCTTTATACTCTACTCTGTCCTGGATCAGTTTGCCTTGCTTATCCTTACAGTCATGGTCATCATGATCTCACTTTTAGTGACCAAGGAGGTGAGCCAGGAGAGGAGAACAGGCAGCCCATGGACAATGAAGAGACAGGCGCTGACACCCCTCTGCTGAATGGAGATGCCAGGTAAACTGTACCACATGACTAATCACCTGTCAGTCCTCTGTAATGTAGGCTATGGATATGGAGAACATTTGTATCCTTCCCAATCGAGATCCTTAAATCCTTACCAATTTAATAATCTCCCCTTTAGCGACCAAGGAGAGGAAGGGGTTCTAGGAATGGAGGATGGAAAACCGTCAGACAATGACAGAGCAGACACTGAAACCTGTCAGAAGACACATGCTGATTCCCCTCCACTGAATGTACCCAAGGTTGTCAGGTAAATTCTCCACATGAGGACTCCTTAAGTAAATCTACATTATCTGTTGAATGAAATCTCATTTATCTCTTCAGAGTTGATCCCATGTATCATGTTAGTCTCTGCCTCTTGTGCTGGATCAAGAGTTTTAATCCTGATGATAGCCCTGTTATTGCTCCCACAGGGTTAACAGCCAGACTGATGACCCACAGCTTCTGGGTCAACCTCAGAGCAATGGACGCGTGCCCTATAGAAGGTGAGAATGTGTGTTTGTGTCACGGCTGTCAAAAGGAGCAGACCAAAGTGCAGCGTGGTTGTAGTTCCACATTTTATTAAATCCGTGAAACTTTGCAAAACATAAATAACTGAATTTACAAAACAACAAACTGTGACACAGAGAGAAACAAACACTACTCAAAATATAATAACCCACAAAAATCCAGGAAGAAAAACCCCTACTTAAATATGATCTCCAATCAGAGGTAACGAGGACCAGCTGCCTCCAATTGGAGATCAACCAAACAACCCCAACATAGAAATAGAAAAACTAGAACTTAAACGTAGAAATAGAAAACATAGAAAAACACAAAACACCCCCTGACCTACTCCACTATAGAAAATGACATCTTACTAGGGTCAGGACGTGACAATTTGTCTGTGTGTAAAGTTGTATGGGATGGTTGAGGAGGTTAAGTAACTGGTTGAGGTCATGTTTCCTGATCCAGTCTGTATCTTACTCCACAGGGAATCACACCTGACTGATGGGGCTCCAGGTCAGGGTGCTGGTGAGACTTCACCCCTCCTCTGCAGGTGAGTCACTCCTCTGTCATTTAGGTCATGAACATGTCGACCATGTGTACCCCTCTCCAACAGATCCTTCAATTCTTACCCATGTAATAATCACCCTTAGAAGCCCAGGAGAGGAAGGCGTGCTAGAAGGGCAGGACAGGAAGTCAGCAGACAGTGGGGGAACAGACCCTGAATCCTGTCAGAAGACACATGCTGAACCCCCTCTAGTGAATGGACACCCTGATGTCAGGTTAACTTGATTACATATTGATACATCCACAACTCATTGGGTAATAATGTCACCAACCCCATTTTCCCAGGGTTCATTTTAGCCTCTGTCTCTTTAGGGGACAGTATTATGGTGGATCATGAATGTGAATGTTGATGTCTTATTTCTGCAACAGGGTTAATGATGAGACTAAGGAACCAACTCCTGGTGCACAGAGTCCAGGACCTCCTCAGATGAATGGAGGACCTCCCATGTCTAACAGAGCTGCAGAGGAGACAAATGCTCTATTGGACCAACAGGCCTTGGACAAGGACCAAGTCACCAAACCTCCTGAGTTAATAGTAAGTACTGTTTATGTCCTCTGACAACTGGTGAACTGTTTGGCTTGGTATCTAAAATGATGGGACTGGTTGACTTTTAGCTCCAGCATATTAGTAACTCTTGTGTTTTTCCCAAGGACAAAGGACATAATGACATGGAGTCAAGAAGAGGAGAACTGTAACAAGCGGTGGACGTTTGTATAACAAAAGAGAACCTAACGCCATATAATAAGATACAGTAATACTGTATATAATATACATATTATAAGATACACATTTGTGACTTGCTTCATCATAATCAGTCATGTCAACCCCAAAACACATTCTGAAAAGTCTTTCAATGATTTTCTAAAATCTAAGCAGTTTATTAAGTTAATTCTCTATGCGACAGCTGTAAATTGGATAAGTTAGGAAATGTGTTCTAGTGAAATCAGTTGAAATTACAAAACAGCCCAAAACCTTTAGATAACTTATCTAAATTATTATTATCTAGATGTTTAATTACTATTATCTGAAAATGAGTGTGCGACATGACTGATTATGATACAACACGTCACATATTAGCTATACAACATTATATATGAAATTATATGAAAGTATGATAAGATCATACACTAGTATTGTATACTAAACATACAAGCAATTATATATATAACACACACGTGAAAAGATGCTTAAAACATGAACCTCTCTAGTATTGACATATCCAAGATCATGAGGTCTCAATGTCTTGTGGACATGTCAAATAGCTAAACAGTGACTAGGCGTTATTTAGAGTAAGCCTCATTATCACAGGGCCCAGTCTAAGAAGCTCTATTTTACTGAAGCAATTATTCATTATTTCTGAATTGAGAGTTAGCATGTCAGTTAAAATAACTTGCATAATTTGTCCCATTTAAAACACACCTGTAATCCTACTTTCAGTAAAGAAAGTTCATGTTCCATTTTAGACTCTAGATGATATTACATCAGACTTTATTTAAACCACTGTTTTCATAGGAAATCATGATTGGTCAGTTAAAACAGGTAACACTTCATATGGATGTTGTCTTTATAATGCAATATAGGAGCGTTAATAACACCTTCTATGCATAATGCATCAGGATGCACAACATAGGTGCTAATAACTGCTCATGGACATCTATAACTGCATGAAGCATTATCACCAGGATGTGTAATGCCTTATGAAGCAAAGTATTACTATGCCAGATGCCATATTTGAAAAGCACATTAGGATCGTTATATTATACATTATGTGCTCATTAAGTGATTGGCCATATTGTAATTTCACTGCACACCCTCTTACACCTATGTAACTCCACCCAAGTTGCAAAATGACACAGTTGTTCTTACCCTGTAAGCAGTCTATGGACAAGATAAGAAAGTAATCCATGCTTTGGTTTTGTTTACTGTACTTGGTCACAGAAATGCTAATGTTTTAGCATTTGTGGCACATATCCAAGTCAATTACCCTGATATAAGCATTTTTGCATTTCATATCCAAATCATCCTAAAGCAGGGATCCTCAACTAGATTCAGCCGCAGGCCGTTTTTTCTTTTTTTCTTTGAGTGGATGGTCAGGGTGCTGGAACCTAATTACAAATCATTTGTAGACTGCACATTAACTGCAAGAAGCCCAAACATATATAATATTTCACCAAAACATGATCATTTCAAACCCTGCTTATATTTGTTTATGATCACATATATCTATCAATTATGCGTGGGATTTCTTTCCAAAATGAAAATCATTTGGAGCCGATTTGCTGGTGTTTTATTTTTATTTTTTTAAATCTCCCCTCCAACCTGGACTCATGGGTAGTAACATAGTAAAAATACATCCGGGACTCTCCAGTTAGTATGATACTGTATTAATTAGTGGATGTCTATCCATTTCGGATGATATGTTACGAATTGCAATTTTTATATGTTACGAATTTGCAAAATGTATGATATGTTACAAATTCAAATATCTTGTGGTTAACGTTAGCTAAGTGGCTAGGTGGCTAACGCTAGCTAGGTGGCTAGCGTTAGATAGGCTAGGGCTTAGGGTTACGGTTACATTTAAGGTTAGGTTAGGTTGAAGGATTAAGGTTAGGGGAAGGGTTTGCTAACATGCAAAGTAGCTAAAAAGTAGTAAGTAATTGCAAAATTGCTAATTAGCGAAAATGCTAAAGTATCTCGTGATGATATTCAAACACGCAACCTTTGGGTTGTTAGACGTTCGCGTTATAAGTCCACCCATCCGAAACCAAAGCATGGATTGCTGTCTGTCTGAGCTTGTCCATAGACTGCTTACAGCTTAAAGAAAGCAAATAATATTTTGTAATTTGGGTGAACTATCCCTTTAACAGGAGTGCGGAACTCCTACGTGAAGTCGTTACAGTATAGCCCTCTGACACAATTTCCTAAAGAGTATTTCGTGTAGGTCATACCACTTAGCTTCATAACCCATTGAGGCACACACTGGTTGAAGTAACATTGTTTCCACATAATTTCAATGAAATTACGTTAAACCAATGTGGAGTAGACATTGAATTGACGTCTGTGCCCAGTCGGAAGGCATTATGCTGCCAACTTATAATTACATTTATTAGCAGCCATTAGAGCCTATGTCGTGCATTATAATGCATATTGCGCAGATAAGGTGTTATAAATGCACTTATAACACATTATGAAGAGGTTATTCATAGGAAGTGTTACCTGCAGTTCTTGCGGAAGGAACTGTACCCAAGTCCCCAGCTACTAGTGACATTGTGAAAAATATCACACCTTTAGACAGGAATTGTGTAGCTATGTTAACATTTGTGTTCACCGTTTCATTAAAATGTTTAGCACATTGAGAGTATCTGTCAGGTCAAATGACTTAGGCGAATGACATACCCACCTACTTTGAGACCTTATAACCTTCGTGTCAGAAAAGGTTCATTTTCTTCCTCTTTTGATTATGTTAATTTGACTTACTTGTAATGTATTTGATGTCATGTATGTTGGTTGGTCCCATACTTTCATGAATGGTTTTCGCCTATTGCTTTTATGGTTAGTTACCTTCCACATGTATTTTGAATTATTTCCTTATTACATTTTTATGACCAATTTACACTGAGTGTACAAAACATTAAGAACATGACAGACTGACCAGGTGAATTCAGGTGAAAGCTATTATCTCTAATTGATGTCACTTGTTAAATCCACTTCAATCAGTGCAGATGAAGGGAAGGAGACAGGTTAAAGAAGTTTTTTTAAGCCTTGAGACATGGATTGTGTGTGGGTGCCATTCAGAGGGTGAATGGGCAAGACAAAAGCTTTAAGTGCCTTTGAACGGGCTGTGGTAGTATGTGCCAGGCTCACTGGTTTTAGTGTGTCAAGAACTGCAACGCTGCTGGACTTATCACTGACAAACAGTTTCCCGTGTGTATCAAGAATGGTCCACCACCCAAAGGACATCCAGCCAACTTGACATAACTCTGGAAAGCATTGGAGTCAACATGGGCCAGCATCCCTGTGGAAAGCTTTCGACACCTTGTAGAGTCCATCCCTTGATGACTTGAGGCTGTCCTGAGGGCAAAAGTGGGTGTAACTCAATATTAGGAAGGTGTTCCTAATGTTTGTACACTCAGTGTATAGCACTATGCATTTTGACTGTTGGATTGATATGATCTGCTCATACATTGCCAATACAAGTGAGTGAGTTAAGACTATTGTTTAATGAACAACTCAGGTCTGATGGATACAATTGTCCCTCATACTCTCATGTATTATTTTTTAACAAACGTTTTGCATGTATTTGTATGAACAAACCTCCACATTATTGTCATATCTACTTTTTATGAAGGCTATTCTGTAGAGTTTTGTGTATGGTCACAACTTGTTTCATATAATACGTTAACATTTTAGTAATTTAGCATATGTTCTTATGCAGAGTGATTTACAGGAGCAATTCAAGTTTAGTGCCTTGCTCAAAGGTACCTCGACAGACCTAGTCGGCTCGGGGATTCAAACCAGTGACTTTTCAGACTTTTCAGAGTTGCTTTCCTTTTAACATTAAAACATTCCTTTCCAGCTTGTGGTCGTGTTTTCTTCAAATGAGACACTGGTGGAGAGGGAAAGATCAAACTGATTTATTTAGTCTTCTGTCACTCGTTTTCAGTTTTTCAAGTTTATGCAGACACACACACACGTGCCACGCTAATGCTACTGGTTTCTACAGTAGCTACTCATGTGATCATGTACACAGACTGTATGTCTGTCTTTGTGGGATGTCTGATGTGTTCACCAGTAACATACAGGAGCCAATTATGGTATGGTACGGTATGTATGGTACAGTATGGTATGGATGATGAGTTTCTGATGTTTTCCTATTTCCTCCCACTCTGAAATGTACCAGGTGATTGTAATAATGATATTCCCTTCACACCCTCCACTCACTGAGGGTCAGATGTCACAGTCAACCTAGAGTGTTCACCATCTTTATAAACATTTTAAAAACGCTAACTACTAGTGATCACTTTACCCGCTGAATCATTTGAACAGTTATCTACCATGAGGTAAAGTGATCTAACATGCGGTAAAGTGATCTAACATGAGGTAAAGTTATCTACCATGAGGTAAAGTTATCTAACATGAGGTAAATGGGGCAGCAGGTAGCCTAGTGGAGCGTTGGGCCAGTAACCGAAAGGTTGCTGGATCAAATCCCCGAGCTGACAAGGTAAAAATCTGTCATTCTGCCCCTGAGCAAGGCAGTTAACCCACTGTTCCCCGGGCGCGGAAGATGTGGATGTCGATTAAGGCAGCCCCCCCCCCCCCCACCTCTCTGATTCAGAGGGGTTGGGTTAAATGCGGAATACACATTTCAGTTGAAGGCATCAGTTGTACAACTGACGAGGTATCCCCTGGAACTGGAACTCAACACGCAGCACACAGTTGTTTGTAATAAGGGCCCACCATGTCTATTTCTTATCTGTTTGGTTTATTATTGACAATCCTGTTAATTCAAGGTAAGAAGATTGTGTTTTAAATTTGTATTTTTTCTGGGTGAAGCTGACATTTCATGTCTTAGTCTCCCCAATTCCTGACACATATTTACAGTAGTGTAGTTGGTTTAGCTTTTTCGATGTCTTGAGTGTTTGCTTATCTCTCAGCTATTTGCCGTTCTCTTGAAAAAGTTACAATTCTCAGGAAAGAGAGATTGCAAAATATAAATTCTCCCTCAACTAGTTTTTCTCCAAAATGGCGTTGACAGTAAAGCAAGTTTTGGGCGTTGGCTACAGTACCAGCACTGTTACAGTATTTCTTTGGTTGTGAGATGTCTCTCCTGCACTCCTATAAACTATATCACTACATGTTAATGTTATCAGGGTCTGTCAATTTAAACTGTTTTTATCTATTCAAAACACATCTGGTGTGTGTCATACGTTTCAGATCTACTCCTAGCCCCCCCCCCCCCCCCATACACAGCAGGTGATACCTACAACCAGAGTCATATCTTAATATATGGCTACAAATAGTGATGCAAACATGATCATATGCTATTGTCTTTATAAAGCAGGCTGCTTCTTCTGGACATTTGTATCTCTTCAACAGCAGTAAATAAAGATATGTGCTGTAGAAGGCTGTGGTAATTGTTTTTCAACATACATTACCTCTTCCTCCTTTTTTCTGCAGGCTGTTGGGGTGGAGAAAAACCAAGAATGTTAGTTGTGCAAGCCTCCGAACTGGAAATGCTTACAAATACTGTGTAAAGGACAAGGAAAAACCTAAATGTGTGGAGTGGCAATCAGTGGATTCCAATAAGGTAAGATATCTGTTTATTGTATCTCACAAAACTCTCGTGACTACAACTACAGATGATGTACTACTTTCAAACTGGGGATTCAATATGATTCACAGGCTTCACTATCAGACTACTGTAGAATCAGAAATATGACTGTCTTTCACACTTCAGGGGAGGCAGGTAGCCTAGTGGTTAGTGCGTTGTGCCAGTAACCTAAAGGTTGCTGGATTGAATCCCCAAGCTGACAAGATAAAAATCTGTTGTTCTGCCCCTGAACAAGGCAGTTAACCACTGTTCCCCGGTAGGCTGTCATTGTAAAAAAGAATGTGTTCTTAACTGACTTGCATTGTTAAATAAATAAAAAATATAGACAGTAGATACAGTTTAATGACAAATGTATTCAAACATGTAGCATATTGTTTTTGAGTGGTAGATGTCTAACTTCTTTGTATTTTGTATTTTTTCTTCCACAGACGTCTATGTGGCTTGCTGAACTTTGCCAACACAAAAACACTACACATGCACCCAATGTGATTGATGTCAGCTACTCCTGCATCAGCCTCCTGGAGTGTGTCAACGTAGACCACACTGCCATAAGCAATGTGACTGTGAGTATGGCTATTTATCACTGCAGTTTAGGCAATGTACAGATAGTTACCTTGTAAAGTACAATACCAGACCAAACATTCCAGTTGCATGTTAATAATTTGATATTGATGTTATCATATTTCAGGAGCATTTGACCCATTTCGTTGTGTTTGGTGCATCAGGTGAGATGTGTATATTGCTTTTCAAGTTTGAGGAGCCTCCTTGTTTAATAGTTTTTTTCTCGTATGTTTGGGGTCACTTAGAAATGTCCTTGTTTTTGAAAGAAAAGCAATTTTTTTTCTCCATTAAAAAAACATCAAATTGATCAGAAATACAGTATAGACATTGTTAATGTTGTAAATTACAATTGTAGCTGGAAACAGCTGGCCTTCTAGGCAGAGTTGCAAAGAAAAAGCCATATCTCAGACTGGCCAATAAAAATAAAGATCAAGATGGGCAAAAGAACACAGATACTGGACAGAGGAACCCTGTCTAGAAGGCCAGCATCCCGGAGTCGCCTCTTCACTGTTGACGTTGGGACTGGTGTTTTGCGGGTACTATTTAATGAAGCTGCCAGTTGAGGACTTGTGAGGCATCTGTTTCTCAAACTAGACACTAATGTACTTGTCCTCTTGCTCAGCACCGGGGCCTCCCACTCCTCTTTGTATTCTGTTTAGAGCCAGTTTGCGCTGTTCTGTGAAGGGAGTAGTACACAGCGTTGTACGAGATCTTCAGTTTCTTGGCAATTTCTCACATGGAATAGCCTTCATTTCTCAGATCAAGAATAGACTGACAAGTTTCAGAAGAAAGTTATTTGTTTCTGGCCATTTTGAGCCTGTAATCGTGCTGATGCTCCAGATACTCAACTAGACTAAAGAATGCCAGTTTTATTACTACCGTAATTTCCGGACTATTCAGCGCACCTGAATATAAGCCACACCCACTAAATTAAAAAATATATATATTTTGAACATAAATAAGCCGCACATGTCTATAAGCCGCAGGTGCCTACCGGTACATTGAAACAAATGAACTTTACACAGGCTTTAACGAAACACAGCTTGTAACAAAAATAAATAGGCTTTAACGAAACACGGCTTGTAACAAAAAATAAATAGGCTTTAACGAAACACGGCTTGTAACAAAAATAAATAGGCTTTAACGAAACACGGCTTGTAACAAAAAATAAAACATTTGCAGTAAGCTTTAGTTGTCTTTTTGCACTGAGTCAATTCCTCACGCTGCTGTTTCCAACGTCTTATCATCGACTCATTAAGACCAAGCTCCCGTGCAGCAGCTCTATTTCCTTTTCCAACAGCCAGATCAATCGCCTTCAACTTGAAAGCTGCATCATATGCATTTCTCCGTGTCTTTGCCATGATGAGGGTGACAAAATGACTACCGTAATCAGAATGATGGGAAGTTTGAGCGCTCGATTTAATCTAAACAGTAAACAAAAAAGTTGTTTGACCTTAACCCGTTCGGCAATTTCATTGGTCTAATGAAAGCTTCATGCCGCCAAAAAACTGAGCACGTCACAGAATGTGTTTTTTTGGGAAAAAAATCCATATATTAGCTGCGTCATTGTTTAAGCCGCGATGTTCAAAGCGTGGGAAAAAAGTTGCGGCTTATAGTCCGGAAATTACGGTACTATAAAAAAATTGCAAAAGGGTTTTCTAATGATCAATTAGCTTTTCAAAATGATAAACTTGGATTAGCTAACCCAACGTGCCATTGGAACACAGGAGTGATGGTTGCTGATAATGGGCCTCTGTATATGCCTATGTAGATATTCCATAAAAATGTGTCACTTCCAGCTACAATAGTCATTTACAACATTAGCAATGTCTACACTGTATTTCTGATCAATTTGATGTTATTTTAAATGGACAAAAAAATGTGCTTTTCTTTCAAAAACAAGGACATATCTAAGTGACCCCAACATTTTGAAAGAATACAACTGCAGGTGAGTGTTCCTCTGTAACAACAGAGCAGAGCATATTGAAGGAGAGCTGTTGTTTCCACTGGCACTCTGTTGGGTTGTCATCAATTGATTCTCTGTTATAAATGTCATTAACTAGGTCTTTCATTTTATTTTCTCTTTCTCTTCCCAGGTGAGTGAGTCCACGTGATCATTGTGTGGTACAGTAACACTCTCTTATTAAGCTTAAAAACATGAAACAATATCATAGTCATTGTCAATGGGCAAAACTGTGTTCAACCATTTAAAATATTATTGCATCTCTGACAAGTGATTGTTGCAGTCAAATTCCACTTGACTGTAGATTCACGGTAACTGGACTTCTCCAAAACTGCCCTCTGATGCCGCTGATGGTCATTAGTAGCCTACCAAACTTACTAACGGACAGTTGCTAATGGTGTGTTCCCTCTAATCACTCTGACAGAACCCTGGCATTCAGAGTTTGAGTGGAATAGGATCACCTGTTGCGCAGTGAGAGCCAGCTCCTCATAACTGGTTGATGCAGCATCAACTCATAACTGGTTGATACATGGAATAAAACATGTGTTCCTATAAGCCCATGTTGCACAACATTTTTCTATAGGCTATGCTATGTATTTGCATGAGAAAACAGTTTTGATGGCCTATATTAAAAAGAGGAGGATCCCATCAGCTTTCTACAGGCTAGGCCTACTATATTTATTTCTCAACTTTGCTCATATTAAGCACATTGCTTCGCTTTACAACCGGAGTAACCTACCTGGCTGGGCTGAAAATGAACCGCTGGAAAGGTGTCCTCCATTTGCTATTCAAGTGCATAGTCTTTTTTTCCCCTGCCCCTGTTCCGACAGAAGCATGATAATGGCCTATTCTAAATTAAAACTATTTTAAAACATATATTATTTAGTATATGTAAAGACAAGATTAAATTGAGAATAGTCTGATGGGTGAGAACATTATCCCTTGTGAATGATGCTCAGCGTGTGCAGTCTATAAGGCAAGAAACAGCGCATGCATTCATTTGTGACTTTTTAACATGGTAGTCACATGCATCATTTAGCCTATAGCCCATAGGCCTGTATGTTTTGCTAAGATTTTATTTTCTGGATTTCTTTTATTTTCTGGATTTATGGGCCTGTATGGTCCGGAAAGATATATCCATTTGTTTTGTTATGTTTTGACAACTCTTTTTGTCTAGCATTCAGCCCAAATAAAAATATTAAACTTCTGGAGAACACAGAATCCAGCAAATACAGTATATATACAAAAGTATGTGGACACCCCTTCAAATTACTGGATTGGGCTATTTCAGTCACACTCGTTTCTGACAGGTGTGTAAAATTGAGCACACAGCCATCCAATCTCCATAGACAAACATTGTCAGTACAATGGCCTTACTGAAGAGCTCAGTGAATTTCAATGCAGCACAGTCATAGGATGCCACCTTTCCAACAAGTCAGTTCATCACATTTCTGCCCTGCTAGAGCTACCTCGGTCAACTGTGTCAGGAACCGGCTCAAAGCCCGTAACAAAAAGAGAAACAACATGGAGATAAGGAATAACAAAAATAGATTTATTAACTGAGGTAACCTATATACAATTAATAATGGTGTATGTGTAGTCAGTAGTGTAAGTGAGTGGTTGTGTGTATAGATGTGTTGAAAAAATGGCACAACCAAACTCAAACAGTGTGTCTGCATGGAGAGAGTCTCCTCAATGAATGGGGAAAGGGTGTATTTATCCCGGGACACACCCGGGTCCAGGTGTGTCCCATTTCACTGACGACCCTCCCGGCTCTGCCCACCGACATCCTAATTAGGAAAAAGAATTTGGCAGACAGAGTGGGAGGGTCGTCACAAGTGTAAGTGCTGTTATTGTGAAGCTCACAGAACGGGACGGCCGAGTGCTGAAGCGCAAAGCGCCTAAAAATCGTCTGTCCTCGGTTGCAACACTCACTATTGAGCAGTGTAAAGCACTTAAGTAAAGATACTTTAACGTTTTTGGGGAATCTGTACTTTACTTCACTATTTATATTTTTGCCAACTTTTACTTCACTACATTCCTAAAGAAATTAATGTACTTTTTACTCCATACATTTTCCCTGACACCCAAAAGTACTTGTTACATTTTGACAGGAAAATGGTCCAATTCACACACTTATCAAGAGAACATCCCTGGTCATCCCTACTGCCTCTGATCTTGGGGACTCATTAAACACAAATACTTCATTTGTGAATTATGTCTGAGTGTTGGAGTGTGGCCATGGCTATCAGTACATTTTTTAAAAATAATAATTGTACCATCTGTTTCGCTTAATATAAGGAATTTGAAATGGTTTATACTTGTACTTATACTTTTGATACTTAAGGACGTTTCAGCAATTCCATTTACTTTTGATACTTTTTAAACCAAATATATCTAATTAAAACCAAATACTTTTAGACTTTTACTCAAGTAGTATTTTACTGGGTGACTGTCACTTTTACTTGAGTCGTTTTCTAGTAAGGTATCTTTTACTCAAGTATGACAATTGAGTACTTTTTCCACCACTGCTACTGAGTTCCAAACTTCCTCTGGAAGCAACGTCAGCACAAGAACTCTTCGTCGGGAGCTTCATGAAATTGGTTTCCAATGGCCGAGCCAAAGATCACCATGCACAATGTCAAGCGTTGGCTGGAATGGTGTAAAGTTCGCCGCCATTGGACTCTGAGGCAGTGGAAATGTGCTCTCTGGAGTGAAGAATCATGCTTCACCATCTTGCAGTCTGACGGATAAAACTGGGTTTGGCGAATGCCAGGAGAACGCCAGGAGAACGGCAGGAGAATGCCCCTGTAATAGGGTCAGATGCAGAGAATCCCAGTGTAGAGAGGGGAACTGGCCAGGCAGAAACAGCAATCGGAACCAAATAAAACAAAACGGAGGATAATAAGGGTCCCTGAAGACAGTGCAACTCTCTGGGGAATACAAAAGAAGGCAGCCAAACATCAATGTTGGCCTTCATTAAAACAATCCGGAACCAACAAACACCCAAGTGGCCCAGAGTACCAAGCTCCTCATCAGACTGGAGGTAGGACACCTGCAGAAAAGAAGGCTGATATGGAGGATGTAATTCAGGGAGAAGTGGAGAAAAGTCCCCCTAATGAGCCATCCAGACAAAAATCATTGATGAAAGGTGAAACATGAATGAATGAAATCATCTAGGTGTGAGTAGTTTATATTACCGGTTTCAGAGAAGGACATTCTGTGTATGTGAGTATAACCTCTGTCACTGACATGGCTTTTCAAGAGAATGTGCAATCTGCAGATAATCTCACCTTAGTTCAAACTCTTGATACATGTCACAAACAAAACCCGCCTTCAAGACAGAAACTCAGTTCCCTTAACCCAGTGATTAGAAAACATCGTACCGTGAACCTTTGTCGAACCGTTAATCAATGTTTTGGGACCCTCGTGCCAAGCCTACAGAAAGACAATATTAAGTCATCTGAATATTCCTAGCATTATTTCTAAGAGGGAATAGATGGAACATTTATTGACTGACTCTAATCTTAATTTAATATTTTTCTCTGAGACATGGCTAAAGAAATGTTCTCCTATTTCTGCCTTTAATCTCCCTGGATACCCCATAGTCAGGAGATACAGGTGAGAGGGCAGACGAGTTGTGTATTTACATGAAAGATAACATTAAATGCAATCGTATTGAATGGAAACATGCCAATGACAAGCGCCTTGAGAGACCAATGTCAATCCCTTGAGAATTTGTTTTTTTATGTTTTATTTTCTGAACGCCTGCCTGGAAATTAAACTAAGGAAAAGACTGCATAACACATTATTCTGTGTTGCACAGTATTTCGATTGATTATGTCATGGAAATGACTTTATTCTCTCTAATCGTCCATTATAGATGGAGACAATCCGGATTCAAACCGTGGTGACACTGATTTGATCTGGAAAATCATTGGTGAGTGTTTAAGCAAATCTATCACCACAGCTTCCTCTGTATGAGAAAATAACAATTAAATCTGACCTCAAAATGGTGCTACCAAGATCAACTACTGTTAGAAGGTTATTTTAAAACCTTTTCTTTTGTGTGAACATGTCATCATCTGATGACTACATTCTGTTTTTCAGTTGGTATTGTTGTTGCTGTAGTGCCAGTCATTGCTGTTCTGCTCTGTGTGTTTAAACCTTGGAGAGACAAACAGTGGTGAGTATCCTATATAATTGTTTTTGTGTTTGTGAAGGGAGCTCTTTAAGTCAATTAGAATTGTTGCAGAGGGTATATGTTAGTTATGAGACTAGTTCTCTCTGTCTTACTACTAGGGTTTAAAGTCAGACCAATGGGGTCCTAGCAGGTCACAAACAGGATGAGAACAACCTGGAACTTGCAGGCCACTTACAAACTATAGACTTGTTGGCCATTTTGTCAAGTTACTGTTGTTTATCAAACATTATCCTTAATTTCTTATTAATGTAATAATCTCATCTTTAGCCACCAAGGCCACAGAGATGTGGAAGAGGGTCAGGGCAATCCAGAACCAAACTCCATTCCTCTGATGCAGAATGAGCAACGTGATTCCAGGTAAACTTTTCCACATCACTTTATTGATCTGTAATCAACCACTGAATGATAGTCTCTCTTATCTTCAGCTGTTGCTATGGGTCATATTAGTTTCTGTCTCTATATAACAGGGCTCTCCAACCCTGTTCCCGGAGAGCTACTGTCCTGTAGGATTTCCCTTCAACATGAATCTACTGTAGCACATCTGATTCTAATAATTAGCTCAGGGATGGGCAACTGGCGGTCCACAGACCCCTTTTTTACTGGTGAGATCTAGAATAGTGGAATACACAAGGTGCAATTTTGAAATTTGGTTGTATATTAGCAGTTTTCCTCTTGTCATGTTAGTCACTGACAATCACTCAATTACCCTATGTCAGCTAACCATTTTTCAGATTGGTAAATTTATTTAACCAGCTACCTAAGCTTGTAGTAATCATCGTCACTGCAGACCCTGATAATGAGTTCGGATTTTTGTGGCCCCCATCAAAGTTGCCCATCCCTGAAAGCTGCATCAGGTTAGTTACAACTGGGATTGGAGATAGAACCTACAGGAGGGTAGCTCTCCAGGAACAGGGTTGGAGACAGAACCTACAGGAGGGTAGCTCTCCAGGAACAGGGTTGGAAAGCCCTGCTATAGAAGGTGAAGGAAGAATTACTCAATAGATCCGCATGGCATTTCTAAATACCAGTAATGTCTATTGGCAAGCAACAACTTTCAGCAAAGACCCTGCCTTTTGAGCCCTGCCCAGGCAAGACATAACATATTCAAGCCAGAAGGGCAACTGGTGTATTTTTGACTGTGGTGTAATGTACCGTAGATGATTCCAGTTGTACCTGTGGGTATCTGACTGAACCTTTGGTACATGTTTTATCACAGAGACATCAGAAAGCCTGATGACGGTGAGACTGTTGAGGCTGTGGTTGTTCCCAGGTTAGTTAAAATACCTCTATTACATCTTTATACTCTACTCTGTCCTGGATCAGTTTGCCTTGCTTATCCTTTCAGTCATGGTCATCATGATCTCACTTTTAGTGACCAAGGAGGTGAGCCAGGAGAGGAGAACAGGCAGCCCATGGACAATGAAGAGACAGGCGCTGACACCCCTCTGCTGAATGGAGATGCCAGGTAAACTGTACCACATGACTAATCACCTGTCAGTCCTCTGTAATGTAGGCTATGGATATGGAGAACATTTGTATCCTTCCCAATCGAGATCCTTAAAGCCTTATCAATGTAATAATCTCCCCTTTAGCGACCAAGGAGAGGAAGGCGTTCTAGGAATGGAGGATGGAAAACCGTCAGACAATGACAGAGCAGACACTGAAACCTGTCAGAAGACACATGCTGATTCCCCTCCACTGAATGTACCCAAGGTTGTCAGGTAAATTCTCCACATGAGGACTCCTTAAGTAAATCTTCATTATCTGTTGAATGAAATCTCATTTATCTCTTCAGAATTGATCCCATGTATCATGTTAGTCTCTGCCTCTATGGAGGACAGTGTTGTTTGTGCTGGATCAAGAGTTTTAATCCTGATGATAGCCCTGTTATTGCTCCCACAGGGTTAACAGCCAGACTGATGACCCACAGCTTCTGGGTCAACCTCAGAGCAATGGACGCGTGCCCTATAGAAGGTGAGAATGTGTGTTTGTGTCACGGCTGTCAAAAGGAGCAGACCAAAGTGCAGCGTGGTTGTAGTTCCACATTTTATTAAATCCGTGAAACTTTGCAAAACATAAATAACTGAATTTACAAAACAACAAACTGTGACGCAGAGAGAAACAAACACGACTCAAAATATAATAACCCACAAAAACCCAGGAAGAAAAACCCCTACTTAAATATGATCTCCAATCAGAGGTAACGAGGACCAGCTGCCTCCAATTGGAGATCAACCAAACAACCCCAACATAGAAATAGAAAAACTAGAACTTAAACGTAGAAATAGAAAACATAGAAAAACACAAAACACCCCCTGACCTACTCCACTATAGAAAATGACATCTTACTAGGATCAGGACGTGACAATTTGTCTGTGTGTAAAGTTGTATGGGATGGTAGAGGAGGTTAAATAACTGATTGAGGTCATGTTTCCTGATCCAGTCTGTATCTTACTCCACAGCGAATCACACCTGACTGATGGGGCTCCAGGTCAGGGTGCTGGTGAGACTTCACCCCTCCTCTGCAGGTGACTTACTCCTTTGTCATTTAGGTCATGAACATGTCGACCATGTGTACCCCTCTCCAACAGATCCTTCAATTCTTACCCATGTAATAATCACCCTTAGAAGCCCAGGAGAGGAAGGCGTTCTAGAAGTGCAGGACAGGAAGTCAGCAGACAGTGGGGGAACAGACCCTGAATCCTGTCAGAAGACACATGCTGAACCCCCTCTAGTGAATGGACACCCTGATGTCAGGTAAACTTGATTACATATTGATACATCCACAACTCATTGGGTAATAATGTCACCAACCCCATTTTCCCAGGGTTCATGTTAGCCCAGTGTTTCCCAAACTCGGTCCTGGGGGCCCCAAGTTTTGTTTTTTGCCCTAGCAATACACAGCTGATTCAAATAATCAAAGCTTAATTATGAGTTGATTATTTCAATCAGCTGTTGATTATTTCAATCTCTATAGGTGGCAGTATTATGGTGAATCATGAATGTTGATGTTTTATTTCTCCCACAGGGTTAACAATGAGACTAAGGAAGTGACTCCTGGTGCACAGAGTCCAGGACCTCCTCAGATGAATGGAGGACCTCCCATGTCTAACAGAGCTGCAGAGGAGACCACTGCTCTATTGGACCAACAGGCCTTTGACAAGGACCAAGTCACCAAACCTCCTGAGTTAATAGTAAGTACTGTTTATGTCCTCTGACAACTGGTGAACTGTTTGGCTTGGTATGTAAAATGATGGGACTGGTTGACTTTTAGCTCCAGCATATTAGTAACTCTTGTGTTTTTCCCAAGGACAAAGGACATAATGACATGGAGTCAAGAAGAGGAGAACTGTAACAAGCGGTGGACGTTTGTATAACAAAAGAAAATCTAATAAGATATTATAAGATACAGTAATATATGATATCCAGTATTTATTATAAGATACACATATGTGACTGGCTTCATCATAATCAGTCATGTCAACCCCAAGACACATTCTGAGCAGTGTGTTTTACTGCACAATGCTTTTCAGAAAGCTCAACAGTTTATTAATTTCATTCTCTATGTGACAGGTGTAATCTGGATAGGTTAGGAAACGTGTTTAAGTGAAATCAGTTGAAATTCCAAAACAGCCCATTACTTGTAGATAACTAAAATTACAAAATTATTGTTATCTGAAAATGAGTGTGACTTATGACTGATTATGATACAGCATGTCACATATTAGCTATACAACATTATAATGATATGAAAGGATAACAAGATCATACTTACGCTAGTATTGTATACTATACATACAAGCAAATATAAATTACATACACATGAGAAGATGCATAAAACATAAACCTCTTTAGTATAGACATTTCCAAGATCATGAGGTCTCAATGTCTTGTGGACATGTCAAATAGCTAAACTAGGCGTTATTTACACTATGTATACACAAAAGTATGTGGACACCCCTTCAAATGAATGGTTTCGGCTATTTCAGCCACACCCGCAGCTGACAGGTGTATAAAAAAGAGTACACCGCCATGCAATCTCAATAGACAAACATTGGCAGTACAATGGCCTTACTGAAGAGCTCAGTGACTTTCAATGTGGTACCGTCATAGGATGCTACCTTTCCAACAAGTCAGTTCATAGAATTTCTGCCCTGCTAGAGCTGCCAAGGGTCAACTGTAAGTGCTGTTATTGTGGAGCAACAATGGCTCAGCCGCGATGTGGTAGGCCACACAAGCTCACAGAACAGGGCCGCCCATGTGCTGAAAATTGTCTGTCCTCTAGGTTTGGCGGATGCCAGAAAAATGGTACCTGCCCCAATGCATAGTGCCAACTGTAAAGTTTTTTGGAGAAGCAATAATGGTATGGGGCTGTTTTTCATGGTTCTGGCTAGGCCCCTTAGTTCCAGTGAAGGGAAATCTTAACGCTACAGCATACAATGATATTGTAGATTATTCTGTGCTTCCAACTTTGTGGCAACAGTTTGGGGAGGCCCTTTCCTGTTTCAGCATGACAATGCCCCTGTGCACAAAGCGAGGTCCATACAGAAATGATTTGTCGAGATCGGTGTGGAAGAACTTGACTGGCCTGCACAGAGCCCTGACCTCAACCCCATCAAATACCTTTGGAACGCTGACTGCGAGCCAGGCCTAATCACCCAACATCAGTGCCCGACCTCTCTAATGCTCTTGTGGCTGAATGGAAGCAAGTCCCCGCAGCAATGTTCCAACATTTAGTGGAAAGCCTTCCCAGAAGAGTGGAGGCTGTTATAGCAGCAAAGGGGGGACCAACTCCATAATAATGCCCATGATTTTGGATTGAGACGTTCAACGAGCAGGTGTCCACATACTTTTGGTCATGTAGTGTAGAAGAGACATCATTATCACAGGGCCCGGTCTAAAAAGCTCTATTTTACTGAAGAAATTATTCATTATTTCTGAATTGAGAGTTACAGCATGTTAGTGTTAAAATAACTTGCATAATTTGTCCCAACTTCAGCAAAAATGTTCACAGACATTTAACTTAAACCGACACCTGTAATCCTACTTTCAGTAAAGAAAGTTCATGTTCCATTTTCCTTTAGAGACTAGAGCCCTCAAACTCAACTCTGGACCTCAAAACAAGTTCCACTGCATTTTGTCATTCTTCCCCTCTAATCAGGGACTGATTTAGACCTGTGACACCAGGTGTGTGCAATTAATTATGAGGTATTACAGAAAACCAGCAGGCTCCAGACCTCGTAGGGTAAGAGTTGAGTACCCCTGCTCTAGAAGATACTACATCAGACTTTATTTAAGCCACCGTTTTCATAGGAAATCATGATTGGTCAGTTTAACCTGTTGGGGCTACAGGTTAGCAATGAACCCCGAGCCGGGATTGCTAACAAGGCTGGAAATTCAAAACATCAAAAATCTAATAATTTCAATTTCTCAAACAATCAACTATTTTACACAATTTAAATGATAAACATCTCCTTAATCTAACCACATTGTTTGATTTTCAAAGAGGCTTTACGGCAAAAGCATAAAGTTAGATTATGTTAGGACAGTACATAGCCACAAAAGTACAAACATCCATTTTCAATTCAAGGTCAGGCGTCACCAAAAGCAGAAACCAGCTTGAATTATGCACTAACTTTTGTCAATCTCCATCAGATGACACTCCTAGGACATTATGTTATACAATACATGCATTTTTTGTTCCATCAAGTTCATATTTATATCCAAAAACAGCATTTTACAGTAGCGTGAAATTCAGATTTTTTTCTTCTCTGAAATGCTTCCGGTGAACATAACAAAATTACTATTCGAAAACATTGGTAAATTATAATATTGTCATTCAAAGAATAATATATTATCATCTCGTAATTGCTACCGAATGGCCAGATCTCAAAATAACTTTACTGGGAAATCACATTTTGCAATAAACGGGGTGCTATGCTAAGAACAACAGGCTATGCTATACAGTTAGCATCATCTAAAATCGATAATAACATTGTAAATACCCCCTTACCTTTGATTATCTCCATCAGAAGGCAGGATCCCAGGTCCGGAAGGCATTCCAGGTCCGGAACAAATGTGGTTTCTTTTGACAAAGTTCATAATTTATGTCCAAATAACACCAAGTACTTAGCGTTCATTATGCTCCCACAAAACGTGGTGTGGGGCTGGTAAAATCACGCCGAAAAGCTAAAAAAAACCTAGTAAATAATCTATTTATGTTCGTTCAAACATGTCAAATGTTGTTTAGCATTAATCTTTTGGTCCATTTTTAACGTTAAACATCAGTAATATTTTCACACAACCTATCCTATGTCTAGATAAAAAATGATGACAAACTCACGTTTCTCAGATTTATGCGCAGGCGCAAAAAAATGAAGTGATGACATGTCAACTTCCTTGGATTCTAATTTGTTCTCTGTTTATCATAGACGCTTCAAACAACTTTATAAAGATCGTTGACATCTAGTGGAAGCCGTAGGTGTTGCGAAATGAATCCTTTCTCACTATGGTATCTATAAAACAATGACACTAAATAGTACAGTCACAAAATTCACATTTTTTTGGATCTATTTTTCACAGGTTTTTGCCTGCAATATGAGTTTTGTTATACTTACAGACACCATTCAAACTGTTTTAGAAAATTCAGAGTGTTTTCTATCCGAATGTGTTAATAATATGCATATCCTAGCTTCTGAGTTGGTGTAGGAGGCAGTTAAAAATGGGCACATATTTTTTTCAAAATGTCTCAATACTGCCCCCGAGCCCCAACAGGTTTTAAACAGGTAACACTTCATATGGATGTTCTCTTTATAATGCGTTATAGGAGCATTAATAACACCTTCTATTCATAATGCATCAGGATGCACAACATAGGTGCTAATAACTGCTCATGGACATCTATAACTGCATAAAGCATTATCACCAGATGCCATATTTGAAAAGCACATTAGGATCGTTATATTATACATTCTGTGCTCATTAAATGATTGGCCATATTCTAATTTCACTGCACACCCTCTTACACCTATGTAACTCTGTCTTGCGCGCATAAAGGGATAGTTCACCCAAATTACAAAACTACATGTTGTTGTTGTTACCCTGTAAGCAATCTATGGACAAGATAAGAAAGCAAACCATGCTTTGGTTTTGTGTTATGTACTTGGTTAGGGAAATGCATTTTAGCATTTGTGGCACAAATCCAACTCAATAACCCTGTTAAAAGCATTTTTCACAAATCATCCTAAAGTGTCAACATTTGATTGTGTACCACAACTCAGTTATTTTAAGAGATTTGGACATGAAGCATGAAAACAATGCAAGAAAGGGGATATTGGCTTCACATTACCTGACATTGGATTTGATCTAAAAAGTTAGCATTTGAAGACAGTGGTCAGGTAAACAAAACCAAAGCATGGATTGCTGTCTGAGCTTGTCCATAGACTGCTTACAGGGTAAGGAAACCAAATGTAATTTAGTAATTTGGGTGAAGTCGTTACAGTATAGCCCTCGGACGCAATTTCCTAAAGAGCATTTCATGTAGGTCATACCACTTAGCTTCATAATCAAAGGCATTATGCTGCCTGCTTAAAATGCTGTAGGAATATATAGACATGTATTAGCAGCCATTAGTGCCTATGTCATGCAATATGATGTATAATGCATAGATTATAAGGTGTCATAAATACACTTATAACACGTTATGAAGAGGGTATTCATAGGAAGTGTTACCCGCAGTTCTTGCGGAAGGAACTGTACCCAAGTCCCCACCTACTAGTGACATTGTGAAAAATATCACACCTTTAGACAGGAATTGTGTAGCTATGTTGATATTTGTGTTCACCGTTTCATTAGAATGTTTATTTCAGAGTGTCTGTCAGGTCAAATGACATACCCACATACATTGAGACCTTATAACCTTAGTGTCAGAAAATGTTTATTGTTTTCATATTTTGATGTTGGTAATATGACTTAGAATAATGTATTTGATATGTCATGTCTGTGGGTTGGTCCCATACATGTATGAATGGCTTTTGCTTGATGCTTTTTATAGTTAGTTACCTTACACATATATTTTGTTTGATTTCCTTATTACATTTTCATTACCATTTTATAGTACTATGCATTTTGACTGTTGGATTGATATGATCTACTCATACATTGCCAATACAAGTGAGTGAGTTAAGACTATTGTTTAATGAACGACTCAGGCCTGATGGATACAATTGTCCCTCATACTCTCATGTATTATTTATTACAATCTTTCCGCATGTATCTGTATGAGGAAAACTCCATTATTGTCATTGTCATATCTATTTTTTAGCCTGCAAGTTTAGGAAGGCTATTCTGCAGAGTTTTGTGTATGGTCACAACTTGTTTTATTTAATACATTAACATTTTAGTAATTTAGCTGATTATCCAGAGCGACTTACAGGAGCAATTACGGGTATGTGCCTTGCTCAAGTGTACATCGCCATATTTTTCACCTAGTCGACTCAGGGATTCGAACCAGAGACATTTCAGTTACTGGTCCAACGCTTCTTAGTATTTGTAATATGCGTTTAATTCCTTTCTGTCACGTCCTGACCAGTATAGCAGATTATTTGTATTATTTGGTCAGGGCGTGGCAGAGGTATGTTTGTTTTGTATGGTGTTTTTTTTGTGTATAGCTTAGAGGGGTGTGTTATTTATGTGTTCCAGGGTTTTGTGGTGTATGTTTTTGTATGAGTAGGTTCTAGGTTAAGTTTTCTATGTGCAGGTTTGGTTGCTAGACTCTCAATTGGAGGCAGGTGTTTCTAGTTGCCTCTGATTGGGAGTCCTATAAGTAGGTATGTGTTTTGTTTGTCACTTGTGGGTAGTTGTATGTTAGCACTGCTTTTGTTTAGCCTGCTACACTGTTCCTGTCGTGAGTTTTTGTTTATTGTTTTTTCCTCGTGGTCACATTTAAAATAAATGATGATGATGAGCACGCAATCCACCGCATATTGGTCCACTTTGTCCGACAGCGATTTCAACATATCTTCTGACGAAGAGGAATGTGACAGAACTACCCACCACAACAGGACCAAGCAGCGGAGAAAGGAGCGGCACGAGGAATATATGGACTATACTGAGAGATGGACTTGGGAACAGATTCTGGCCGGAGAGGGCCCGTGGAAGAAGGCCGGGGTGGACCAGGAACGCTACCGAGGGACACGTCTGGCGAGGAAGCCGGATAGGCACCCCTAAGGATTTTTTTGGGGGGGGCACACGGGTAGTTTGGCAAGGCCTAGGAAGAGCCATAAGCCAGCTACCCGTGAGAGTATGGAGGAGCGTATGAGGTAGAGAGTGCCGTGTTTCGCTGAGGTGCGAACTATCTCGCCCATACGCACGCACAGTCTGGTGCGCGCCATTCCAGCCCCTCGCAGATGCCGTGCTAGAGTGGGCATCCAGCCTGGTAGGAGGATGCCTGCGCAGCGCGTCTGGTCGCCGGTACGCCTCCTAGGACCAGGCTACCCTACACCCGCTCTACGTACGGCAACCATCAGGCCCCTGCACAGCCCAGTTCGCCCTGTACCAGCACCCCGCTCGTGCAGGGCTGCTAGTTCCATCCAGCCAGGACGGGTTGTGCAGGTGGTGCGGTCAAGGCCACCTGTGCGCCTCCATTGCCCAGTCTTTCCGGTTCCCACCTCTCATGCTAACCCGGAAGTGGGTACCTCCAGTCCGGCACGACCAGTACCAGCAACCCGGACCAAGCTTCCCATGAGCCCGCCTAGTCCTATTCGGCCTGTTCCCGCTCCCCGCACTAGCCCTGAGGTGCGTATCTCCAGACTGGCACATCCAGTACCAGTACCACGCATCAGGCTTCCAGTGCTTCCAGCCTCAAGAGCCCGTCACCAGCGTGCAGTCCAGAGTATCCGGCACCAGCGTGCAGTCCAGAGTATCTGGCACCAGCGTGCAGTCCAGAGTATCCGGCACCAGCGTGCAGTCTAGAGTATCCGGCACCAGCGTGCAGTCCAGAGTATCCGGCACCAGTGTGCAGTCTAGCCTCTCCAGCGTCTCATCCCGTCAGCGGGATCAAAATCCAGCGAAAAATCATATCGCCAATTAGCATTAAAAAAAAATCATAATTAAAAATAAAAAAATAAAATATATATATATTTTTTTTAGAGATACACCTCTCCTGAATCGACCCACGTCGTCCGATTTCAAAAAGGTTTTACAGGAAAAGCAAATCATTAGATTATGTTAGATGAGTCCATCGTAAAAAGCAGCTTCATAGCCATTTTCCGACCAACCACTTGCATCACATATAATCAAAAAACAGCTAAATGCAGCACTAACCTTTTACAAACTTCATCAGATGGCACCCCTAGGACATCATGTTATACAATGCATGCATTCTTTTGTTCAATAAAGGTCATATTTATATATAAAAACAGCATTTTACATCGGCGTCTGACGTTGACTAAATAATTTCCCCTCAAATGCGTCCCGGTAAACAATGCTACAATTCCCTAAATTACTATCCGATAACGATTTTTTAAATTTATATTGTCAATCTAACATTTATAGATGAATATCTCTTGAGAACACCTGTCATACCAGATTTTAAATTAACTTTACTGGGTAATCACACTTTGCGATAAAAGGAGATGCGATACTCAGAAAATGAGCTAATATACAGAGCTCGGCGCCATCTTGGAAACAATCGCATGTCACATCTCATCTTGTATAATATTGTCAATAATCGCCTACCTTTAGTTGTCTTCATCAGAAAGCATCCCAGGTCCACAACAGATGTATTTTCGGTCGAAAAAGTCCATACTTCACGTTCCATTAGCCTGCTGTTGGTAGCGCGTCCTAGGGCTCTCTCCAAGCGCAGGGCTGAAGTTCCGGATAAAATGAGATTCTCCCGCCTGTAGGTTCGTTCAAACATGTCAAACGTTGTAAAACATTAATCTTCAGGGCCTGGAACACCAAGAGAGCCAATAAGATTCGAGGGGGATGATTTCATTGCCTTTAAAACCGTTTCCAAAGGTGGGGGTAGACATGGCCGCCGGCGTCATAATGGTGATGGCCCATCCCCTGTGACCAATTTCCAACGCGTCTCATTCACTGAGTTTCGACTGTATAAGGCTCAAACCACTGTGAAAAGACTGGCGACATCTAGTGGAAGCAATAGGAAGTGCTCACTGAACCATGGTTAACGGTGTGATTTATAGGGAAAGATGAGAAGTCGAGTCCACAATTCTGAATTCCACTTCCTGTTTCAATCGGTCTCGGGGTTTTGACTGCCATTTGAGTTCTGTTATACTCACAGACACCATTCAAACAGTTTTAGAAACTTTAGAGTGTTTTCTATCCATATATAATAAGTATATGCATGCCCTAGCTTCTGAGTTTGATTAGTAGGCCGTTGAAAATGGGAACGATTTTTTTTCAAAATGCGCTGTGGCGCCCCCTATCCTAGGGTATCCTCAAGAGGCTAGAGTATCCGGCAACAGTGTCTAGTCCGGAACCGAGGGAGACTGCCTGCGACCCGGAACCGAGGGACACTGCCTGCGACCCGGAACCGAGGGAGACTGCCTGCGACCCGGAACCAAAGGGGTCTGCACTTTGTCCGACAGCGATTTCAACATATCTTCTGACGACGAGGAATGTGACACTTTCATCATTAAAATATTCCTTTCCAGTTTGTGGTTGTGTTTTCTTCAAATGAGACACTGGAGGAGAGGCAAAGATCAAACTCTGATTTATTTAGTCTTCTGTCACTCTTGTTTTCAGCTTTTCAAGTTTATGCAGACACACACACACACACACACACATACACACATTCAGGCACTCACACATACACATACACATGCACACACGCACACAAGTCCAGGCTCATGATCATTCAAGTAAAATGTGTATGATTTGTGTGATGTCTGTAACTCAACATGAATGTATTCTCTGAACTGCCTAAGTGTTCTATTGTCATGAAGCTTCAGGTAACATTTGATATAGATGTCTTGTCTGTACATCCCAGTCACATGGCAAGGATGTCCTCTGAGACATATTACATTACAGTACATAAGTGACAGAGGCTGGGGGTTGTTCTAATTGCTCCTCCCAGATGAAATGCCTGTAATCCACGTTAGTGACCGAGAGGTGGCCGAGAGGTGATCCAGGGAAAATAAATGAACCATGTTTGAAACCCTGTTTCCTGATCCAGCCTATATCTTACTCCCTAGGTATCCAAGCCAGAACAATGGGGCTTCAGGTTATATTGCTATTGATATAGAAACTCCACCATTCTTCGACAGGCGAGTCAGTCATCTGCAAGATATGAAGATGGAGAACATTTGTACCCAACACAAACAAGATCCTTTCATTCTTATCCATGTAATAATTTCACTTTAAGCGGCCAAGGAGGGAAAGGCTTGCTAAAAGAGAGGAACAAGAAGCCAATAGTCCATGGGGGAACAGAGACTGAATCCTGGCAGAAAAGACTTGCTGAACCCCCTCTGGTGAATGGCACCATGATGCCAGGTCAACTTTACCAGATGATGAAGCCCTTGACAGATCCTCTTTATTTTTGGGGTGATAATCTAACTAACTTCATAACTGATATCTTAGGTCGGGTTAGCCTCTGTCTCGAATCTGTAGGTCAGTGGTTTCCAACCTTTTTCGGTTACTGTACCACCAAATGAATTTTGATCTTTCTTTTCTCAAATACAGTACACCCTGTGGATAGGCCAGGTACCTCCAGCGTTCCTAGTACCAATGGTTGGGAACCACAGCTGTAGGTGACAGTGCTGGGGTAGGGGAGGGTGTTGTGAATCTGAACCCTGATGATATCTGTCATTGCTCCCACAGCACTAATGGCCATAATGATGACCTGAGTCCCAATACTGTGATTCAGAATAAACCTCAAGAGTAATGGCCTGTCTGACAGGTGAGATTGTGTCTGTTTCTCCGTCTATTGCTAACTGTGTGCTCTTTACAGTGAAATGGGAAAGATTGTAGGAGAGCCTTATGGAAAATAATAGGCATACCATGTTTGAGGTCATGTTTACTGATCCAGTCTGTGTCCTCTTGCTAGAAGCATTCATCACCTTGGGTCAGCAGAAGAGACCACTGCTCTGGTGAATAAGCAGGCCTTGGACAAGGACCAAGTCACCAAATGCCTTTAGTTAATAGGTAGTACTGTGAGTGGTCATTCAGTTTTCCATTATTTGCTGGTGAACTGGTAACTTGCTAACTGAATTATGGGTTTGGTTGTTTTCATGCTCAGCATTTTTTTTCACCAAAAGGCAAAGGACCTAATGACATGGAGTCAAGGAGATGCAAACTTATAAAACGTGATAAGATATTATTAAGTATAAGATATCTTGTTAAAGAATATTACATGAGTGCCTCTCGAGTGGTGCAGCGGTCTAAGGCACTAAGGGTTCAATCCCGGACTGTGTCGCAGCCGGCCGCGACCGGGAGTCCCATGAGGCGGCGCACAATTGGCCCAGCGTCGTCCGGGTTAGGGGAGGGTTTGGTCGGCTGGGATGCCCTTGTCCCATGTCCTTGTCCCAATGAACGCTTGGCAGGACGTGTTTCAGAGAACGTATGGCTCTCGACCTTCGCCTCTCCTGAGTCTGTACGGGAGTTGCAGCGATGGGACAAGACTGTAACTACCAATTGGTATCCCGAAAATTGGGGAGAAAAAGGGGTAATTTAAAAATATATATATATATATTACATGAAACAATGTTATAATACTGTATAATATGATAAAACATGACATGACAGGACAGGAAATATATGATATGATATAATGTATATAATATATTTTTATACATATAAAAGTACAATTGTGACTAGCTCCATCATAATGAGTCAAATCAACTTCAAGACACATTTTGAGCTTTAGTAACTGTTGAACAGAGGACCTCCTGCTTACTATACCAACTTTATTTCTCAACTCCCAATATCGAGTGATTAGCAGTCATACAATTGGAGTATCACTTCACAGTGATGATTTTGGGGAAAAATCACAGAAAGTCTGCCTTATGTTTTCAAAGTTCAAACCTCAAGATACGACTTCTGTATTCCGACACACAGACATGGCACGATTGCTACTGGTCAGCATTTTCTTGTTTCTTATGTAGCAAATTAGTACATTGATACATGGAAGAAAGAAGTTGATGTGTAACACTTGCGTCATAACATCTGTTTACAGTTTCATACCAACAACTAGCAGCATGCTTGGTTACAGTTGATGTTTTAGGGAAGTAGACCTCTTACTCATCATGACTGATTATGATAAAGGACACTCATTTAAAGAGGGCCCTGTGAAAACAGATGTTATAATTGTGGTAACATATGTTATAATTGATTGTTAATTAGATTGTGAAAGTATGTGCAGTCCCACCTTGATGATGTCATAGGTATGTGGTCAATCATTTCTCAGAGCGCGAGTTATATATTATGTGAAATATCAAACTGCTTATTTTGTTTTCTGTCACTCTTATTTTCAGTTTGTTTTCAGCAGCTTTTCAAGTTCATGCAGGCAGCACACACACACACACACACACACACACACACACACACACACACACACACACACACACACACACACACACACACACACACACACACAAGTCCAGGCTCATAATCGTTCAGGTAAAATGTGTATGATTTGCGTGATGTCTGTAACTCAACATGAATGTATTCTCTGAACTGCCTAAGTGTTCTATTGTCATGAAGCTTCAGGTAACATTTGATATAGATGTCTTGTCTATACATCCCAGTCACATGGCAAGGATGTCCTCTGGTTTTAGACTTACAGTATTATATTACAGTACATAAGAGACAGGGGTTGGAGGTCGTTCTAATACCACAATGGTTGGAGTTCAAGCAGTTCATTAGGCTGTTGTTGCTTGTGGATGTGTAAAGTCAACCGTCAACATTTGAATGATATGACACAACTTCTAACCAAGTCATTTCAAACCTTTTCTATGTTTCCATTGCCAACTGAACAGAATGCATGTTCCTTGCTGTTAAACAGTGTTCATCTAGCTCCCCATCTTTATAAATTACAACTTTGAAGAATCAAAGGCCCCAAATAATACACATAATGTTTATTCTGTGCGTCATATTGTACGTACCATAGCTCCTCCTCTGCTTATATAAACAACCAGGAAATCAGGAAATGGCAATCCATTTCACTGAGCGTGGAGGTGGATGTGTCATCTCAGAACTGAAAATGTTTTTGTTTGAAGTGGGTTTTTTGGTTGCTGTTTTGCAAGTCTATCCAACCTACGCTGTCGAGAATCAAGGTAAAATACCACATTATTGTAGAATTAATTTAAAAGTTTCCCTATTTCTCCCTAAAGACGGATACTTCTGCTAAATAAACTGCTTCAGGGCTGGGCCCTCAGAGAAGTCAGACCTGTTTGAGCGCTAGTCCTCTTCTTACACAAACTTTATCTATTCTTCTTATTTATTGTATTGCGATCTCAAACCTAGTCTCTTTCTATATTCCATTTTGTTTTTGTCTAAAGGAATTTGGAAGTGATTTTAGTAATAATACACAGAAATGTGTCCTAAATTAAACTTCCTTGACATCCTTAGCATGTACTTCGGTGGAAATTGATTGTGGAAATTTGAAGACCAGGGATGGTAGATACATGTATCTATACGACATTCCAGGTGTATCTGAGATTGCGGGGCTCAACATGAACGGGGTAAGTTCAAATCTGTGTTTTAGTTAAGCTATACAGGAAGTAACAACTGCAGGAGAGCAGTGGATGCAATCCACACAGAATTACTTGAATTAAAATAATACCACTACATACAGTGCATTCAGAAAGTATTCAGACCCCTTGACTTTTTCCACATTTTGATACGTTACAGCCTCATTCTAAAATTAATTACATTGTTTTTTAGCCCTCATCAATCTACACACAATACCCCATAGTGACAAAGCAAAAAATCGTTTTTAGAAATAGAAAATGGAAATATCACATTTACATAAGTATTCAGACCCCTTGACTTTTTAATTGTGTGTAGATTGATGAGGGGGGAAAAAAACAATTTAATCCATTTTAGAATAAGGCTGTAATGTAACAAAATGTGGAAAAAGTGAAGGGGTCTGAATACTTTCCGAACGCACTGTACATTCCGTACTGATCATTTGACTTGCCTTTTTCCAACTTGAAACAGTTTTTTGTCTTTCTTTCCCACAGACTGCCATTGCTAACAGTGGAGGGGACAAGCCAATGGAATTTGATAAGAATGAGGTGGTAACAATGAACAACAGTTCAATCACCCTCTATAAATGCCAAAATCTGACAATGAACTTCATTTACAGTGATGCTACACAGGTGAGCCCAGTAATTTCACATTTTTTAGAGGTTGATTATAACAACTTACACATTTGTCTTTTTATTTCTGGGTTTAATCCCGTATTATTAGGATGCAACTGATGAAACAATATCCCTCCTCATTCCCTCTTAGCAGAAGGCTGGAACTGAGTCTAATGGTAAACAACCCCCAGTTAAGGAGAGATGTTCCCATTACATTGTCACAGGTAGACAGTTGACATTCCTCTTTTCCATCAATTTCAAGTATCTTTCAAGGACACGTAGAGAAAAGCACTAAATCATATTCATTCATTTTGAATACTGTACACCTTTTAACCTCTGTCTGGCCTTTGTAGAGATGAGGAATGAGGTTGTGACAACTGCACCTTTGAATTCAACTATCATCAAAGGTGAGTACTGAGATGGCTAATATTCATGATGAACATTGAGAGACCAATGTAAATCCCTTGAGAATTAGTTTTTATGTTTTCTTTTCTGAAAGCCTGCCTGAAAATTAAACTAAGGAAAATGCTGCATAGCACATTATTCTGTGTTGTTCAGTATTTTGATTGATTATGTCATGGAAATGACTTTATTCTCTCTAATCATCCATTATAGATGGAGACAATCCTGATTCAAACCGTGGTGACACTGATTTGATCTGGAAAATTATTGGTGAGTGTTTAAGCAAATCTATCACCACAGCTTCCTCTGTATGAGAAAATAACAAGTAAATCTGACCTCAAAATGGTGCTACCAAGATCAACTACTGTTAGGTTATTTTAAAACCTTTTCATTTGTGTGAATATGTCATCATCTGATGACTACATTTTGTTTTTCAGTTGGTATTGTAGCTGTTGTGGTGGTCATTGCTGCTCTGCTCTGTGTGTTTAAACCTTGGAGAGACAAACAGTGGTGAGTATCCTATATAATTGTTTTTGTGTTTGTGAAGGGAGCTCTTTAAGTCAATTAGAATTGTTGCAGAGGGTGTATGTTAGTTATGAGACTAGTTCTCTCTGTCTTACTACTAGGGTTTAAAGTCAGACCAATGGGGTCCTAGCAGGTCACAAACAGGATGAGAACAGCCTGGAACTTGCAGGCCACTTACAAACTATAGACTTGTTGGCCATTTTGTCAAGTTACTGTTGTTTATCAAACATTATCCTTAATTTCTTATTAATGTAATAATCTAATCTTTAGCCACCAAGGCCACAGAGATGTGGAAGAGGGTCAGGGCAATCCAGAACCAAACTCCATTCCTCTGATGCAGAATGAGCGACGTGATGCCAGGTAAACCTTTCCACATCCCTTTATTGATCTGTAATCAACCACAGAATGATAGTCTCTCTTATCTTCAGCTGTTGCTATGGGTCATATTAGTTTCTGTCTCTATAGAACAGTAGCTCTCCAACCCTGTTTCTGGAGAACTACTGTCCTGTAGGTTTTCAGTCCAAACCTAATCTAGCACACCTGATTCTAATAATTAGCTCAGGGATGGGAAACTGGCAGCCTGCAGACCCCCGTTGTACTGTTGACAGCTAGAATAGTAGAATACACAAGGTGCAATTTCGAAATTTGGTTGTTCATCAGCAATTGTCCTCTTGTTATGTCAGTCACTGACAGTCGCTCAATTAGTCCATGTCAGCTAACAATTTTTTAGATTGGTAAATTAATCTAGCCAGCTATCGAAACTTGTGGTAATCATCGTCAAATTGCTAACTGGGGGGGACCCATTGACTTTGTAAGTCACTCTCTTTTAGATATCATATTGACATGCTAGCATTTCTCTCCACCCTATGGCAAAATGTGTAGAATTGCAGTAAATTAGCTGTAAAACTGCTGTTTATTGATTCCACGAATGGCAAAATGAATAGAATAGCATGAAATGACGGCTTTGGGCCGGCACCGACTGCATGTGTGGGTATGAATGTGGGTACACAGACCCACTAGCCACTACAACCCCTCATAATGAGTTCGGATTTTTGTGGCCCCCATCAAAGTTGCCCATCCCCGAAAGCTGCATCAGGTTAGTTACAACTGGGATTGGAGACAGAATCTACAGGATGGTAGCTCTCCAGGAACAGGGTTGGAGACAGAACCTACAGGAGGGTAGCTCTCCAGGAACAGGGTTGGAGAGCCCTGCTATAGAAGGTGAAGGAAGAAATACTCAATAGATCCGCATGGCATTTCTAAATACCAGTAATGTCTATTGGCAAGCAACAACTTTCAGCAAAGACCCTGCCTTTTGAGCCCTGCCCAGGCAAGACATAACATATTCAAGCCAGAAGGGCAACTGGTGTATTTTTGACTGTGGTGTAATGTACCGTAGATGATTCCAGTTGTACCTGTGGGTATCTGACTGAACCTTTGGTACATGTTTTATCACAGAGACATCAGAAAGCCTGATGACGGTGAGACTGTTGAGGCTGTGGTTGTTCCCAGGTTAGTTAAAATACCTCTATTACATCTTTATACTCTACTCTGTCCTGGATCAGTTTGCCTTGCTTATCCTTACAGTCATGGTCATCATGATCTCAATTTTAGTGACCAAGGAGGTGAGCCAGGAGAGGAGAACAGGCAGCCCATGGACAATGAAGAGACAGGCGCTGACACCCCTCTGCTGAATGGAGATGCCAGGTAAACTGTACCACATGACTAATCACCTGTCAGTCCTCTGTAATGTAGGCTATGGATATGGAGAACATTTGTATCCTTCCCAATCGAGATCCTTAAATCCTTATCAATGTAATAATCTCCCCTTTAGCGACCAAGGAGAGGAAGGCGTTCTAGGAATGGAGGATGGAAAACCGTCAGACAATGACAGAGCAGACACTGAAACCTGTCAGAAGACACATGCTGATTCCCCTCCACTGAATGTACCCAAGGTTGTCAGGTAAATTCTCCACATGAGGACTCCTTAAGTAAATCTTCATTATCTGTTGAATGAAATCTCATTTATCTCTTCAGAATTGATCCCATGTATCATGTTAGTCTCTGCCTCTATGGAGGACAGTGTTGTTTGTGCTGGATCAAGAGTTTTAATCCTGATGATAGCCCTGTTATTGCTCCCACAGGGTTAACAGCCAGACTGATGACCCACAGCTTCTGGGTCAACCTCAGAGCAATGGACGCGTGCCCTATAGAAGGTGAGAATGTGTGTTTGTGTCACGGCTGTCAAAAGGAGCAGACCAAAGTGCAGCGTGGTTGTAGTTCCACATTTTATTAAATCCGTGATACTTTGCAAAACATAAATAACTGAATTTACAAAACAACAAACTGTGACGCAGAGAGAAACAAACACTACTCAAAATATAATAACCCACAAAAACCCAGGAAGAAAAACCCCTACTTAAATATGATCTCCAATCAGAGGTAACGAGGACCAGCTGCCTCAAATTGGAGATCAACCAAACAACCCCAACATAGAAATAGAAAAACTAGAACTTAAACGTAGAAATAGAAAACATAGAAAAACACAAAACACCCCTTGACCTACTCCACTATAGAAAATGACATCTTACTAGGATCAGGACGTGACAATTTGTCTGTGTGTAAAGTTGTATGGGATGGTAGAGGAGGTTAAATAACTGGTTGAGGTCATGTTTCCTGATCCAGTCTGTATCTTACTCCACAGCGAATCACACCTGACTGATGGGGCTCCAGGTCAGGGTGCTGGTGAGACTTCACCCCTCCTCTGCAGGTGACTTACTCCTTTGTCACTTAGGTCATGAACATGTAGACCATGTGTACCCCTCTCCAACAGATCCTTCAATTCTTACCCATGTAATAATCACCCTTAGAAGCCCAGGAGAGGAAGGCGTGCTAGAAGGGCAGGACAGGAAGTCAGCAGACAGTGGGGGAACAGACCCTGAATCCTGTCAGAAGACACATGCTGAACCCCCTCTAGTGAATGGACACCCTGATGTCAGGTAAACTTGATTACATATTGATACATCCACAACTCATTGGGTAATAATGTCACCAACCCCATTTTCCCAGGGTTCATGTTAGCCCAGTGTTTCCCAAACTCGGTCCTGGGGGCCCCAAGTTTTGTTTTTTGCCCTAGCAATACACAGCTGATTCAAATAATCAAAGCTTAATTATGAGTTGATTATTTCAATCAGCTGTTGATTATTTCAATCTCTATAGGTGGCAGTATTATGGTGAATCATGAATGTTGATGTTTTATTTCTCCCACAGGGTTAACAATGAGACTAAGGAAGTGACTCCTGGTGCACAGAGTCCAGGACCTCCTCAGATGAATGGAGGACCTCCCATGTCTAACAGAGCTGCAGAGGAGACCACTGCTCTATTGGACCAACAGGCCTTTGACAAGGACCAAGTCACCAAACCTCCTGAGTTAATAGTAAGTACTGTTTATGTCCTCTGACAACTGGTGAACTGTTTGGCTTGGTATGTAAAATGATGGGACTGGTTGACTTTTAGCTCCAGCATATTAGTAACTCTTGTGTTTTTCCCAAGGACAAAGGACATAATGACATGGAGTCAAGAAGAGGAGAACTGTAACAAGCGGTGGACGTTTGTATAACAAAAGAAAATCTAATAAGATATTATAAGATACAGTAATATATGATATCCAGTATTTATTATAAGATACACATATGTGACTGGCTTCATCATAATCAGTCATGTCAACCCCAAGACACATTCTGAGCAGTGTGTTTTACTGCACAATGCTTTTCAGAAAGCTCAACAGTTTATTAATTTCATTCTCTATGTGACAGGTGTAATCTGGATAGGTTAGGAAACGTGTTTAAGTGAAATCAGTTGAAATTCCAAAACAGCCCATTACTTGTAGATAACTAAAATTACAAAATTATTGTTATCTGAAAATGAGTGTGACTTATGACTGATTATGATACAGCATGTCACATATTAGCTATACAACATTATAATGATATGAAAGGATAACAAGATCATACTTACGCTAGTATTGTATACTATACATACAAGCAAATATAAATTACATACACATGAGAAGATGCATAAAACATAAACCTCTTTAGTATAGACATTTCCAAGATCATGAGGTCTCAATGTCTTGTGAACATGTCAAATAGCTAAACTAGGCGTTATTTACACTATGTATACACAAAAGTATGTGGACACCCCTTCAAATGAATGGTTTCGGCTATTTCAGCCACACCCGCAGCTGACAGGTGTATAAAAAAGAGTACACCGCCATGCAATCTCAATAGACAAACATTGGCAGTACAATGGCCTTACTGAAGAGCTCAGTGACTTTCAATGTGGTACCGTCATAGGATGCTACCTTTCCAACAAGTCAGTTCATAGAATTTCTGCCCTGCTAGAGCTGCCAAGGGTCAACTGTAAGTGCTGTTATTGTGGAGCAACAATGGCTCAGCCGCGATGTGGTAGGCCACACAAGCTCACAGAACAGGGCCGCCCATGTGCTGAAAATTGTCTGTCCTCTAGGTTTGGCGGATGCCAGAAAAATGGTACCTGCCCCAATGCATAGTGCCAACTGTAACGTTTTTTGGAGAAGCAATAATGGTATGGGGCTGTTTTTCATGGTTCTGGCTAGGCCCCTTAGTTCCAGTGAAGGGAAATCTTAACGCTACAGCATACAATGATATTGTAGATTATTCTGTGCTTCCAACTTTGTGGCAACAGTTTGGGGAGGCCCTTTCCTGTTTCAGCATGACAATGCCCCTGTGCACAAAGCGAGGTCCATACAGAAATGATTTGTCGAGATCGGTGTGGAAGAACTTGACTGGCCTGCACAGAGCCCTGACCTCAACCCCATCAAATACCTTTGGAACGCTGACTGCGAGCCAGGCCTAATCACCCAACATCAGTGCCCGACCTCTCTAATGCTCTTGTGGCTGAATGGAAGCAAGTCCCCGCAGCAATGTTCCAACATTTAGTGGAAAGCCTTCCCAGAAGAGTGGAGGCTGTTATAGCAGCAAAGGGGGGACCAACTCCATAATAATGCCCATGATTTTGGATTGAGACGTTCAACGAGCAGGTGTCCACATACTTTTGGTCATGTAGTGTAGAAGAGACATCATTATCACAGGGCCCGGTCTAAAAAGCTCTATTTTACTGAAGAAATTATTCATTATTTCTGAATTGAGAGTTACAGCATGTTAGTGTTAAAATAACTTGCATAATTTGTCCCAACTTCAGCAAAAATGTTCACAGACATTTAACTTAAACCGACACCTGTAATCCTACTTTCAGTAAAGAAAGTTCATGTTCCATTTTCCTTTAGAGACTAGAGCCCTCAAACTCAACTCTGGACCTCAAAACAAGTTCCACTGCATTTTGTCATTCTTCCCCTCTAATCAGGGACTGATTTAGACCTGTGACACCAGGTGTGTGCAATTAATTATGAGGTATTACAGAAAACCAGCAGGCTCCAGACCTCGTAGGGTAAGAGTTGAGTACCCCTGCTCTAGAAGATACTACATCAGACTTTATTTAAGCCACCGTTTTCATAGGAAATCATGATTGGTCAGTTTAACCTGTTGGGGCTACAGGTTAGCAATGAACCCCGAGCCGGGATTGCTAACAAGGCTGGAAATTCAAAACATCAAAAATCTAATAATTTCAATTTCTCAAACAATCAACTATTTTACACAATTTAAATGATAAACATCTCCTTAATCTAACCACATTGTTTGATTTTCAAAGAGGCTTTACGGCAAAAGCATAAAGTTAGATTATGTTAGGACAGTACATAGCCACAAAAGTACAAACATCCATTTTCAATTCAAGGTCAGGCGTCACCAAAAGCAGAAACCAGCTTGAATTATGCACTAACTTTTGTCAATCTCCATCAGATGACACTCCTAGGACATTATGTTATACAATACATGCATTTTTTGTTCCATCAAGTTCATATTTATATCCAAAAACAGCATTTTACAGTAGCGTGAAATTCAGATTTTTTTCTTCTCTGAAATGCTTCCGGTGAACATAACAAAATTACTATTCGAAAACATTGGTAAATTATAATATTGTCATTCAAAGAATAATATATTATCATCTCGTAATTGCTACCGAATGGCCAGATCTCAAAATAACTTTACTGGGAAATCACATTTTGCAATAAACGGGGTGCTATGCTAAGAACAACAGGCTATGCTATACAGTTAGCATCATCTAAAATCGATAATAACATTGTAAATACCCCCTTACCTTTGATTATCTCCATCAGAAGGCAGGATCCCAGGTCCGGAAGGCATTCCAGGTCCGGAACAAATGTGGTTTCTTTTGACAAAGTTCATAATTTATGTCCAAATAACACCAAGTACTTAGCGTTCATTATGCTCCCACAAAACGTGGTGTGGGGCTGGTAAAATCACGCCGAAAAGCTAAAAAAAACCTAGTAAATAATCTATTTATGTTCGTTCAAACATGTCAAATGTTGTTTAGCATTAATCTTTTGGTCCATTTTTAACGTTAAACATCAGTAATATTTTCACACAACCTATCCTATGTCTAGATAAAAAATGATGACAAACTCACGTTTCTCAGATTTATGCGCAGGCGCAAAAAAATGAAGTGATGACATGTCAACTTCCTTGGATTCTAATTTGTTCTCTGTTTATCATAGACGCTTCAAACAACTTTATAAAGATCGTTGACATCTAGTGGAAGCCGTAGGTGTTGCGAAATGAATCCTTTCTCACTATGGTATCTATAAAACAATGACACTAAATAGTACAGTCACAAAATTCACATTTTTTTGGATCTATTTTTCACAGGTTTTTGCCTGCAATATGAGTTTTGTTATACTTACAGACACCATTCAAACTGTTTTAGAAAATTCAGAGTGTTTTCTATCCGAATGTGTTAATAATATGCATATCCTAGCTTCTGAGTTGGTGTAGGAGGCAGTTAAAAATGGGCACATATTTTTTTCAAAATGTCTCAATACTGCCCCCGAGCCCCAACAGGTTTTAAACAGGTAACACTTCATATGGATGTTCTCTTTATAATGCGTTATAGGAGCATTAATAACACCTTCTATTCATAATGCATCAGGATGCACAACATAGGTGCTAATAACTGCTCATGGACATCTATAACTGCATAAAGCATTATCACCAGATGCCATATTTGAAAAGCACATTAGGATCGTTATATTATACATTCTGTGCTCATTAAATGATTGGCCATATTCTAATTTCACTGCACACCCTCTTACACCTATGTAACTCTGTCTTGCGCGCATAAAGGGATAGTTCACCCAAATTACAAAACTACATGTTGTTGTTGTTACCCTGTAAGCAATCTATGGACAAGATAAGAAAGCAAACCATGCTTTGGTTTTGTGTTATGTACTTGGTTAGGGAAATGCATTTTAGCATTTGTGGCACAAATCCAACTCAATAACCCTGTTAAAAGCATTTTTCACAAATCATCCTAAAGTGTCAACATTTGATTGTGTACCACAACTCAGTTATTTTAAGAGATTTGGACATGAAGCATGAAAACAATGCAAGAAAGGGGATATTGGCTTCACATTACCTGACATTGGATTTGATCTAAAAAGTTAGCATTTGAAGACAGTGGTCAGGTAAACAAAACCAAAGCATGGATTGCTGTCTGAGCTTGTCCATAGACTGCTTACAGGGTAAGGAAACCAAATGTAATTTAGTAATTTGGGTGAAGTCGTTACAGTATAGCCCTCGGACGCAATTTCCTAAAGAGCATTTCATGTAGGTCATACCACTTAGCTTCATAATCAAAGGCATTATGCTGCCTGCTTAAAATGCTGTAGGAATATATAGACATGTATTAGCAGCCATTAGTGCCTATGTCATGCAATATGATGTATAATGCATAGATTATAAGGTGTCATAAATACACTTATAACACGTTATGAAGAGGGTATTCATAGGAAGTGTTACCCGCAGTTCTTGCGGAAGGAACTGTACCCAAGTCCCCACCTACTAGTGACATTGTGAAAAATATCACACCTTTAGACAGGAATTGTGTAGCTATGTTGATATTTGTGTTCACCGTTTCATTAGAATGTTTATTTCAGAGTGTCTGTCAGGTCAAATGACATACCCACATACATTGAGACCTTATAACCTTAGTGTCAGAAAATGTTTATTGTTTTCATATTTTGATGTTGGTAATATGACTTAGAATAATGTATTTGATATGTCATGTCTGTGGGTTGGTCCCATACATGTATGAATGGCTTTTGCTTGATGCTTTTTATAGTTAGTTACCTTACACATATATTTTGTTTGATTTCCTTATTACATTTTCATTACCATTTTATAGTACTATGCATTTTGACTGTTGGATTGATATGATCTACTCATACATTGCCAATACAAGTGAGTGAGTTAAGACTATTGTTTAATGAACGACTCAGGCCTGATGGATACAATTGTCCCTCATACTCTCATGTATTATTTATTACAATCTTTCCGCATGTATCTGTATGAGGAAAACTCCATTATTGTCATTGTCATATCTATTTTTTAGCCTGCAAGTTTAGGAAGGCTATTCTGCAGAGTTTTGTGTATGGTCACAACTTGTTTTATTTAATACATTAACATTTTAGTAATTTAGCTGATTATCCAGAGCGACTTACAGGAGCAATTACGGGTATGTGCCTTGCTCAAGTGTACATCGCCATATTTTTCACCTAGTCGACTCAGGGATTCGAACCAGAGACATTTCAGTTACTGGTCCAACGCTTCTTAGTATTTGTAATATGCGTTTAATTCCTTTCTGTCACGTCCTGACCAGTATAGCAGATTATTTGTATTATTTGGTCAGGGCGTGGCAGAGGTATGTTTGTTTTGTATGGTGTTTTTTTTGTGTATAGCTTAGAGGGGTGTGTTATTTATGTGTTCCAGGGTTTTGTGGTGTATGTTTTTGTATGAGTAGGTTCTAGGTTAAGTTTTCTATGTGCAGGTTTGGTTGCTAGACTCTCAATTGGAGGCAGGTGTTTCTAGTTGCCTCTGATTGGGAGTCCTATAAGTAGGTATGTGTTTTGTTTGTCACTTGTGGGTAGTTGTATGTTAGCACTGCTTTTGTTTAGCCTGCTACACTGTTCCTGTCGTGAGTTTTTGTTTATTGTTTTTTCCTCGTGGTCACATTTAAAATAAATGATGATGATGAGCACGCAATCCACCGCATATTGGTCCACTTTGTCCGACAGCGATTTCAACATATCTTCTGACGAAGAGGAATGTGACAGAACTACCCACCACAACAGGACCAAGCAGCGGAGAAAGGAGCGGCACGAGGAATATATGGACTATACTGAGAGATGGACTTGGGAACAGATTCTGGCCGGAGAGGGCCCGTGGAAGAAGGCCGGGGTGGACCAGGAACGCTACCGAGGGACACGTCTGGCGAGGAAGCCGGATAGGCACCCCTAAGGATTTTTTTGGGGGGGGCACACGGGTAGTTTGGCAAGGCCTAGGAAGAGCCATAAGCCAGCTACCCGTGAGAGTATGGAGGAGCGTATGAGGTAGAGAGTGCCGTGTTTCGCTGAGGTGCGAACTATCTCGCCCATACGCACGCACAGTCTGGTGCGCGCCATTCCAGCCCCTCGCAGATGCCGTGCTAGAGTGGGCATCCAGCCTGGTAGGAGGATGCCTGCGCAGCGCGTCTGGTCGCCGGTACGCCTCCTAGGACCAGGCTACCCTACACCCGCTCTACGTACGGCAACCATCAGGCCCCTGCACAGCCCAGTTCGCCCTGTACCAGCACCCCGCTCGTGCAGGGCTGCTAGTTCCATCCAGCCAGGACGGGTTGTGCAGGTGGTGCGGTCAAGGCCACCTGTGCGCCTCCATTGCCCAGTCTTTCCGGTTCCCACCTCTCATGCTAACCCGGAAGTGGGTACCTCCAGTCCGGCACGACCAGTACCAGCAACCCGGACCAAGCTTCCCATGAGCCCGCCTAGTCCTATTCGGCCTGTTCCCGCTCCCCGCACTAGCCCTGAGGTGCGTATCTCCAGACTGGCACATCCAGTACCAGTACCACGCATCAGGCTTCCAGTGCTTCCAGCCTCAAGAGCCCGTCACCAGCGTGCAGTCCAGAGTATCCGGCACCAGCGTGCAGTCCAGAGTATCTGGCACCAGCGTGCAGTCCAGAGTATCCGGCACCAGTGTGCAGTCTAGAGTATCCGGCACCAGCGTGCAGTCCAGAGTATCCGGCACCAGTGTGCAGTCTAGCCTCTCCAGCGTCTCATCCCGTCAGCGGGATCAAAATCCAGCGAAAAATCATATCGCCAATTAGCATTAAAAAAAAATCATAATTAAAAATAAAAAAATAAAATATATATATATTTTTTTTAGAGATACACCTCTCCTGAATCGACCCACGTCGTCCGATTTCAAAAAGGTTTTACAGGAAAAGCAAATCATTAGATTATGTTAGATGAGTCCATCGTAAAAAGCAGCTTCATAGCCATTTTCCGACCAACCACTTGCATCACATATAATCAAAAAACAGCTAAATGCAGCACTAACCTTTTACAAACTTCATCAGATGGCACCCCTAGGACATCATGTTATACAATGCATGCATTCTTTTGTTCAATAAAGGTCATATTTATATATAAAAACAGCATTTTACATCGGCGTCTGACGTTGACTAAATAATTTCCCCTCAAATGCGTCCCGGTAAACAATGCTACAATTCCCTAAATTACTATCCGATAACGATTTTTTAAATTTATATTGTCAATCTAACATTTATAGATGAATATCTCTTGAGAACACCTGTCATACCAGATTTTAAATTAACTTTACTGGGTAATCACACTTTGCGATAAAAGGAGATGCGATACTCAGAAAATGAGCTAATATACAGAGCTCGGCGCCATCTTGGAAACAATCGCATGTCACATCTCATCTTGTATAATATTGTCAATAATCGCCTACCTTTAGTTGTCTTCATCAGAAAGCATCCCAGGTCCACAACAGATGTATTTTCGGTCGAAAAAGTCCATACTTCACGTTCCATTAGCCTGCTGTTGGTAGCGCGTCCTAGGGCTCTCTCCAAGCGCAGGGCTGAAGTTCCGGATAAAGTGAGATTCTCCCGCCTGTAGGTTCGTTCAAACATGTCAAACGTTGTAAAACATTAATCTTCAGGGCCTGGAACACCAAGAGAGCCAATAAGATTCGAGGGGGATGATTTCATTGCCTTTAAAACCGTTTCCAAAGGTGGGGGTAGACATGGCCGCCGGCGTCATAATGGTGATGGCCCATCCCCTGTGACCAATTTCCAACGCGTCTCATTCACTGAGTTTCGACTGTATAAGGCTCAAACCACTGTGAAAAGACTGGCGACATCTAGTGGAAGCAATAGGAAGTGCTCACTGAACCATGGTTAACGGTGTGATTTATAGGGAAAGATGAGAAGTCGAGTCCACAATTCTGAATTCCACTTCCTGTTTCAATCGGTCTCGGGGTTTTGACTGCCATTTGAGTTCTGTTATACTCACAGACACCATTCAAACAGTTTTAGAAACTTTAGAGTGTTTTCTATCCATATATAATAAGTATATGCATGCCCTAGCTTCTGAGTTTGATTAGTAGGCCGTTGAAAATGGGAACGATTTTTTTTCAAAATGCGCTGTGGCGCCCCCTATCCTAGGGTATCCTCAAGAGGCTAGAGTATCCGGCAACAGTGTCTAGTCCGGAACCGAGGGAGACTGCCTGCGACCCGGAACCGAGGGACACTGCCTGCGACCCGGAACCGAGGGAGACTGCCTGCGACCCGGAACCAAAGGGGTCTGCACTTTGTCCGACAGCGATTTCAACATATCTTCTGACGACGAGGAATGTGACACTTTCATCATTAAAATATTCCTTTCCAGTTTGTGGTTGTGTTTTCTTCAAATGAGACACTGGAGGAGAGGCAAAGATCAAACTCTGATTTATTTAGTCTTCTGTCACTCTTGTTTTCAGCTTTTCAAGTTTATGCAGACACACACACACACACACACACACATACACACATTCAGGCACTCACACATACACATACACATGCACACACGCACACAAGTCCAGGCTCATGATCATTCAAGTAAAATGTGTATGATTTGTGTGATGTCTGTAACTCAACATGAATGTATTCTCTGAACTGCCTAAGTGTTCTATTGTCATGAAGCTTCAGGTAACATTTGATATAGATGTCTTGTCTGTACATCCCAGTCACATGGCAAGGATGTCCTCTGAGACATATTACATTACAGTACATAAGTGACAGAGGCTGGGGGTTGTTCTAATTGCTCCTCCCAGATGAAATGCCTGTAATCCACGTTAGTGACCGAGAGGTGGCCGAGAGGTGATCCAGGGAAAATAAATGAACCATGTTTGAAACCCTGTTTCCTGATCCAGCCTATATCTTACTCCCTAGGTATCCAAGCCAGAACAATGGGGCTTCAGGTTATATTGCTATTGATATAGAAACTCCACCATTCTTCGACAGGCGAGTCAGTCATCTGCAAGATATGAAGATGGAGAACATTTGTACCCAACACAAACAAGATCCTTTCATTCTTATCCATGTAATAATTTCACTTTAAGCGGCCAAGGAGGGAAAGGCTTGCTAAAAGAGAGGAACAAGAAGCCAATAGTCCATGGGGGAACAGAGACTGAATCCTGGCAGAAAAGACTTGCTGAACCCCCTCTGGTGAATGGCACCATGATGCCAGGTCAACTTTACCAGATGATGAAGCCCTTGACAGATCCTCTTTATTTTTGGGGTGATAATCTAACTAACTTCATAACTGATATCTTAGGTCGGGTTAGCCTCTGTCTCGAATCTGTAGGTCAGTGGTTTCCAACCTTTTTCGGTTACTGTACCACCAAATTAATTTTGATCTTTCTTTTCTCAAATACAGTACACCCTGTGGATAGGCCAGGTACCTCCAGCGTTCCTAGTACCAATGGTTGGGAACCACAGCTGTAGGTGACAGTGCTGGGGTAGGGGAGGGTGTTGTGAATCTGAACCCTGATGATATCTGTCATTGCTCCCACAGCACTAATGGCCATAATGATGACCTGAGTCCCAATACTGTGATTCAGAATAAACCTCAAGAGTAATGGCCTGTCTGACAGGTGAGATTGTGTCTGTTTCTCCGTCTATTGCTAACTGTGTGCTCTTTACAGTGAAATGGGAAAGATTGTAGGAGAGCCTTATGGAAAATAATAGGCATACCATGTTTGAGGTCATGTTTACTGATCCAGTCTGTGTCATCTTGCTAGAAGCATTCATCACCTTGGGTCAGCAGAAGAGACCACTGCTCTGGTGGATAAGCAGGCCTTGGACAAGGACCAAGTCACCAAATGCCTTTAGTTAATAGCTAGTACTGTGAGTGGTCATTCAGTTTTCCATTATTTGCTGGTGAACTGGTAACTTGCTAACTGAATTATGGGTTTGGTTGTTTTCATGCTCAGCATTTTTTTTCACCAAAAGGCAAAGGACCTAATGACATGGAGTCAAGGAGATGCAAACTTATAAAACGTGATAAGATATTATTAAGTATAAGATATCTTGTTAAAGAATATTACATGAGTGCCTCTCGAGTGGTGCAGCGGTCTAAGGCACTAAGGGTTCAATCCCGGACTGTGTCGCAGCCGGCCGCGACCGGGAGTCCCATGAGGCGGCGCACAATTGGCCCAGCGTCGTCCGGGTTAGGGGAGGGTTTGGTCGGCTGGGATGCCCTTGTCCCATGTCCTTGTCCCAATGAACGCTTGGCAGGACGTGTTTCAGAGAACGTATGGCTCTCGACCTTCGCCTCTCCTGAGTCTGTACGGGAGTTGCAGCGATGGGACAAGACTGTAACTACCAATTGGTATCCCGAAAATTGGGGAGAAAAAGGGGTAATTTAAAAATATATATATATATATTACATGAAACAATGTTATAATACTGTATAATATGATAAAACATGACATGACAGGACAGGAAATATATGATATGATATAATGTATATAATATATTTTTATACATATAAAAGTACAATTGTGACTAGCTCCATCATAATGAGTCAAATCAACTTCAAGACACATTTTGAGCTTTAGTAACTGTTGAACAGAGGACCTCCTGCTTACTATACCAACTTTATTTCTCAACTCCCAATATCGAGTGATTAGCAGTCATACAATTGGAGTATCACTTCACAGTGATGATTTTGGGGAAAAATCACAGAAAGTCTGCCTTATGTTTTCAAAGTTCAAACCTCAAGATACGACTTCTGTATTCCGACACACAGACATGGCACGATTGCTACTGGTCAGCATTTTCTTGTTTCTTATGTAGCAAATTAGTACATTGATACATGGAAGAAAGAAGTTGATGTGTAACACTTGCGTCATAACATCTGTTTACAGTTTCATACCAACAACTAGCAGCATGCTTGGTTACAGTTGATGTTTTAGGGAAGTAGACCTCTTACTCATCATGACTGATTATGATAAAGGACACTCATTTAAAGAGGGCCCTGTGAAAACAGATGTTATAATTGTGGTAACATATGTTATAATTGATTGTTAATTAGATTGTGAAAGTATGTGCAGTCCCACCTTGATGATGTCATAGGTATGTGGTCAATCATTTCTCAGAGCGCGAGTTATATATTATGTGAAATATCAAACTGCTTATTTTGTTTTCTGTCACTCTTATTTTCAGTTTGTTTTCAGCAGCTTTTCAAGTTCATGCAGGCAGCACACACACACACACACACACACACACACACACACACACACACACACACACACACACACACACACACACACACACACACACACACACACACACACACACACACACACACACACACACACACACACACACACAAGTCCAGGCTCATAATCGTTCAGGTAAAATGTGTATGATTTGCGTGATGTCTGTAACTCAACATGAATGTATTCTCTGAACTGCCTAAGTGTTCTATTGTCATGAAGCTTCAGGTAACATTTGATATAGATGTCTTGTCTATACATCCCAGTCACATGGCAAGGATGTCCTCTGGTTTTAGACTTACAGTATTATATTACAGTACATAAGAGACAGGGGTTGGAGGTCGTTCTAATACCACAATGGTTGGAGTTCAAGCAGTTCATTAGGCTGTTGTTGCTTGTGGATGTGTAAAGTCAACCGTCAACATTTGAATGATATGACACAACTTCTAACCAAGTCATTTCAAACCTTTTCTATGTTTCCATTGCCAACTGAACAGAATGCATGTTCCTTGCTGTTAAACAGTGTTCATCTAGCTCCCCATCTTTATAAATTACAACTTTGAAGAATCAAAGGCCCCAAATAATACACATAATGTTTATTCTGTGCGTCATATTGTACGTACCATAGCTCCTCCTCTGCTTATATAAACAACCAGGAAATCAGGAAATGGCAATCCATTTCACTGAGCGTGGAGGTGGATGTGTCATCTCAGAACTGAAAATGTTTTTGTTTGAAGTGGGTTTTTTGGTTGCTGTTTTGCAAGTCTATCCAACCTACGCTGTCGAGAATCAAGGTAAAATACCACATTATTGTAGAATTAATTTAAAAGTTTCCCTATTTCTCCCTAAAGACGGATACTTCTGCTAAATAAACTGCTTCAGGGCTGGGCCCTCAGAGAAGTCAGACCTGTTTGAGCGCTAGTCCTCTTCTTACACAAACTTTATCTATTCTTCTTATTTATTGTATTGCGATCTCAAACCTAGTCTCTTTCTATATTCCATTTTGTTTTTGTCTAAAGGAATTTGGAAGTGATTTTAGTAATAATACACAGAAATGTGTCCTAAATTAAACTTCCTTGACATCCTTAGCATGTACTTCGGTGGAAATTGATTGTGGAAATTTGAAGACCAGGGATGGTAGATACATGTATCTATACGACATTCCAGGTGTATCTGAGATTGCGGGGCTCAACATGAACGGGGTAAGTTCAAATCTGTGTTTTAGTTAAGCTATACAGGAAGTAACAACTGCAGGAGAGCAGTGGATGCAATCCACACAGAATTACTTGAATTAAAATAATACCACTACATACAGTGCATTCAGAAAGTATTCAGACCCCTTGACTTTTTCCACATTTTGATACGTTACAGCCTCATTCTAAAATTAATTACATTGTTTTTTAGCCCTCATCAATCTACACACAATACCCCATAGTGACAAAGCAAAAAATCGTTTTTAGAAATAGAAAATGGAAATATCACATTTACATAAGTATTCAGACCCCTTGACTTTTTAATTGTGTGTAGATTGATGAGGGGGGAAAAAAACAATTTAATCCATTTTAGAATAAGGCTGTAATGTAACAAAATGTGGAAAAAGTGAAGGGGTCTGAATACTTTCCGAACGCACTGTACATTCCGTACTGATCATTTGACTTGCCTTTTTCCAACTTGAAACAGTTTTTTGTCTTTCTTTCCCACAGACTGCCATTGCTAACAGTGGAGGGGACAAGCCAATGGAATTTGATAAGAATGAGGTGGTAACAATGAACAACAGTTCAATCACCCTCTATAAATGCCAAAATCTGACAATGAACTTCATTTACAGTGATGCTACACAGGTGAGCCCAGTAATTTCACATTTTTTAGAGGTTGATTATAACAACTTACACATTTGTCTTTTTATTTCTGGGTTTAATCCCGTATTATTAGGATGCAACTGATGAAACAATATCCCTCCTCATTCCCTCTTAGCAGAAGGCTGGAACTGAGTCTAATGGTAAACAACCCCCAGTTAAGGAGAGATGTTCCCATTACATTGTCACAGGTAGACAGTTGACATTCCTCTTTTCCATCAATTTCAAGTATCTTTCAAGGACACGTAGAGAAAAGCACTAAATCATATTCATTCATTTTGAATACTGTACACCTTTTAACCTCTGTCTGGCCTTTGTAGAGATGAGGAATGAGGTTGTGACAACTGCACCTTTGAATTCAACTATCATCAAAGGTGAGTACTGAGATGGCTAATATTCATGATGAACATTGAGAGACCAATGTAAATCCCTTGAGAATTAGTTTTTATGTTTTCTTTTCTGAAAGCCTGCCTGAAAATTAAACTAAGGAAAATGCTGCATAGCACATTATTCTGTGTTGTTCAGTATTTTGATTGATTATGTCATGGAAATGACTTTATTCTCTCTAATCATCCATTATAGATGGAGACAATCCTGATTCAAACCGTGGTGACACTGATTTGATCTGGAAAATTATTGGTGAGTGTTTAAGCAAATCTATCACCACAGCTTCCTCTGTATGAGAAAATAACAAGTAAATCTGACCTCAAAATGGTGCTACCAAGATCAACTACTGTTAGGTTATTTTAAAACCTTTTCATTTGTGTGAATATGTCATCATCTGATGACTACATTTTGTTTTTCAGTTGGTATTGTAGCTGTTGTGGTGGTCATTGCTGCTCTGCTCTGTGTGTTTAAACCTTGGAGAGACAAACAGTGGTGAGTATCCTATATAATTGTTTTTGTGTTTGTGAAGGGAGCTCTTTAAGTCAATTAGAATTGTTGCAGAGGGTGTATGTTAGTTATGAGACTAGTTCTCTCTGTCTTACTACTAGGGTTTAAAGTCAGACCAATGGGGTCCTAGCAGGTCACAAACAGGATGAGAACAGCCTGGAACTTGCAGGCCACTTACAAACTATAGACTTGTTGGCCATTTTGTCAAGTTACTGTTGTTTATCAAACATTATCCTTAATTTCTTATTAATGTAATAATCTAATCTTTAGCCACCAAGGCCACAGAGATGTGGAAGAGGGTCAGGGCAATCCAGAACCAAACTCCATTCCTCTGATGCAGAATGAGCGACGTGATGCCAGGTAAACCTTTCCACATCCCTTTATTGATCTGTAATCAACCACAGAATGATAGTCTCTCTTATCTTCAGCTGTTGCTATGGGTCATATTAGTTTCTGTCTCTATAGAACAGTAGCTCTCCAACCCTGTTTCTGGAGAACTACTGTCCTGTAGGTTTTCAGTCCAAACCTAATCTAGCACACCTGATTCTAATAATTAGCTCAGGGATGGGAAACTGGCAGCCTGCAGACCCCCGTTGTACTGTTGACAGCTAGAATAGTAGAATACACAAGGTGCAATTTCGAAATTTGGTTGTTCATCAGCAATTGTCCTCTTGTTATGTCAGTCACTGACAGTCGCTCAATTAGTCCATGTCAGCTAACAATTTTTTAGATTGGTAAATTAATCTAGCCAGCTATCGAAACTTGTGGTAATCATCGTCAAATTGCTAACTGGGGGGGACCCATTGACTTTGTAAGTCACTCTCTTTTAGATATCATATTGACATGCTAGCATTTCTCTCCACCCTATGGCAAAATGTGTAGAATTGCAGTAAATTAGCTGTAAAACTGCTGTTTATTGATTCCACGAATGGCAAAATGAATAGAATAGCATGAAATGACGGCTTTGGGCCGGCACCGACTGCATGTGTGGGTATGAATGTGGGTACACAGACCCACTAGCCACTACAACCCCTCATAATGAGTTCGGATTTTTGTGGCCCCCATCAAAGTTGCCCATCCCCGAAAGCTGCATCAGGTTAGTTACAACTGGGATTGGAGACAGAATCTACAGGATGGTAGCTCTCCAGGAACAGGGTTGGAGACAGAACCTACAGGAGGGTAGCTCTCCAGGAACAGGGTTGGAGAGCCCTGCTATAGAAGGTGAAGGAAGAAATACTCAATAGATCCGCATGGCATTTCTAAATACCAGTAATGTCTATTGGCAAGCAACAACTTTCAGCAAAGACCCTGCCTTTTGAGCCCTGCCCAGGCAAGACATAACATATTCAAGCCAGAAGGGCAACTGGTGTATTTTTGACTGTGGTGTAATGTACCGTAGATGATTCCAGTTGTACCTGTGGGTATCTGACTGAACCTTTGGTACATGTTTTATCACAGAGACATCAGAAAGCCTGATGACGGTGAGACTGTTGAGGCTGTGGTTGTTCCCAGGTTAGTTAAAATACCTCTATTACATCTTTATACTCTACTCTGTCCTGGATCAGTTTGCCTTGCTTATCCTTACAGTCATGGTCATCATGATCTCACTTTTAGTGACCAAGGAGGTGAGCCAGGAGAGGAGAACAGGCAGCCCATGGACAATGAAGAGACAGGCGCTGACACCCCTCTGCTGAATGGAGATGCCAGGTAAACTGTACCACATGACTAATCACCTGTCAGTCCTCTGTAATGTAGGCTATGGATATGGAGAACATTTGTATCCTTCCCAATCGAGATCCTTAAATCCTTATCAATGTAATAATCTCCCCTTTAGCGACCAAGGAGAGGAAGGCGTTCTAGGAATGGAGGATGGAAAACCGTCAGACAATGACAGAGCAGACACTGAAACCTGTCAGAAGACACATGCTGAACCCCCTCTAGTGAATGGACACCATGATGTCAGGTAAACTTGATTACATATTGATACATCCACAACTCATTGGGTATAATGTCACCAACCCCATTTTCCCAGGGTTCATTTTAGCCTCTGTCTCTTTAGGGGACAGTATTATGGTGGATCATGAATGTGAATGTTGATGTCTTATTTCTCCCACAGGGTTAACAATGAGACTAAGGAAGTGACTCCTGGTGCACAGAGTCCAGGACCTCCTCAGATGAATGGAGGACCTCCCATGTTTAACAGAGCTGCAGAGGAGACAAATGCTCTATTGGACCAACAGGCCTTGGACAAGGACCAAGTCACCAAACCTCCTGAGTTAATAGTAAGTACTGTTTATGTCCTCTGACAACTGGTGAACTGTTTGGCTTGGTATCTAAAATGATGGGACTGGTTGACTTTTAGCTCCAGCATATTAGTAACTCTTGTGTTTTTCCCAAGGACAAAGGACATAATGACATGGAGTCAAGAAGAGGAGAACTGTAACAAGCGGTGGACGTTTGTATAACAAAAGAGAACCTAACGCCATATAATAAGATACAGTAATACTGTATATAATATACATATTATAAGATACACATTTGTGACTTGCTTCATCATAATCAGTCATGTCAACCCAAAACACATTCTGAAAAGTCTTTCAATGATTTTCTAAAATCTAAGCAGTTTATTAAGTTAATTCTCTATGAGACAGCTGTAACTTGGATAAGTTAGGAAATGTGTTCTAGTATATCAGTTGAAATTACAAAACGGCCCAAAACTTTTAGATAACTTATCTAAATTATTATTATCTACATGTTTAATTACTATTATCTGAAAATGAGTGTGCGACATGACTGATTATGATACAACACGTCACATATTAGCTATACAACATTATATATCAAATTATATGAAAGTATGATAAGATCATACACTAGTATTGTATAGTATACATACAAGCAATTATATATATAACACACACGTGAAAAGATGCTTAAAACATGAACCTCTCTAGTATTGACATATCCAAGATCATGAGGTCTCAATGTCTTGTGGACATGTCAAATAGCTAAACATTGACTAGGCGTTATTTAGAGTAGGCCTCATTATCACAGGGCCCAGTCTAAGAAGCTCTGTTTTACTGAAGCAATTATTCATTACTTCTGAAATGAGAGTTAGCATGTCAGTTAAAATAACTTGCATAATTTGTCCCATTTAACACACACCTGTAATCCTACTTTCAGTAAAGAAAGTTCATGTTCCATTTTAGACTCTAGATGATATTACATCAGACTTTATTTAAACCACTGTTTTCATAGGAAATCATGATTTGTCAGTTTAAACAGGTAACACTTCATATGGATGTTGTCTTTATAATGCATTATAGGAGCGTTAATAACACCTTCTATGCATAATGCATCAGGATGCACAACATAGGTGCTAATAACTGCTTATGGACATCTATAACTGAATGAAGCATTATCACCAGGATGTGTAATGCCTTATGAAGCAAAGTATTACTATGCCAGATGCCATATTTGAAAAGCACATTAGGATCGTTATATTATACATTATGTGCTCATTAATTGATTGGCCATATTGTAATTTCACTGCACACCCTCTTACACCTATGTAACTCCACCCAAATTGCAAAATGACACAGTTGTTCTTACCCTGTAAGCAGTCTATGGACAAGATAAGAAAGCAATCCATGCTTTGGTTTTGTTTACTGTACTTGGTCACAGAAATGCTAATGTTTTAGCATTTGTGGCACATATCCAAGTCAATAACCCTGATATAAGCATTTTTGCATTTCATATCCAAATCATCCTAAAGCAGGGATCCTCAACTAGATTCAGCCGCAGGCCGTTTTTTCTTTTTTTCTTTGAGTGGATGGTCAGGGTGCTGGAACCTAATTACAAATCATTTGTAGACTGCACATTAACTGCAAGAAGCCCAAACATATATAATATTTCACCAAAACATAATAATTTCAAACCCTGCTTACATTTGTTTATGATCACATATATCTATCTATTAAGCGTGGGATTTCTTTCCAAAATTAAAATCACTTGGAGCTGATTTGCTGGTGTTTAAAAAAAAAAAATTCAGGAGAGATTTAAAAAATTAAAAATAAAATTGCCAACCTGGACTCAGGGGTAGTAACATAGTAAAAATACATCCGGGACTCTCCAGTTAGTATGATACTGTATTAATTAGTGGATGTCCATCCATTTCGTATAATATGTTTCGAATTGCAATTTTTATATGTTACGAATTTGCAACATGTATGATATGTTACAAATTCAAATTTCTTGTGGTTAACGTTAGCTAAGTGGCTAGGTGGCTAACGCTACCTAGGTGGCTAGTGTTAGATAGGCTAGGGCTTAGGGTTACGGTTACATTTAAGGTTAGGTTAGGTTGAAGGATTAAGGTTAGGGGAAGGGTTCGCTGACATGCAAAGTAGCTAAAAAGTAGTAAGTAATTGCAAAGTTGCTAATTAGCAAAAATGCTAAAGTATCTCGTGATGATATTCAAACATGCAACCTTTGGGTTGTTAGACGTTTGCGTTATAAGTCCACCCATCCGAAACCAAAGCATGGATTGCTGTCTGTCTGAGCTTGTCCATAGACTGCTTACAGCTTAAAGAAAGCAAATTATATTTTGTAATTTGGGTGAACTATCACTTTAACAGGAGTGCGGAACTCCTACGTGAAGTCGTTACAGTATAGCCCTCTGACAGAATTTCCTAAAGAGTATTTCATGTAGGTCATACCACTTAGCTTCATAACCCACTGAGGCACACACTGGTTGAAGTAACATTGTTTCCACATAATTTCAATGAAATTACGTTAAACCAATGTGGAGTAGACATTGAATTGACGTCTGTGCCCAGTCGGAAGGCATTATGCTGCCAACTTATAATTACATTTATTAGCAGCCATTAGAGCCTATGTCGTGCATTATAATGCATATTGCGCAGATAAGGTGTTATAAATGCACTTATAACACATTATGAAGAGGTTATTCATAGGAAGTGTTACCCGCAGTTCTTGCGGAAGGAACTGTACCCAAGTCCCCAGCTACTAGTGACATTGTGAAAAATATCACACCTTTAGACAGGAATTGTGTAGCTATGTTAACATTTGTGTTCACCGTTTCATAAAAATGTTTAGCACATTGAGAGTATCTGTCAGGTCAAATGACTAGGCGAATGACATACCCACCTACTTTGAGACCTTATAACCTTTGTGTCAGAAAAGGTTCATTTTCTTCCTCTTTTGATTATGTTAATTTGACTTACTTGTAATGTATTTGATGTCATGTTTGTGGGTTGGTCCCATACTTTCATGAATGGTTTTCACCTGATGCTTTTATGGTTAGTTACCTTACACATGTATTTTGTTTTATTTCCTTATTACATTTTTATGACCAATTTACACTGAGTGTACAAAACATTAAGAACATGACAGACTGACCAGGTGAATCCAGGTGAAAGCTATTATCTCTAATTGATGTCACTTGTTAAATCCACTTCAATCAGTGCAGATGAAGGGAAGGAGACAGGTTAAAGAAGTTTTTTTAAGCCTTGAGACATGGATTGTGTGTGGGTGCCATTCAGAGGGTGAATGGGCAAGACAAAAGCTTTAAGTGCCTTTGAACGGGCTGTGGTAGTATGTGCCAGGCTCACTGGTTTGAGTGTGTCAAGAACTGCAACACTGCTGGACTTTTCACTGACAAACAGTTTCCCGTGTGTATCAAGAATGGTCCACCACCCAAAGGACATCCAGCCAACTTGACACAACTCTGGAAAGCATTGGAGTCGACATGGGCCAGCATCCCTGTGGAAAGCTTTCGACACCTTGTAGAGTCCATCCCTTGATGAATTGAGGCTGGTCTGAGGGCAAAAGCGGGTGTAACTCAATATTAGGAAGGTGTTCCTAATGTTTGTACACTCAGTGTATAGCACTATGCATTTTGACTGTTGGATTGATATGATCTGCTCATACATTGCCAATACAAGTGAGTGAGTTTGGACTATTGTTTAATGAACGACTCAGGTCTGATGCATACAATTGTCCCTCATACTCTCATGTATTATTTGTAATAAACTTTTTGCATGTATTTGTATGAACAAACCTCCACATTATTGTCATATCTACTTTTTAGGAAGGCTATTCTGCAGAGTTTTGTGTATGGTCACAACTTGTTTCATATAATACGTTAACATTTTAGTAATTTAGCAGATGTTCTTATGCAGAGTGATTTACAGGAGCAATTCAAGTTTAGTGCCTTGCTCAAAGGTACCTCGACAGACCTAGTCGGCTCGGGGATTCAAACCAGTGACTTTTCAGACTTTTCAGAGTTGCTTTCCTTTTAACATTAAAACATTCCTTTCCAGCTTGTGGTCGTGTTTTCTTCAAATGAGACACTGGTGGAGAGGGAAAGATCAAACTGATTTATTTAGTCTTGTGTCACTCGTTTTCAGTTTTTCAAGTTTATGCACACACACACACACACACACACACACACACACACACACACGCCACGCTAATGCTTCTGGTTTCTACATTAGCTGCTCATGTGATCATGTACACAGACTATATGTCTGTCTTTGTGGGATGTCTGATGTGTTCACCAGTAACATACAGGAGCCAATGATGGTATGGTACGGTATATATGGTACAGTATGGTATGGATGATGAGTTTCTGATGTTTTCCTATTTCCTCCCACTCTGAAATGTACCATGTGATTGTAATAATGATATTCCCTTCACACCCTCCACTCACTGAGGGTCAGATGTCACAGTCAACCTAGAGTGTTCACCATCTTTATAAACATGTTAAAAACGCTAACTACTAGTGATCACTTTACCCGCTGAATCATTTGAACAGTTATCTACTATGAGGTAAAGTGATCTAACATGAGGTAAAGTTATCTAACATGAGGTAAATGGGGCAGCAGGTAGCCTAGTGTAGCATTGGGCCAGTAACCGAAAGGTTGCTAGATCAAATCCCCGAGCTGACCAGGTAAAAATCTGTCGTTCTGCCCCTGAGCAAGGCAGTTAACCCACTGTTCCCCGGGCGCGGAAGATGTGGATGTCGATTAAGGCAGCCCCCCCGCACCTCTCTGATTCAGAGGGGTTGGGTTAAATGCGGAATACACATTTCAGTTGAAGGCATCAGTTGTACAACTGACGAGGTATCCCCCTTTTCCCTTCAGTTCAACAAAACCATGTTCTTCATTCCTACAGTACAACAACAGCCCCTTCTAGTGGTCAGAAGTGTTGTGTGCAGGACCCTGAGTTTTTACTGATCTTGTGACCTTCTAGACAGGTCATGTGGGCAGGAGACAGGTAATATGGACCTAGTAATTAGTTCTGCACTTCAGACACATTGCAGTGCACCACCTACAGTGCAATAAAGCATAACACTATTATCAGACTGCCCCACCAGTAGGAATCAGGTCAAGTTGTCATCCTACTGGAGGCTTTACATGGCGGAAAGGAACACTTATTGAAAATATTATAACCTTAATATCAATGCATTAAGTTGTATACAAAATAATCTAGTTTAATTGTCACAAAACGTTAATATATTTATTCAAAAACCAGATGTGTTTATTGTTGCTCCTCCTTATGATGTAACTTCCGCTCAACAAGAGAAAGTGTGTCTTTACCGCCTTGATTTGCTTTGCACCGACAGACTGGAACTCAACACGCAGCACACAGTTGTTTGTAATAAGGGCCCACCATGTCTATTTCTTATCTGTTTGGTTTATTATTGACAATCCTGTTAATTCAAGGTAAGAAGATTGTGTTTTAAATTTGTATTTTTTCTGGGTGAAGCTGACATTTCATGTCTTAGTCTCCCCAATTCCTGACACATATTTACAGTAGTGTAGTTGGTTTAGCTTTTTCGATGTCTTGAGTGTTTGCTTATCTCTCAGATATTTGCCGTTCTCTTGAAAAAGTTACAATTCTCAGGAAAGAGAGATTGCAAAATATAAATTCTCCCTCAACGAGTTTTTCTCCAAAATGGCGTTGACAGTAAAGCAAGTTTTGGGCGTTGGCTACAGTACCAGCACTGTTACAGTATTTCTTTGGTTGTGAGATGTCTCTCCTGCACTCCTATAAACTATATCACTACATGTTAATGTTATCAGGGTCTGTCAGTTTAAACTGTTTTTATCAAACATGATCATATGCTATTGTCTTTATAAAGCAGGCTGCTTCTTCTGGACATTTGTATCTCTTCAACAGCAGTAAATAAAGATATGTGCTGTAGAAGGCTGTGGTAATTGTTTTTCAACATACATTACCTCTTCCTCCTTTTTTCTGCAGGCTGTTGGGGTGGAGAAGAAACCAAGAATGTTAGTTGTGCAAGCCTCCGAACTGGAAATGCTTACAAATACTGTGTAAAGGACAAGGAAAAACCTAAATGTGTGGAGTGGCAATCAGTGGATTCCAATAAGGTAAGATATCTGTTTATTGTATCTCACAAAAACTCTCGTGACTACAACTACAGATGATGTACAACTTTCAAACTGGGGATTCAATATGATTCACAGGCTTCACTATCAGACTACTGTAGAATCAGAAATATGACTGTCTTTCACACTTCAGGGGAGGCAGGTAGCCTAGTGGTTAGTGCATTGTGCCAGTAACCTAAAGGTTGCTGGATTGAATCCCCAAGCTGACAAGATAAAAATCTGTTGTTCTGCCCCTGAACAAGGCAGTTAACCACTGTTCCCCGGTAGGCTGTCATTGTAAAAAATAATTTGTTCTTAACTGACTTGCATTGTTAAATAAATAAAAAATATAGACAGTAGATACAGTTTAATGACAAATGTATTCAAACATGTAGCATATTGTTTTTGAGTGGTAGATGTCTAACTTTTTTGTATTTTGTATTTTTTCTTCCACAGACGTCTATGTGGCTTGCTGAACTTTGCCAACACAAAAACACTACACATGCACCCAATGTGATTGATGTCAGCTACTCCTGTATCAGCCTCCTGGAGTGTGTCAACGTAGACCACACTGCCATAAGCAATGTGACTGTGAGTATGGCTATTTATCACTGCAGTTTAGGCAATGTACAGATAGTTACCTTGTAAACTACAATACCAGACCAAACATTCCAGTTGCATGTTAATAATTTGATATTGATGTTATCATATTTCAGGAGCATTTGACCCATTTCGTTGTGTTTGGTGCATCAGGTGAGATGTGTATATTGCTTTTCAAGTTTGAGGAGCCTCCTTGTTTAATAGTTTTTTTCTCGTATGTTTGGGGTCACTTAGAAATGTCCTTGTTTTTGAAAGAAAAGCCAAAAAATGTGTCCATTAAAAAAACATCAAATTGATCAGAAATACAGTATAGACATTGTTAATGTTGTAAATTACAATTGTATCTGGAAACAGCTGGCCTTCTAGGCAGAGTTGCAAAGAAAAAGCCATATCTCAGACTGGCCAATAAAAATAAAGATCAAGATGGGCAAAAGAACACAGATACTGGACAGAGGAACCGGAGTCGCCTCTTCACTGTTGACGTTGGGACTGGTGTTTTGCGGGTACTATTTAATGAAGCTGCCAGTGAGGCAACTGTTTCTCAAACTAGACACTAATGTACTTGTCCTCTTGCTCAGCACCGGGGCCTCCCACTCCTCTTTCTATTCTGTTTAGAGCCAGTTTGCGCTGTTCTGTGAAGGGAGTAGTACACAGCGTTGTACGAGATCTTCAGTTTCTTGGCAATTTCTCACATGGAATAGCCTTCATTTCTCAGATCAAGAATAGACTGACAAGTTTCAGAAGAAAGTTATTTGTTTCTGGCCATTTTGAGCCTGTAATCTTGCTGATGCTCCAGATACTCAACTAGACTAAAGAATGCCAATTTTATTACTACCGTAATTTCCGGACTATTGAGCGCACCTGAATATAAGCCGCACCCACTGAATTAAAAAATATATATATTTTGAACATAAATAAGCCGCACATGTCTATAAGCCGCAGCTGCCTCCCGGTACATTGAAACAAATTAACTTTACACAGGCTTTAACGAAACACAGCTTGTAACAAAAATAAATAGGCTTTAACGAAACACAGCTTGTAACAAAAATAAATAGGCTTTAACGAAACACGGCTTGTAACAAAAATAAATAGGCTTTAACGAAACACGGCTTGTAACAAAAATAAATAGGCTTTAACGAAACACGGCTTGTAACAAAAAATAAAAAATTTGCAGTAAGCTTTAGTTGTCTTTTTGCACTGAGTCAATTCCTCACGCTGCTGTTTCCAACGTCTTATCATCGACTCATTAAGACCAAACTCCCGTGCAGCAGCTCTATTTCCTTTTCCAACAGCCAGATCAGTCGCCTTCAACTTGAAAGCTGCATCATATGCATTTCTCCGTGTCTTTGCCATGATGAGGGTGACAAAATGACTACCGTAATCAGAATGATGGGAAGTTTGAGCGCTCGATTTAATCTAAACTGTAAACAAAAAAGTTGTTTGACCTTAACCCGTTCGGCAATTTCATTGGTCTAATGAAAGCTTCATGCCGCCAAAAAACTGAGCACGTCACAGAATGTGTTTTTTTGGGAAAAAAATCCATATATTAGCTGCGTCATTGTTTAAGCCGCGATGTTCAAAGCGTGGGAAAAAGTTGCGGCTTATAGTCCGGAAATTACGGTACTATAAAAAAATTGCAAAAGGGTTTTCTAATGATCAATTAGCTTTTCAAAATGATAAACTTGGATTAGCTAACACAACGTGCCATTGGAACACAGGAGTGATGGTTGCTGATAATGGGCCTCTGTATATGCCTATGTAGATATTCCATAAAAATGTGTCACTTCCAGCTACAATAGTCATTTACAACATTAGCAATGTCTACACTGTATTTCTGATCAATTTGATGTTATTTTAAATGGACAAAAAAATGTGCTTTTCTTTCAAAAACAAGGACATTTCTAAGTGACCCCAACATTTTGAAAGAATACAACTGCAGGTGAGTGTTCCTCTGTAACAACAGAGCAGAGCATATTGAAGGAGAGCTGTTGTTTCCACTGGCACTCTGTTGGGTTGTCATCAATTGATTCTCTGTTATAAATGTCATTAACTAGGTCTTTCATTTTATTTTCTCTTTCTCTTCCCAGGTGAGTGAGTCCACGTGATCATTGTGTGGTACAGTAACACTCTCTTATTAAGCTTAAAAACATGAAACAATATCATAGTCATTGTCAATGGGCAAAACTGTGTTCAACCATTTAAAATATTATTGCATCTCTGACAAGTGATTGTTGCAGTCAAATTCCACTTGACTGTAGATTCACGGTAACTGGACTTCTCCAAAACTGCCCTCTGATGCCGCTGATGGTCATTAGTAGCCTACCAAACTTACTAACGGACAGTTGCTAATGGTGTGTTCCCTCTAATCACTCTGACAGAACCCTGGCATTCAGAGTTTGAGTGGAATAGGATCACCTGTTGCGCAGTGAGAGCCAGCTCCTCATAACTGGTTGATGCAGCATCAACTCATAACTGGTTGATACATGGAATAAAACATGTGTTCCTATAAGCCCATGTTGCACAACATTTTTCTATAGGCTATGCTATGTATTTGCATGAGAAAACAGTTTTGATGGCCTATATTAAAAAGAGGAGGATCCTATCAGCTTTCTACAGGCTAGGCCTACTATATTTATTTCTCAACTTTGCTCATATTAAGCACATTGCTTCGCTTTACAACCGGAGTAACCTACCTGGCTGGGCTGAAAATGAACCGCTGGAAAGGTGTCCTCCATTTGCTATTCAAGTGCATAGTCTTTTTTCCCCCTGCCCCTGTTCCGACAGAGGCAAGATAATGGCCTATTCTAAATTAAAACTAATTTAACACATATATTATTTAGTATATGTAAAGACAAGATTAAATTGAGAATAGTCTGATGGGTGAGAACATTATCCCTTGTGAATGATGCTCAGCGTGTGCAGTCTATAAGGCAAGAAACAGCGCATGCATTCATTTGTGACTTTTTAACATGGTAGTCACATGCATCATTTAGCCTATAGCCCATAGGCCTGTATGTTTTGCTAAGATTTTATTTTCTGGATTTCTTTTATTTTCTGGATTTATGGGCCTGTATGGTCCGGAAAGATATATCCATTTGTTTTGTTATGTTTTGACAACTCTTTTTGTCTAGCATTCAGCCCAAATAAAAATATTAAACTTCTGGAGAACACAGAATCCAGCAAATACAGTATATATACAAAAGTATGTGGACACCCCTTCAAATTACTGGATTGGGCTATTTCAGTCACACTCGTTTCTGACAGGTGTGTAAAATTGAGCACACAGCCATCCAATCTCCATAGACAAACATTGTCAGTACAATGGCCTTACTGAAGAGCTCAGTGAATTTCAATGCAGCACAGTCATAGGATGCCACCTTTCCAACAAGTCAGTTCATCACATTTCTGCCCTGCTAGAGCTACCTCGGTCAACTGTGTCAGGAACCGGCTCAAAGCCCGTAACAAAAAGAGAAACAACATGGAGATAAGGAATAACAAAAATAGATTTATTAACTGAGGTAACCTATATACAATTAATAATGGTGTATGTGTAGTCAGTAGTGTAAGTGAGTGGTTGTGTGTATAGATGTGTTGAAAAAATGGCACAACCAAACTCAAACAGTGTGTCTGCATGGAGAGAGTCTCCTCAATGAATGGGGAAAGGGTGTATTTATCCCGGGACACACCCGGGTCCAGGTGTGTCCCATTTCACTGACGACCCTCCCGGCTCTGCCCACCGACATCCTAATTAGGAAAAAGAATTTGGCAGACAGAGTGGGAGGGTCGTCACAAGTGTAAGTGCTGTTATTGTGAAGCTCACAGAACGGGACGGCCGAGTGCTGAAGCGCAAAGCGCCTAAAAATCGTCTGTCCTCGGTTGCAACACTCACTATTGAGCAGTGTAAAGCACTTAAGTAAAGATACTTTAACGTTTTTGGGGAATCTGTACTTTACTTCACTATTTATATTTTTGCCAACTTTTACTTCACTACATTCCTAAAGAAATTAATGTACTTTTTACTCCATACATTTTCCCTGACACCCAAAAGTACTTGTTACATTTTGACAGGAAAATGGTCCAATTCACACACTTATCAAGAGAACATCCCTGGTCATCCCTACTGCCTCTGATCTTGGGGACTCATTAAACACAAATACTTCATTTGTGAATTATGTCTGAGTGTTGGAGTGTGGCCATGGCTATCAGTACATTTTTTTAAAATAATAATTGTACCATCTGTTTCGCTTAATATAAGGAATTTGAAATGGTTTATACTTGTACTTATACTTTTGATACTTAAGGACGTTTCAGCAATTCCATTTACTTTTGATACTTTTTAAACCAAATATATCTAATTAAAACCAAATACTTTTAGACTTTTACTCAAGTAGTATTTTACTGGGTGACTGTCACTTTTACTTGAGTCGTTTTCTAGTAAGGTATCTTTTACTCAAGTATGACAATTGAGTACTTTTTCCACCACTGCTACTGAGTTCCAAACTTCCTCTGGAAGCAACGTCAGCACAAGAACTCTTCGTCGGGAGCTTCATGAAATTGGTTTCCAATGGCCGAGCCAAAGATCACCATGCACAATGTCAAGCGTTGGCTGGAATGGTGTAAAGTTCGCCGCCATTGGACTCTGAGGCAGTGGAAATGTGCTCTCTGGAGTGAAGAATCATGCTTCACCATCTTGCAGTCTGACGGATAAAACTGGGTTTGGCGAATGCCAGGAGAACGCCAGGAGAACGGCAGGAGAATGCCCCTGTAATAGGGTCAGATGCAGAGAATCCCAGTGTAGAGAGGGGAACTGGCCAGGCAGAAACAGCAATCGGAACCAAATAAAACAAAACGGAGGATAATAAGGGTCCCTGAAGACAGTGCAACTCTCTGGGGAATACAAAAGAAGGCAGCCAAACATCAATGTTGGCCTTCATTAAAACAATCCGGAACCAACAAACACCCAAGTGGCCCAGAGTACCAAGCTCCTCATCAGACTGGAGGTAGGACACCTGCAGAAAAGAAGGCTGATATGGAGGATGTAATTCAGGGAGAAGTGGAGAAAAGTCCCCTAATGAGCCATCCAGACAAAAATCATTGATGAAAGGTGAAACATGAATGAATGAAATCATCTAGGTGTGAGTAGTTTATATTACCGGTTTCAGAGAAGGACATTCTGTGTATGTGAGTATAACCTCTGTCACTGACATGGCTTTTCAAGAGAATGTGCAATCTGCAGATAATCTCACCTTAGTTCAAACTCTTGATACATGTCACAAACAAAACTCGCCTTCAAGACAGAAACTCAGTTCCCTTAACCCAGTGATTAGAAAACATCGTACCGTGAACCTTTTTTGAACCGTTAATCAATGTTTTGGGAACCTCGTGCCAAGCCTACAGAAAGACAGTATTAAGTCACTGATTATTCCTAGCATTATTTCTAAGAGGGAATAGATGGAACATTTATTGACTGACTCTAATCTTAATTTAATATTTTTCTCTGAGACATGGCTAAAGAAATGTTCTCCTATTTCTGCCTTTAATCTCCCTGGATACCCCATAGTCAGGAGATACAGGTGAGAGGGCAGACGGGGTGTGTATTTACATGAAAGATAACATTAAATGCAATCGTATTGAATGGAAACATGCCAATGACAAGCGCCTTGAGAGACCAATGTCAATCCCTTGAGAATTTGTTTTTTTATGTTTTATTTTCTGAACGCCTGCCTGGAAATTAAACTAAGGAAAAGACTGCATAACACATTATTCTGTGTTGCACAGTATTTCGATTGATTATGTCATGGAAATGACTTTATTCTCTCTAATCGTCCATTATAGATGGAGACAATCCTGATTCAAACCGTGGTGACACTGATTTGATCTGGAAAATCATTGGTGAGTGTTTAAGCAAATCTATCACCACAGCTTCCTCTGTATGAGAAAATAACAATTAAATCTGACCTCAAAATGGTGCTACCAAGATCAACTACTGTTAGAAGGTTATTTTAAAACTTTTTCTTTTGTGTGAATATGTCATCATCTGATGACTACATTTTGTTTTTCAGTTGGTATTGTTGTTGCTGTAGTGCCAGTCATTGCTGCTCTGCTCTGTGTGTTTAAACCTTGGAGAGACAAACAGTGGTGAGTATCCTATATAATTGTTTTTGTGTTTGTGAAGGGAGCTCTTTAAGTCAATTAGAATTGTTGCAGAGGGTGTATGTTAGTTATGAGACTAGTTCTCTCTGTCTTACTACTAGGGTTTAAAGTCAGACCAATGGGGTCCTAGCAGGTCACAAACAGGATGAGAACAGCCTGGAACTTGCAGGCCACTTACAAACTATAGACTTGTTGGCCATTTTGTCAAGTTACTGTTGTTTATCAAACATTATCCTTAATTTCTTATTAATGTAATAATCTCATATTTAGCCACCAAGGCCACAGAGATGTGGAAGAGGGTCAGGGCAATCCAGAACCAAACTCCATTCCTCTGATGCAGAATGAGCAACGTGATTCCAGGTAAACTTTTCCACATCACTTTATTGATCTGTAATCAACCACTGAATGATAGTCTCTCTTATCTTCAGCTGTTGCTATGGGTCATATTAGTTTCTGTCTCTATATAACAGGGCTCTCCAACCCTGTTCCTGGAGAGCTACTGTCCTGTAGGATTTCCCTTCAACATGAATCTACTGTAGCACATCTGATTCTAATAATTAGCTCAGGGATGGGCAACTGGCGGTCCACAGACCCCTTTTTTACTGGTGAGATCTAGAATAGTGGAATACACAAGGTGCAATTTTGAAATTTGGTTGTATATTAGCAGTTTTCCTCTTGTCATGTTAGTCACTGACAATCACTCAATTACCCTATGTCAGCTAACCATTTTTCAGATTGGTAAATTTATTTAACCAGCTACCTAAGCTTGTAGTAATCATCGTCACTGCAGACCCTGATAATGAGTTCGGATTTTTGTGGCCCCCATCAAAGTTGCCCATCCCTGAAAGCTGCATCAGGTTAGTTACAACTGGGATTGGAGATAGAACCTACAGGAGGGTAGCTCTCCAGGAACAGGGTTGGAGACAGAACCTACAGGAGGGTAGCTCTCCAGGAACAGGGTTGGAAAGCCCTGCTATAGAAGGTGAAGGAAGAATTACTCAATAGATCCGCATGGCATTTCTAAATACCAGTAATGTCTATTGGCAAGCAACAACTTTCAGCAAAGACCCTGCCTTTTGAGCCCTGCCCAGGCAAGACATAACATATTCAAGCCAGAAGGGCAACTGGTGTATTTTTGACTGTGGTGTAATGTACCGTAGATGATTCCAGTTGTACCTGTGGGTATCTGACTGAACCTTTGGTACATGTTTTATCACAGAGACATCAGAAAGCCTGATGACGGTGAGACTGTTGAGGCTGTGGTTGTTCCCAGGTTAGTTAAAATACCTCTATTACATCTTTATACTCTACTCTGTCCTGGATCAGTTTGCCTTGCTTATCCTTTCAGTCATGGTCATCATGATCTCACTTTTAGTGACCAAGGAGGTGAGCCAGGAGAGGAGAACAGGCAGCCCATGGACAATGAAGAGACAGGCGCTGACACCCCTCTGCTGAATGGAGATGCCAGGTAAACTGTACCACATGACTAATCACCTGTCAGTCCTCTGTAATGTAGGCTATGGATATGGAGAACATTTGTATCCTTCCCAATCGAGATCCTTAAATCCTTATCAATGTAATAATCTCCCCTTTAGCGACCAAGGAGAGGAAGGCGTTCTAGGAATGGAGGATGGAAAACCGTCAGACAATGACAGAGCAGACACTGAAACCTGTCAGAAGACACATGCTGATTCCCCTCCACTGAATGTACCCAAGGTTGTCAGGTAAATTCTCCACATGAGGACTCCTTAAGTAAATCTTCATTATCTGTTGAATGAAATCTCATTTATCTCTTCAGAATTGATCCCATGTATCATGTTAGTCTCTGCCTCTATGGAGGACAGTGTTGTTTGTGCTGGATCAAGAGTTTTAATCCTGATGATAGCCCTGTTATTGCTCCCACAGGGTTAACAGCCAGACTGATGACCCACAGCTTCTGGGTCAACCTCAGAGCAATGGACGCGTGCCCTATAGAAGGTGAGAATGTGTGTTTGTGTCACGGCTGTCAAAAGGAGCAGACCAAAGTGCAGCGTGGTTGTAGTTCCACATTTTATTAAATCCGTGATACTTTGCATAACATAAATAACTGAATTTACAAAACAACAAACTGTGACGCAGAGAGAAACAAACACTACTCAAAATATAATAACCCACAAAAACCCAGGAAGAAAAACCCCTACTTAAATATGATCTCCAATCAGAGGTAACGAGGACCAGCTGCCTCAAATTGGAGATCAACCAAACAACCCCAACATAGAAATAGAAAAACTAGAACTTAAACGTAGAAATAGAAAACATAGAAAAACACAAAACACCCCTTGACCTACTCCACTATAGAAAAGGACATCTTACTAGGATCAGGACGTGACAATTTGTCTGTGTGTAAAGTTGTATGGGATGGTAGAGGAGGTTAAATAACTGGTTGAGGTCATGTTTCCTGATCCAGTCTGTATCTTACTCCACAGCGAATCACACCTGACTGATGGGGCTCCAGGTCAGGGTGCTGGTGAGACTTCACCCCTCCTCTGCAGGTGACTTACTCCTTTGTCATTTAGGTCATGAACATGTAGACCATGTGTACCCCTCTCCAACAGATCCTTCAATTCTTACCCATGTAATAATCACCCTTAGAAGCCCAGGAGAGGAAGGCGTGCTAGAAGGGCAGGACAGGAAGTCAGCAGACAGTGGGGGAACAGACCCTGAATCCTGTCAGAAGACACATGCTGAACCCCCTCTAGTGAATGGACACCCTGATGTCAGGTAAACTTGATTACATATTGATACATCCACAACTCATTGGGTAATAATGTCACCAACCCCATTTTCCCAGGGTTCATGTTAGCCCAGTGTTTCCCAAACTCGGTCCTGGGGGCCCCAAGTTTTGTTTTTTGCCCTAGCACTACACAGCTGATTCAAATAATCAAAGCTTATTTATGAGTTGATTATTTCAATCAGCTGTTGATTATTTCAATCTCTATAGGTGGCAGTATTATGGTGAATCATGAATGTTGATGTTTTATTTCTCCCACAGGGTTAACAATGAGACTAAGGAAGTGACTCCTGGTGCACAGAGTCCAGGACCTCCTCAGATGAATGGAGGACCTCCCATGTCTAACAGAGCTGCAGAGGAGACCACTGCTCTATTGGACCAACAGGCCTTTGACAAGGACCAAGTCACCAAACCTCCTGAGTTAATAGTAAGTACTGTTTATGTCCTCTGACAACTGGTGAACTGTTTGGCTTGGTATGTAAAATGATGGGACTGGTTGACTTTTAGCTCCAGCATATTAGTAACTCTTGTGTTTTTCCCAAGGACAAAGGACATAATGACATGGAGTCAAGAAGAGGAGAACTGTAACAAGCGGTGGACGTTTGTATAACAAAAGAAAATCTAATAAGATATTATAAGATACAGTAATATATGATATACAGTACTTATTATAAGATACACATATGTGACTAGCTTCATCATAATCAGTCATGTCAACCCCAAGACACATTCTGAGCAGTGTGTATTACTGCACAATGCTTTTCAGAAAGCTCAACAGTTTATTAATTTCATTCTCTATGTGACAGGTGTAATCTGGATAGGTTAGGAAACGTGTTTAAGTGAAATCAGTTGAAATTCCAAAACAGCCCATTACTTGTAGATAACTAAAATTACAAAATTATTGTTATCTGAAAATGAGTGTGACTTATGACTGATTATGATACAGCATGTCACATATTAGCTATACAACATTATAATGATATGAAAGGACAGCAAGATCATACTTACGCTAGTATTGTATACTTTACATACAAGCAAATATAAATTACATACACATGAGAAGATGCATAAAACATAAACCTCTTTAGTATAGACATTTCCAAGATCATGAGGTCTCAATTTCTTGTGGACATGTCAAATAGCTAAACTAGGCGTTATTTACACTATGTATACACAAAAGTATGTGGACACCCCTTCAAATGAATGGTTTCGGCTATTTCAGCCACACCCGCAGCTGACAGGTGTATAAAAAAAGAGTACACCGCCATGCAATCTCAATAGACAAACATTGGCAGTACAATGGCCTTACTGAAGAGCTCAGTGACTTTCAATGTGGTACCGTCATAGGATGCTACATTTCCAACAAGTCAGTTCATAGAATTTCTGCCCTGCTAGAGCTGCCAAGGGTCAACTGTAAGTGCTGTTATTGTGGAGCAACAATGGCTCAGCCGCGATGTGGTAGGCCACACAAGCTCACAGAACAGGGCCGCCCATGTGCTGAAAATTGTCTGTCCTCTAGGTTTGGCGGATGCCAGAAAAATGGTACCTGCCCCAATGCATAGTGCCAACTGTAAAGTTTTTTGGAGAAGCAATAATGGTATGGGGCTGTTTTTCATGGTTCTGGCTAGGCCCCTTAGTTCCAGTGAAGGGAAATCTTAACGCTACAGCATACAATGATATTCTAGATTATTCTGTGCTTCCAACTTTGTGGCAACAGTTTGGGGAGGCCCTTTCCTGTTTCAGCATGACAATGTCCCCATGCACAAAGCGAGGTCCATACAGAAATGATTTGTCGAGATCGGTGTGGAAGAACTTGACTGGCCTGCACAGAGCCCTGACCTCAACCCCATCAAATACCTTTGGAACGCTGACTGCGAGCCAGGCCTAATCACCCAACATCAGTGCCCGACCTCTCTAATGCTCTTGTGGCTGAATGGAAGCAAGTCCCCGCAGCAATGTTCCAACATTTAGTGGAAAGCCTTCCCAGAAGAGTGGAGGCTGTTATAGCAGCAAAGGGGGGACCAACTCCATAATAATGCCCATGATTTTGGATTGAGACGTTCAACGAGCAGGTGTCCACATACTTTTGGTCATGTAGTGTAGAAGAGACATCATTATCACAGGGCCCGGTCTAAAAAGCTCTATTTTACTGAAGAAATGATTAATTATTTCTGAATTGAGAGTTACAGCATGTTAGTGTTAAAATAACTTGCATAATTTGTCCCAACTTCAGCAAAAATGTTCACAGACATTTAACTTAAACCGACACCTGTAATCCTACTTTCAGTAAAGAAAGTTCATGTTCCATTTTCCTTTAGAGACTAGAGCCCTCAAACTCAACTCTGGACCTCAAAACAAGTTCCACTGCATTTTGTCATTCTTCTCCTCTAATCAGGGACTGATTTAGACCTGTGACACCAGGTGTGTGCAATTAATTATGAGGTATTACAGAAAACCAGCAGGCTCCGGACCTCGTAGGGTAAGAGTTGAGTACCCCTGCTCTAGAAGATACTACATCAGACTTTATTTAAGCCACCGTTTTCATAGGAAATCATGATTGGTCAGTTTAAACAGGTAACACTTCATATGGATGTTCTCTTTATAATGCGTTATAGGAGCATTAATAACACCTTCTATTCATAATGCATCAGGATGCACAACATAGGTGCTAATAACTGCTCATGGACATCTATAACTGCATAAAGCATTATCACCAGATGCCATATTTGAAAAGCACATTAGGATCGTTATATTATACATTCTGTGCTCATTAAATGATTGGCCATATTCTAATTTCACTGCACACCCTCTTACACCTATGTAACTCTGTCTTGCGGGCATAAAGGGATAGTTCACCCAAATTACAAAACTACATGTTGTTGTTGTTACCCTGTAAGCAATCTATGGACAAGATAAGAAAGCAAACCATGCTTTGGTTTTGTTTACTGTACTTGGTTAGGGAAATGCATTTTAGCATTTGTGGCACAAATCCAACTCAATAACCCTGTTAAAAGCATTTTTCACAAATCATCCTAAAGTGTCAACATTTGATTGTGTACCACAACTCAGTTATTTTAAGAGATTTGGACATGAAGCATGAAAACAATGCAAGAAAGGGGATATTGGCTTCACATTACCTGACATTGGATTTGATCTAAAAAGTTAGCATTTGAAGACAGTGGTCAGGTAAACAAAACCAAAGCATGGATTGCTGTCTGAGCTTGTCCATAGACTGCTTACAGGGTAAGGAAACCAAATGTAATTTAGTAATTTGGGTGAAGTCGTTACAGTATAGCCCTCTGACGCAATTTCCTAAAGAGCATTTCATGTAGGTCATACCACTTAGCTTCATAATCAAAGGCATTATGCTGCCTGCTTAAAATGCTGTAGGAATATATAGACATGTATTAGCAGCCATTAGTGCCTATGTCATGCAATATGATGTATAATGCATAGATTATAAGGTGTCATAAATACACTTATAACACGTTATGAAGAGGGTATTCATAGGAAGTGTTACCCGCAGTTCTTGCGGAAGGAACTGTACCCAAGTCCCCACCTACTAGTGACATTGTGAAAAATATCACACCTTTAGACAGGAATTGTGTAGCTATGTTGATATTTGTGTTCACCGTTTCATTAGAATGTTTATTTCAATCAGAGTGTCTGTCAGGTCAAATGACATACCCACATACATTGAGACCTTATAACCTTAGTGTCAGAAAATGTTTATTGTTTTCATATTTTGATGTTGGTAATATGACTTAGAATAATGTATTTGATATGTCATGTCTGTGGGTTGGTCCCATACATGTATGAATGGCTTTTGCTTGATGCTTTTTATAGTTAGTTACCTTACACATATATTTTGTTTGATTTCCTTATTACATTTTCATTACCATTTTATAGTACTATGCATTTTGACTGTTGGATTGATATGATCTACTCATACATTGCCAATACAAGTGAGTGAGTTAAGACTATTGTTTAATGAACGACTCAGGTCTGATGGATACAATTGTCCCTCATACTCTCATGTATTATTTATTACAATCTTTCCGCATGTATCTGTATGAGGAAAACTCCATTATTGTCATATCTATTTTTTAGCCTGCAAGTTTAGGAAGGCTATTCTGCAGAGTTTTGTGTATGGTCACAACTTGTTTTATTTAATACATTAACATTTTAGTAATTTAGCTGATTATCCAGAGCGACTTACAGGAGCAATTACGGGTATGTGCCTTGCTCAAGTGTACATCGCCATATTTTTCACCTAGTCGACTCAGGGATTCGAACCAGAGACATTTCAGTTACTGGTCCAACGCTTCTTAGTATTTGTAATATGGGTTTAATTCCTTTCTGTCACGTCCTGACCAGTATAGAGGATTATTTGTATTATTTGGTCAGGGCGTGGCAGAGGTATGTTTGTTTTGTATGGTGTTTTTTTTTGTGTATAGCTTAGAGGGGTGTGTTATTTATGTGTTCCAGGGTTTTGTGGTGTATGTTTTTGTATGAGTAGGTTCTAGGTTAAGTTTTCTATGTGCAGGTTTGGTTGCTAGACTCTCAATTGGAGGCAGGTGTTTCTAGTTGCCTCTGATTGGGAGTCCTATAAGTAGGTATGTGTTTTGTTTGTCACTTGTGGGTAGTTGTATGTTAGCACTGCTTTTGTTTAGCCTGCTACACTGTTCCTGTCGTGAGTTTTTGTTTATTGTTTTTTCCTCGTGGTCACATTTAAAATAAATGATGATGATGAGCACGCAATCCACCACATATTGGTCCACTTTGTCCGACAGCGATTTCAACATATCTTCTGACGAAGAGGAATGTGACAGAACTACCCACCACAACAGGACCAAGCAGCGGAGAAAGGAGCGGCACGAGGAATATATGGACTATACTGAGAGATGGACTTGGGAACAGATTCTGGCCGGAGAGGGCCCGTGGAAGAAGGCCGGGGTGGACCAGGAACGCTACCGAGGGACACGTCTAGCGAGGAAGCCGGATAGGCACCCCTAAGGATTTTTTTGGGGGGGGCACACGGGTAGTTTGGCAAGGCCTAGGAAGAGCCATAAGCCAGCTACCCGTGAGAGTATGGAGGAGCGTATGAGGTAGAGAGTGCCGTGTTTCGCTGAGGTGCGAACTATCTCGCCCATACGCACGCACAGTCTGGTGCGCGCCATTCCAGCCCCTCGCAGATGCCGTGCTAGAGTGGGCATCCAGCCTGGTAGGAGGATGCCTGCACAGCGTGTCTGGTCGCCGGTACGCCTCCTAGGACCAGGCTACCCTACACCCGCTCTACGTACGGCAACCATCAGGCCCCTGCACAGCCCAGTTCGCCCTGTACCAGCACCCCGCTCGTGCAGGGCTGCTAGTTCCATCCAGCCAGGACGGGTTGTGCAGGTGGTGCGGTCAAGGCCACCTGTGCGCCTCCATTGCCCAGTCTTTCCGGTTCCCACCTCTCATGCTAACCCGGAAGTGGGTACCTCCAGTCCGGCACGACCAGTACCAGCAACCCGGACCAAGCTTCCCATGAGCCCGCCTAGTCCTATTCGGCCTGTTCCCGCTCCCCGCACTAGCCCTGAGGTGCGTATCTCCAGACTGGCACATCCAGTACCAGTACCACGCATCAGGCTTCCAGTGCGTCAGCCCAGCCTCAAGAGCCCGTCACCAGCGTGCAGTCCAGAGTATCCGGCACCAGCGTGCAGTCCAGAGTATCCGGCACCAGCGTGCAGTCCAGAGTATCCGGCACCAGTGTGCAGTCCGGAGTATCCGCCACCAGTGTGCAGTCTAGAGTATCCGGCACCAGCGTGCAGTCCAGAGTATCCGGCACCAGTGTGCAGTCTAGCCTCTCCAGCGTCTCATCCCGTCAGCGGGATCAAAATCCAGCGAAAAATCATATTGTCTGTCAATTAGCATTAAAAAAAAATCATAATTAAAAATAAATAAATTTTTTTTTTTTTTTTTTTTTTTTGAGATACACCTCTCCTGAATCGACCCACGTCGTCCGATTTCAAAAAGGTTTCACAGGAAAAGCAAATCATTAGATTATGTTAGATGAGTCCATCGTAAAAAGCAGCTTCATAGCCATTTTCCGACCAACCACTTGCATCACATATAATCAAAAAACAGCTAAATGCAGCACTAACCTTTTACAAACTTCATCAGATGGCACCCCTAGGACATCATGTTATACAATGCATGCATTCTTTTGTTCAATAAAGGTCATATTTATATATAAAAACAGCATTTTACATCGGCGTCTGACGTTGACTAAATAATTTCCCCTCAAATGCGTCCCGGTAAACAATGCTACAATTCCCTAAATTACTATCCGATAACGATTTTTTAAATTTATATTGTCAATCTAACATGTATAGATGAATATCTCTTGAGAACACCTGTCATACCAGATTTTAAATTAACTTTACTGGGTAATCACACTTTGCGATAAAAGGAGATGCGATACTCAGAAAATGAGCTAATATACAGAGCTCGGCGCCATCTTGGAAACAATCGCATGTCACATCTCATCTTGTATAATATTGTCAATAATCGCCTACCTTTAGTTGTCTTCATCAGAAAGCATCCCAGGTCCACAACAGATGTATTTTCGGTCGAAAAAGTCCATACTTCACGTTCCATTAGCCTGCTGTTGGTAGCGCGTCCTAGGGCTCTCTCCAAGCGCAGGGCTGAAGTTCCGGATAAAATGAGATTCTCCCGCCTGTAGGTTCGTTCAAACATGTCAAACGTTGTAAAACATTAATCTTCAGGGCCTGGAACACCAAGAGAGCCAATAAGATTCGAGGGGGATGATTTCATTGCCTTTAAAACCGTTTCCAAAGGTGGGGGTAGACATGGCCGCCGGCGTCATAATGGTGATGGCCCATCCCCTGTGACCAATTTCCAACGCGTCTCATTCACTGAGTTTCGACTGTATAAGGCTCAAACCACTGTGAAAAGACTGGCGACATCTAGTGGAAGCAATAGGAAGTGCTCACTGAACCATGGTTAACGGTGTGATTTATAGGGAAAGATGAGAAGTCGAGTCCACAATTCTGAATTCCACTTCCTGTTTCAATCGGTCTCGGGGTTTTGACTGCCATTTGAGTTCTGTTATACTCACAGACACCATTCAAACAGTTTTAGAAACTTTAGGGTGTTTTCTATCCATATATAATAAGTATATGCATGCCCTAGCTTCTGAGTTTGATTAGTAGGCCGTTGAAAATGGGAACGATTTTTTTTCAAAATGCGCTGTGGCGCCCCCTATCCTAGGGTATCCTCAAGAGGCTAGAGTATCCGGCAACAGTGTCTAGTCCGGAACCGAGGGAGACTGCCTGCGACCCGGAACCGAGGGACACTGCCTGCGACCCGGAACCGAGGGAGACTGCCTGCGACCCGGAACCAAAGGGGTCTGCACTTTGTCCGACAGCGATTTCAACATATCTTCTGACGACGAGGAATGTGACACTTTCATCATTAAAATATTCCTTTCCAGTTTGTGGTTGTGTTTTCTTCAAATGAGACACTGGAGGAGAGGCAAAGATCAAACTCTGATTTATTTAGTCTTCTGTCACTCTTGTTTTCAGCTTTTCAAGTTTATGCAGACACACACACACACACACACACATACACACATTCAGGCACTCACACATACACATACACATGCACACACGCACACAAGTCCAGGCTCATGATCATTCAAGTAAAATGTGTATGATTTGTGTGATGTCTGTAACTCAACATGAATGTATTCTCTGAACTGCCTAAGTGTTCTATTGTCATGAAGCTTCAGGTAACATTTGATATAGATGTCTTGTCTGTACATCCCAGTCACATGGCAAGGATGTCCTCTGAGACATATTACATTACAGTACATAAGTGACAGAGGCTGGGGGTTGTTCTAATTGCTCCTCCCAGATGAAATGCCTGTAATCCACGTTAGTGACCGAGAGGTGGCCGAGAGGTGATCCAGGGAAAATAAATGAACCATGTTTGAAACCCTGTTTCCTGATCCAGCCTATATCTTACTCCCTAGGTATCCAAGCCAGAACAATGGGGCTTCAGGTTATATTGCTATTGATATAGAAACTCCACCATTCTTCGACAGGCGAGTCAGTCATCTGCAAGATATGAAGATGGAGAACATTTGTACCCAACACAAACAACATCCTTTCATTCTTATCCATGTAATAATTTCACTTTAAGCGGCCAAGGAGGGAAAGGCTTGCTAAAAGAGAGGAACAAGAAGCCAATAGTCCATGGGGGAACAGAGACTGAATCCTGGCAGAAAAGACTTGCTGAACCCCCTCTGGTGAATGGCACCATGATGCCAGGTCAACTTTACCAGATGATGAAGCCCTTGACAGATCCTCTTTATTTTTGGGGTGATAATCTAACTAACTTCATAACTGATATCTTAGGTCGGGTTAGCCTCTGTCTCGAATCTGTAGGTCAGTGGTTTCCAACCTTTTTCGGTTACTGTACCACCAAATGAATTTTGATCTTTCTTTTCTCAAATACAGTACACCCTGTGGATAGGCCAGGTACCTCCAGCGTTCCTAGTACCAATGGTTGGGAACCACAGCTGTAGGTGACAGTGCTGGGGTAGGGGAGGGTGTTGTGAATCTGAACCCTGATGATATCTGTCATTGCTCCCACAGCACTAATGGCCATAATGATGACCTGAGTCCCAATACTGTGATTCAGAATAAACCTCAAGAGTAATGGCCTGTCTGACAGGTGAGATTGTGTCTGTTTCTCCGTCTATTGCTAACTGTGTGCTCTTTACAGTGAAATGGGAAAGATTGTAGGAGAGCCTTATGGAAAATAATAGGCATACCATGTTTGAGGTCATGTTTACTGATCCAGTCTGTGTCCTCTTGCTAGAAGCATTCATCACCTTGGGTCAGCAGAAGAGACCACTGCTCTGGTGGATAAGCAGGCCTTGGACAAGGACCAAGTCACCAAATGCCTTTAGTTAATAGGTAGTACTGTGAGTGGTCATTCAGTTTTCCATTATTTGCTGGTGAACTGGTAACTTGCTAACTGAATTATGGGTTTGGTTGTTTTCATGCTCAGCATTTTTTTTCACCAAAAGACAAAGGACCTAATGACATGGAGTCAAGGAGATGCAAACTTATAAAACGTGATAAGATATTATTAAGTATAAGATATCTTGTTAAAGAATATTACATGAGTGCCTCCCGAGTGGTGCAGCGGTCTAAGGCACTAAGGGTTCAATCCCGGACTGTGTCGCAGCCGGCCGCGACCGGGAGTCCCATGAGGCGGCGCACAATTGGCCCAGCGTCGTCCGGGTTAGGGGAGGGTTTGGTCGGCTGGGATGCCCTTGTCCCATGTCCTTGTCCCAATGAACGCTTGGCAGGACATGTTTCAGAGAACGTATGGCTCTCGACCTTCGCCTCTCCTGAGTCTGTACGGGAGTTGCAGCGATGGGACAAGACTGTAACTACCAATTGGTATCCCGAAAATTGGGGAGAAAAAGGGGTAATTTTAAAATATATATATATATATTACATGAAACAATGTTATAATACTGTATAATATGATAAAACATGACATGACAGGACAGGAAATATATGATATGATATAATGTATATAATATATTTTTATAAATATAAAAGTACAATTGTGACTAGCTCCATCATAATGAGTCAAATCAACTTCAAGACACATTTTGAGCTTTAGTAACTGTTGAACAGAGGACCTCCTGCTTACTATACCAACTTTATTTCTCAACTCCCAATATCGAGTGATTAGCAGTCATACAATTGGAGTATCACTTCACAGTGATGATTTTGGGGAAAAATCACAGAAAGTCTGCCTTATGTTTTCAAAGTTCAAACCTCAAGATACGACTTCTGTATTCCGACACACAGACATGGCACGATTGCTACTGGTCAGCATTTTCTTGTTTCTTATGTAGCAAATTAGTACATTGATACATGGAAGAAAGAAGTTGATGTGTAACACTTGCGTCATAACATCTGTTTACAGTTTCATACCAACAACTAGCAGCATGCTTGGTTACAGTTGATGTTTTAGGGAAGTAGACCTCTTACTCATCATGACTGATTATGATAAAGGACACTCATTTAAAGAGGGCCCTGTGAAAACAGATGTTATAATTGTGGTAACATATGTTATAATTGATTGTTAATTAGATTGTGAAAGTATGTGCAGTCCCACCTTGATGATGTCATAGGTATGTGGTCAATCATTTCTCAGAGCGCGAGTTATATATTATGTGAAATATCAAACTGCTTATTTTGTTTTCTGTCACTCTTATTTTCAGTTTGTTTTCAGCAGCTTTTCAAGTTCATGCAGGCAGCACACACACACACACACACACACACACACACACACACACACACACACACACACACACACACACACAAGTCCAGGCTCATAATCGTTCAGGTAAAATGTGTATGATTTGCGTGATGTCTGTAACTCAACATGAATGTATTCTCTGAACTGCCTAAGTGTTCTATTGTCATGAAGCTTCAGGTAACATTTGATATAGATGTCTTGTCTATACATCCCAGTCACATGGCAAGGATGTCCTCTGGTTTTAGACTTACAGTATTATATTACAGTACATAAGAGACAGGGGTTGGAGGTCGTTCTAATACCACACTGGTTGGAGTTCAAGCAGTTCATTAGGCTGTTGTTGCTTGTGGATGTGTAAAGTCAACCGTCAACATTTGAATGATATGACACAACTTCTAACCAAGTCATTTCAAACCTTTTCTATGTTTCCATTGCCAACTGAACAGAATGCATGTTCCTTGCTGTTAAACAGTGTTCATCTAGCTCCCCATCTTTATAAATTACAACTTTGAAGAATCAAAGGCCCCAAATAATACACATAATGTTTATTCTGTGCGTCATATTGTACGTACCATAGCTCCTCCTCTGCTTATATAAACAACCAGGAAATCAGGAAATGGCAATCCATTTCACTGAGCGTGGAGGTGGATGTGTCATCTCAGAACTGAAAATGTTTTTGTTTGAAGTGGGTTTTTTGGTTGCTGTTTTGCAAGTCTATCCAACCTACGCTGTCGAGAATCAAGGTAAAATACCACATTATTGTAGAATTAATTTAAAAGTTTCCCTATTTCTCCCTAAAGACGGATACTTCTGCTAAATAAACTGCTTCAGGGCTGGGCCCTCAGAGAAGTCAGACCTGTTTGAGCGCTAGTCCTCTTCTTACACAAACTTTATCTATTCTTCTTATTTATTGTATTGCGATCTCAAACCTAGTCTCTTTCTATATTCCATTTTGTTTTTGTCTAAAGGAATTTGGAAGTGATTTTAGTAATAATACACAGAAATGTGTCCTAAATTAAACTTCCTTGACATCCTTAGCATGTACTTCGGTGGAAATTGATTGTGGAAATTTGAAGACCAGGGATGGTAGATACATGTATCTATACGACATTCCAGGTGTATCTGAGATTGCGGGGCTCAACATGAACGGGGTAAGTTCAAATCTGTGTTTTAGTTAAGCTATACAGGAAGTAACAACTGCAGGAGAGCAGTGGATGCAATCCACACAGAATTACTTGAATTAAAATAATACCACTACATACAGTGCATTCAGAAACATTGTTTTTTAGCCCTCATCAATCTACACACAATACCCCATAGTGACAAAGCAAAAAATCGTTTTTAGAAATAGAAAATGGAAATATCACATTTACATAAGTATTCAGACCCCTTGACTTTTTAATTGTGTGTAGATTGATGAGGGGGGAAAAAAACAATTTAATCCATTTTAGAATAAGGCTGTAATGTAACAAAATGTGGAAAAAGTGAAGGGGTCTGAATACTTTCCGAACGCACTGTACATTCCGTACTGATCATTTGACTTGCCTTTTTCCAACTTGAAATAGTTTTTTGTCTTTCTTTCCCACAGACTGCCATTGCTAACAGTGGAGGGGACAAGCCAATGGAATTTGATAAGAATGAGGTGGTAACAATGAACAACAGTTCAATCACCCTCTATAAATGCCAAAATCTGACAATGAACTTCATTTACAGTGATGCTACACAGGTGAGCCCAGTAATTTCACATTTTTTAGAGGTTGATTATAACAACTTACACATTTGTCTTTTTATTTCTGGGTTTAATCCCGTATTATTAGGATGCAACTGATGAAACAATATCCCTCCTCATTCCCTCTTAGCAGAAGGCTGGAACTGAGTCTAATGGTAAACAACCCCCAGTTAAGGAGAGATGTTCCCATTACATTGTCACAGGTAGACAGTTGACATTCCTCTTTTCCATCAATTTCAAGTATCTTTCAAGGACACGTAGAGAAAAGCACTAAATCATATTCATTCATTTTGAATACTGTACACCTTTTAACCTCTGTCTGGCCTTTGTAGAGATGAGGAATGAGGTTGTGACAACTGCACCTTTGAATTCAACTATCATCAAAGGTGAGTACTGAGATGGCTAATATTCATGATGAACATTGAGAGACCAATGTAAATCCCTTGAGAATTAGTTTTTATGTTTTCTTTTCTGAAAGCCTGCCTGAAAATTAAACTAAGGAAAATACTGCATAGCACATTATTCTGTGTTGTTCAGTATTTTGATTGATTATGTCATGGAAATGACTTTATTCTCTCTAATCATCCATTATAGATGGAGACAATCCTGATTCAAACCGTGGTGACACTGATTTGATCTGGAAAATCATTGGTGAGTGTTTAAGCAAATCTATCACCACAGCTTCCTCTGTATGAGAAAATAACAAGTAAATCTGACCTCAAAATGGTGCTACCAAGATCAACTACTGTTAGGTTATTTTAAAACCTTTTCATTTGTGTGAATATGTCATCATCTGATGACTACATTTTGTTTTTCAGTTGGTATTGTAGCTGTTGTGGTGGTCATTGCTGCTCTGCTCTGTGTGTTTAAACCTTGGAGAGACAAACAGTGGTGAGTATCCTATATAATTGTTTTTGTGTTTGTGAAGGGAGCTCTTTAAGTCAATTAGAATTGTTGCAGAGGGTGTATGTTAGTTATGAGACTAGTTCTCTCTGTCTTACTACTAGGGTTTAAAGTCAGACCAATGGGGTCCTAGCAGGTCACAAACAGGATGAGAACAGCCTGGAACTTGCAGGCCACTTACAAACTATAGACTTGTTGGCCATTTTGTCAAGTTACTGTTGTTTATCAAACATTATCCTTAATTTCTTATTAATGTAATAATCTAATCTTTAGCCACCAAGGCCACAGAGACGTGGAAGAGGGTCAGGGCAATCCAGAACCAAACTCCATTCCTCTGATGCAGAATGAGCGACGTGATGCCAGGTAAACCTTTCCACATCCCTTTATTGATCTGTAATCAACCACAGAATGATAGTCTCTCTTATCTTCAGCTGTTGCTATGGGTCATATTAGTTTCTGTCTCTATAGAACAGTAGCTCTCCAACCCTGTTTCTGGAGAACTACTGTCCTGTAGGTTTTCAGTCCAAACCTAATCTAGCACACCTGATTCTAATAATTAGCTCAGGGATGGGAAACTGGCAGCCTGCAGACCCCCGTTGTACTGTTGACAGCTAGAATAGTAGAATACACAAGGTGCAATTTCGAAATTTGGTTGTTCATCAGCAATTGTCCTCTTGTTATGTCAGTCACTGACAGTCGCTCAATTAGTCCATGTCAGCTAACAATTTTTTAGATTGGTAAATTAATCTAGCCAGCTATCGAAACTTGTGGTAATCATCGTCAAATTGCTAACTGGGGGGGACCCATTGACTTTGTAAGTCACTCTCTTTTAGATATCATATTGACATGCTAGCATTTCTCTCCACCCTATGGCAAAATGTGTAGAATTGCAGTAAATTAGCTGTAAAACTGCTGTTTATTGATTCCACGAATGGCAAAATGAATAGAATAGCATGAAATGACGGCTTTGGGCCGGCACCGACTGCATGTGTGGGTATGAATGTGGGTACACAGACCCACTAGCCACTACAACCCCTCATAATGAGTTCGGATTTTTGTGGCCCCCATCAAAGTTGCCCATCCCCGAAAGCTGCATCAGGTTAGTTACAACTGGGATTGGAGACAGAACCTACAGGATGGTAGCTCTCCAGGAACAGGGTTGGAGACAGAACCTACAGGAGGGTAGCTCTCCAGGAACAGGGTTGGAGAGCCCTGCTATAGAAGGTAAAGGAAGAAATACTCAATAGATCCGCATGGCATTTCTAAATACCAGTAATGTCTATTGGCAAGCAACAACTTTCAGCAAAGACCCTGCCTTTTGAGCCCTGCCCAGGCAAGACATAACATATTCAAGCCAGAAGGGCAACTGGTGTATTTTTGACTGTGGTGTAATGTACCGTAGATGATTCCAGTTGTACCTGTGGGTATCTGACTGAACCTTTGGTACATGTTTTATCACAGAGACATCAGAAAGCCTGATGACGGTGAGACTGTTGAGGCTGTGGTTGTTCCCAGGTTAGTTAAAATACCTCTATTACATCTTTATACTCTACTCTGTCCTGGATCAGTTTGCCTTGCTTATCCTTACAGTCATGGTCATCATGATCTCAATTTTAGTGACCAAGGAGGTGAGCCAGGAGAGGAGAACAGGCAGCCCATGGACAATGAAGAGACAGGCGCTGACACCCCTCTGCTGAATGGAGATGCCAGGTAAACTGTACCACATGACTAATCACCTGTCAGTCCTCTGTAATGTAGGCTATGGATATGGAGAACATTTGTATCCTTCCCAATCGAGATCCTTAAATCCTTATCAATGTAATAATCTCCCCTTTAGCGACCAAGGAGAGGAAGGCGTTCTAGGAATGGAGGATGGAAAACCGTCAGACAATGACAGAGCAGACACTGAAACCTGTCAGAAGACACATGCTGAACCCCCTCTAGTGAATGGACACCATGATGTCAGGTAAACTTGATTACATATTGATACATCCACAACTCATTGGGTATAATGTCACCAACCCCATTTTCCCAGGGTTCATTTTAGCCTCTGTCTCTTTAGGGGACAGTATTATGGTGGATCATGAATGTGAATGTTGATGTCTTATTTCTCCCACAGGGTTAACAATGAGACTAAGGAAGTGACTCCTGGTGCACAGAGTCCAGGACCTCCTCAGATGAATGGAGGACCTCCCATGTTTAACAGAGCTGCAGAGGAGACCACTGCTCTATTGGACAAACAGGCCTTGGACAAGGACCAAGTCACCAAACCTCCTGAGTTAATAGTAAGTACTGTTTATGTCCTCTGACAACTGGTGAACTGTTTGGCTTGGTATCTAAAATGATGGGACTGGTTGACTTTTAGCTCCAGCATATTAGTAAGTCTTGTGTTTTTCCCAAGGACAAAGGACATAATGACATGGAGTCAAGAAGAGGAGAACTGTAACAAGCGGTGGACGTTTGTATAACAAAAGAGAACCTAACGCCATATAATAAGATACAGTAATACTGTATATAATATACATATTATAAGATACACATTTGTGACTTGCTTCATCATAATCAGTCATGTCAACCCAAAACACATTCTGAAAAGTCTTTCAATGATTTTCTAAAATCTAAGCAGTTTATTAAGTTAATTCTCTATGAGACAGCTGTAACTTGGATAAGTTAGGAAATGTGTTCTAGTATATCAGTTGAAATTACAAAACGGCCCAAAACTTTTAGATAACTTATCTAAATTATTATTATCTACATGTTTAATTACTATTATCTGAAAATGAGTGTGCGACATGACTGATTATGATACAACACGTCACATATTAGCTATACAACATTATATATCAAATTATATGAAAGTATGATAAGATCATACACTAGTATTGTATAGTATACATACAAGCAATTATATATATAACACACACGTGAAAAGATGCTTAAAACATGAACCTCTCTAGTATTGACATATCCAAGATCATGAGGTCTCAATGTCTTGTGGACATGTCAAATAGCTAAACATTGACTAGGCGTTATTTAGAGTAGGCCTCATTATCACAGGGCCCAGTCTAAGAAGCTCTGTTTTACTGAAGCAATTATTCATTACTTCTGAAATGAGAGTTAGCATGTCAGTTAAAATAACTTGCATAATTTGTCCCATTTAACACACACCTGTAATCCTACTTTCAGTAAAGAAAGTTCATGTTCCATTTTAGACTCTAGATGATATTACACCAGACTTTATTTAAACCACTGTTTTCATAGGAAATCATGATTGGTCAGTTAAAACAGGTAACACTTCATATGGATGTTGTCTTTATAATGCAATATAGGAGCGTTAATAACACCTTCTATGCATAATGCATCAGGATGCACAACATAGGTGCTAATAACTGCTCATGGACATCTATAACTGAATGAAGCATTATCACCAGGATGTGTAATGCCTTATGAAGCAAAGTATTACTATGCCAGATGCCATATTTGAAAAGCACATTAGGATCGTTATATTATACATTATGTGCTCGATAAGTGATTGGCCATATTGTAATTTCACTGCACACCCTCTTACACCTATGTAACTCCACCCAAGTTGCAAAATGACACAGTTGTTCTTACCCTGTAAGCAGTCTATGGACAAGATAAGAAAGCAATCCATGCTTTGGTTTTGTTTACTGTACTTGGTCACAGAAATGCTCATGTTTTAGCATTTGTGGCACATATCCAAGTCAATAACCCTGATATAAGCATTTTTGCATTTCATATCCAAATCATCCTAAAGCAGGGATCCTCAACTAGATTCAGCCGCAGGCCGTTTTTTCTTTTTTTCTTTGAGTGGATGGTCAGGGTGCTGGAACCTAATTACAAATCATTTGTAGACTGCACATTAACTGCAAGAAGCCCAAACATATATAATATTTCACCAAAACATGATCATTTCAAACCCTGCTTACATTTGTTTATAATCACATATATCTATCTATTAAGCGTGGGATTTCTTTCCAAAATTACAATCACTTGGAGCTGATTTGCTGGTGTTTAAAAAAAAAAAATTCAGGGGAGATTAAAAAAATGTAAAAAAAATTGCCAACCTGGACTCAGGGGTAGTAACATAGTAAAAATACATCCGGGACTCTCCAGTTAGTATGATACTGTATTAATTAGTGGATGTCCATCCATTTCGGATGATATGTTACGAATTGCAATTTTTATATGTTACGAATTTGCAAAATGTATGATATGTTACAAATTCAAATATCTTGTGGTTAACGTTAGCTAAGTGGCTAGGTGGCTAACGCTAGCTAGGTGGCTAGCGTTAGATAGGCTAGGGCTTAGGGTTACGGTTACATTTAAGGTTAGGTTAGGTTGAAGGATTAAGGTTAGGGGAAGGGTTTGCTAACATGCAAAGTAGCTAAAAAGTAGTAAGTAATTGCAAAATTGCTAATTAGCGAAAATGCTAAAGTATCTCGTGATGATATTCAAACACGCAACCTTTGGGTTGTTAGACGTTCGCGTTATAAGTCCACCCATCCGAAACCAAAGCATGGATTGCTGTCTGTCTGAGCTTGTCCATAGACTGCTTACAGCTTAAAGAAAGCAAATAATATTTTGTAATTTGGGTGAACTATCCCTGTAACAGGAGTGCGGAACTCCTACGTGAAGTCGTTACAGTATAGCCCTCTGACACAATTTCCTAAAGAGTATTTCGTGTAGGTCATACCACTTAGCTTCATAATCCATTGAGGCACACACTGGTTGAAGTAACATTGTATCCACATAATTTCAATGAAATTACGTTAAACCAATGTGGAGTAGACATTGAATTGACGTCTGTGCCCAGTCGGAAGGCATTATGCTGCCAACTTATAATTACATTTATTAGCAGCCATTAGAGCCTATGTCGTGCATTATAATGCATATTGCGCAGATAAGGTGTTATAAATGCACTTATAACACATTATGAAGAGGTTATTCATAGGAAGTGTTACCTGCAGTTCTTGCGGAAGGAACTGTACCCAAGTCCCCACCTACTAGTGACATTGTGAAAAATATCACACCTTTAGACAGGAATTGTGTAGCTATGTTAACATTTGTGTTCACCGTTTCATAAAAATGTTTAGCACATTGAGAGTATCTGTCAGGTCAAATGACTTAGGCGAATGACATACCCACCTACTTTGAGACCTTATAACCTTAGTGTCAGAAAAGGTTCATTTTCTTCCTCTTTTGATTATGTTAATTTGACTTACTTGTAATGTATTTGATGTCATGTATGTTGGTTGGTCCCATACTTTCATGAATGGTTTTCGCCTATTGCTTTTATGGTTAGTTACCTTCCACATGTATTTTGAATTATTTCCTTATTACATTTTTATGACCAATTTACACTGAGTGTACAAAACATTAAGAACATGACAGACTGACCAGGTGAATTCAGGTGAAAGCTATTATCTCTAATTGATGTCACTTGTTAAATCCACTTCAATCAGTGCAGATGAAGGGAAGGAGACAGGTTAAAGAAGTTTTTTTAAGCCTTGAGACATGGATTGTGTGTGGGTGCCATTCAGAGGGTGAATGGGCAAGACAAAAGCTTTAAGTGCCTTTGAACGGGCTGTGGTAGTATGTGCCAGGCTCACTGGTTTGAGTGTGTCAAGAACTGCAACGCTGCTGGACTTATCACTGACAAACAGTTTCCCGTGTGTATCAAGAATGGTCCACCACCCAAAGGACATCCAGCCAACTTGACACAACTCTGGAAAGCATTGGAGTCAACATGGGCCAGCATCCCTGTGGAAAGCTTTCGACACCTTGTAGAGTCCATCCCTTGATGAATTGAGGCTGTCCTGAGGGCAAAAGCGGGTGTAACTCAATATTAGGAAGGTGTTCCTAATGTTTGTACACTCAGTGTATAGCACTATGCATTTTGACTGTTGGATTGATATGATCTGCTCATACATTGCCAATACAAGTGAGTGAGTTAAGACTATTGTTTAATGAACGACTCAGGTCTGATGGATACAATTGTCCCTCATACTCTCATGTATTATTTGTAACAAACTTTTTGCATGTATTTGTATGAACAAACCTCCACATTATTGTCATATCTACTTTTTAGGAAGGCTATTCTGTAGAGTTTTGTGTATGGTCACAACTTGTTTCATTTAATACGTTAACATTTTAGTAATTTAGCAGATGTTCTCATGCAGAGTGATTTACAGGAGCAATTCAAGTATAGTGCCTTGCTCAAAGGTACCTCGACAGACCTAATCGGCTCGGGGATTCAAACCAGTGACTTTTCAGACTTTTCAGAGTTGCTTTCCTTTTAACATTAAAACATTCCTTTCCAGTTTGTGGTCGTGTTTTCTTCAAATTAGACACTGGTGGAGAGGGAAAGATCAAACTCGTTTTCAGTTTTTCAAGTTTATGCAGACACACACACACACACACACACCACACACACACACACACAATCACACACACACACACATACACGTGCCACGCTAATGCTCCGGGTTTCTACAGTAGCTGCTCATGTGATCATGTACACAGACTGTATGTCTGTCTTTGTGGGATGTCTGATGTGTTCACCAGTAACATACAGGAGCCAATGATGGTATGGCATGGTATGTATGGTACAGTATGGTATGGATGATGAGTTTCTGATGTTTTCCTATTTCCTCCCACTCTGAAATGTACCATGTGATTGTAATAATGATATTCCCTTCACACCCTCCACTCACTGAGGGTCAGATGTCACAGTCAACCTAGAGTGTTCACCATCTTTATAAACATGTTAAAAACGCTAACTACTAGTGATCACTTTACCCGCTGAATCATTCGAACAGTTATCTACCATGAGGTAAAGTGATCTAACATGCGGTAAAGTGATCTAACATGAGGTAAATGGGGCAGCAGGTAGCCTAGTGGAGCGTTGGGCCAGTAACCGAAAGGTTGCTGGATCAAATCCCCAAGCTGACAAGGTAAAAATCTGTCGTTCTGCCCCTGAGCAAGGCAGTTAACCCACTGTTCCCCGGGCGCGGAAGATGTGGATGTCGATTAAGGCAGCCCCCCCCCCCCGCACCTCTCTGATTCAGAGGGGTTGGGTTAAATGCGGAATACACATTTCAGTTGAAGGCATCAGTTGTACAACTGACAAGGTATCCCCCTTTTCCCTTCAGTTCAACAAAACCATGTTCTTCATTCCTACAGTACAACAACAGCCCCTTCTAGTGGTCAGAAGTGTTGTGTGCAGGACCCTGAGTTTTTACTGATCTTGTGACCTTCTAGACAGGTCATGTGGGCAGGAGACAGGTAATATGGACCTAGTAATTAGTTCTGCACTTCAGACACATTGCAGTGCACCACCTACAGTGCAATAAAGCATAACACTATTATCAGACTGCCCCACCAGTAGGAATCAGGTCAAGTTGTCATCCTACTGGAGGCTTTACATGGCGGAAAGGAACACTTATTGAAAATATTATAACTTTAATATCAATGCATTAAGTTGTATACAAAATAATCTAGTTTAATTGTCACAAAACGTTAATATATTTATTCAAAAACCAGATGTGTTTATTGTTGCTCCTCCTTATGATGTAACTTCCGCTCAATAAGAGAAAGTGTGTCTTTACCGCCTTGATTTGCTTTGCACCGACAGACTGGAACTCAACACGCAGCACACAGTTGTTTGTAATAAGGGCCCACCATGTCTATTTCTTATCTGTTTGGTTTATTATTGACAATCCTGTTAATTCAAGGTAAGAAGATTGTGTTTTAAATTTGTATTTTTTCTGGGTGAAGCTGACATTTCATGTCTTAGTCTCCCCAATTCCTGACACATATTTACAGTAGTGTAGTTGGTTTAGCTTTTTCGATGTCTTGAGTGTTTGCTTATCTCTCAGATATTTGCCGTTCTCTTGAAAAAGTTACAATTCTCAGGAAAGAGAGATTGCAAAATATAAATTCTCCCTCAACGAGTTTTTCTCCAAAATGGCGTTGACAGTAAAGCAAGTTTTGGGCGTTGGCTACAGTACCAGCACTGTTACAGTATTTCTTTGGTTGTGAGATGTCTCTCCTGCACTCCTATAAACTATATCACTACATGTTAATGTTATCAGGGTCTGTCAGTTTAAACTGTTTTTATCAAACATGATCATATGCTATTGTCTTTATAAAGCAGGCTGCTTCTTCTGGACATTTGTATCTCTTCAACAGCAGTAAATAAAGATATGTGCTGTAGAAGGCTGTGGTAATTGTTTTTCAACATACATTACCTCTTCCTCCTTTTTTCTGCAGGCTGTTGGGGTGGAGAAGAAACCAAGAATGTTAGTTGTGCAAGCCTCCGAACTGGAAATGCTTACAAATACTGTGTAAAGGACAAGGAAAAACCTAAATGTGTGGAGTGGCAATCAGTGGATTCCAATAAGGTAAGATATCTGTTTATTGTATCTCACAAAAACTCTCGTGACTACAACTACAGATGATGTACAACTTTCAAACTGGGGATTCAATATGATTCACAGGCTTCACTATCAGACTACTGTAGAATCAGAAATATGACTGTCTTTCACACTTCAGGGGAGGCAGGTAGCCTAGTGGTTAGTGCGTTGTGCCAGTAACCTAAAGGTTGCTGGATTGAATCCCCAAGCTGACAAGATAAAAATCTGTTGTTCTGCCCCTGAACAAGGCAGTTAACCACTGTTCCCCGGTAGGCTGTCATTGTAAAAAAAAAATTGTTCTTAACTGACTTGCATTGTTAAATAAATAAAAAATATAGACAGTAGATACAGTTTAATGACAAATGTATTCAAACATGTAGCATATTGTTTTTGAGTGGTAGATGTCTAACTTTTTTGTATTTTGTATTTTTTCTTCCACAGACGTCTACGTGGCTTGCTGAACTTTGCCAACACAAAAACACTACACATGCACCCAATGTGATTGATGTCAGCTACTCCTGTATCAGCCTCCTGGAGTGTGTCAACGTAGACCACACTGCCATAAGCAATGTGACTGTGAGTATGGCTATTTATCACTGCAGTTTAGGCAATGTACAGATAGTTACCTTGTAAACTACAATACCAGACCAAACATTCCAGTTGCATGTTAATAATTTGATATTGATGTTATCATATTTCAGGAGCATTTGACCCATTTCGTTGTGTTTGGTGCATCAGGTGAGATGTGTATATTGCTTTTCAAGTTTGAGGAGCCTCCTTGTTTAATAGTTTTTTTCTCGTATGTTTGGGGTCACTTAGAAATGTCCTTGTTTTTGAAAGAAAAGCAATTTTTTTTCTCCATTAAAAAAACATCAAATTGATCAGAAATACAGTATAGACATTGTTAATGTTGTAAATTACAATTGTATCTGGAAACAGCTGGCCTTCTAGGCAGAGTTGCAAAGAAAAAGCCATATCTCAGACTGGCCAATAAAAATAAAGATCAAGATGGGCAAAAGAACACAGATACTGGACAGAGGAACCCTGCCTAGAAGGCCAGCATCCCGGAGTCGCCTCTTCACTTTTGACGTTGGGACTGGTGTTTTGCGGGTACTATTTAATGAAGCTGCCAGTTGAGGACTTGTGAGGCATCTGTTTCTCAAACTAGACACTAATGTACTTGTCCTCTTGCTCAGCACCGGGGCCTCCCACTCCTCTTTGTATTCTGTTTAGAGCCAGTTTGCGCTGTTCTGTGAAGGGAGTAGTACACAGCGTTGTACGAGATCTTCAGTTTCTTGGCAATTTCTCACATGGAATAGCCTTCATTTCTCAGATCAAGAATAGACTGACAAGTTTCAGAAGAAAGTTATTTGTTTCTGGCCATTTTGAGCCTTTAATCGTGCTGATGCTCCAGATACTCAACTAGACTAAAGAATGCCAGTTTTATTACTACCGTAATTTCCGGACTATTGAGCGCACCTGAATATAAGCCACACCCACTAAATTAAAAAAGATATATATTTTGAACATAAATAAGCCGCACATGTCTATAAGCCGCAGGTGCCTACCGGTACATTGAAACAAATTAACTTTACACAGGCTTTAACGAAACACAGCTTGTAACAAAAATAAATAGGCTTTAACGAAACACGGCCTGTAACAAAAATAAATAGGCTTTAACGAAACACGGCTTGTAACAAAAAATAAAAAATTTGCAGTAAGCTTTAGTTGTCTTTTTGCACTGAGTCAATTCCTCACGCTGCTGTTTCCAACGTCTTATCATCGACTCATTAAGACCAAACTCCCGTGCAGCAGCTCTATTTCCTTTTCCAACAGCCAGATCAGTCGCCTTCAACTTGAAAGCTGCATCATATGCATTTCTCCGTGTCTTTGCCATGATGAGGGTGACAAAATGACTACCGTAATCAGAATGATGGGAAGTTTGAGCGCTCGATTTAATCTAAACAGTAAACAAAAAAGTTGTTTGACCTTAACCCGTTCGGCAATTTCATTGGTCTAATGAAAGCTTCATGCCGCCAAAAAACTGAGCACGTCACAGAATGTGTTTTTTTGGGATAAATCCATATATTAGCTGCGTCATTGTTTAAGCCGCGATGTTCAAAGCGTGGGAAAAAAGTTGCGGCTTATAGTCCGGAAATTACGGTACTATAAAAAAATTGCAAAAGGTTTTTCTAATGATCAATTAGCTTTTCAAAATGATAAACTTGGATTAGCTAACCCAACGTGCCATTGGAACACAGGAGTGATGGTTGCTGATAATGGGCCTCTGTATATGCCTATGTAGATATTCCATAAAAATGTGTCACTTCCAGCTACAATAGTCATTTACAACATTAGCAATGTCTACACTGTATTTCTGATCAATTTGATGTTATTTTAAATGGACAAAAAATGTGCTTTTCTTTCAAAAACAAGGACATTTCTAAGTGACCCCAACATTTTGAAAGAATACAACTGCAGGTGAGTGTTCCTCTGTAACAACAGAGCAGAGCATATTGAAGGACAACTGTTGTTTCCACTGGCACTCTGCTGGGTTGTCATCAAATGATTCTCTGTTATAAATGTCATTAACTAGGTCTTTCATTTTATTTTCTCTTTCACTTCCCAGGTGAGTGAGTCCACGTGATCATTGTGTGGTACAGTAACACTCTCTTATTAAGCTTAAAAACATGAAACAATATCATAGTCATTGTCAATGGGCAAAACTGTGTTCAACCATTTAAAATATTATTGCATCTCTGACAAGTGATTGTTGCAGTCAAATTCCACTTGACTGTAGATTCACGGTAACTGGACTTCTCCAAAACTGCCCTCTGATGCCGCTGATGGTCATTAGTAGCCTACCAAACTTACTAACGGACAGTTGCTAATGGTGTGTTCCCTCTAATCACTCTGACAGAACCCTGGCATTCAGAGTTTGAGTGGAATAGGATCACCTGTTGCGCAGTGAGAGCCAGCTCCTCATAACTGGTTGATGCAGCATCAACTCATAACTGGTTGATACATGGAATAAAACATGTGTTCCTATAAGCCCATGTTGCACAACATTTTTCTATAGGCTATGCTATGTATTTGCATGAGAAAACAGTTTTGATGGCCTATATTAAAAAGAGGAGGATCCCATCAGCTTTCTACAGGCTAGGCCTACTATATTTATTTCTCAACTTTGCTCATATTAAGCACATTGCTTCGCTTTACAACCGGAGTAACCTACCTGGCTGGGCTGAAAATGAACCGCTGGAAAGGTGTCCTCCATTTGCTATTCAAGTGCATAGTCTTTTTTCCCCCTGCCCCTGTTCCGACAGAGGCAAGATAATGGCCTATTCTAAATTAAAACTAATTTAACACATATATTATTTAGTATATGTAAAGACAAGATTAAATTGAGAATAGTCTGATGGGTGAGAACATTATCCCTTGTGAATGATGCTCAGCGTGTGCAGTCTATAAGGAAAGAAACAGCGCATGCATTCTTTTGTGACTTTTTAACATGGTAGTCACATGCATCATTTAGCCTATAGCCCATAGGCCTGTATGTTTTGCTAAGATTTTATTTTCTGGATTTCTTTTATTTTCTGGATTTATGGGCCTGTATGGTCCGGAAAGATATATCCATTTGTTTTGTTATGTTTTGACAACTCTTTTTGTCTAGAATTCAGCCCAACTAAAAATATTAAACTTCCGGAGAACACAGAATCCAGCAAATACAGTATATATACAAAAGTATGTGGACACCCCTTCAAATTACTGGATTGGGCTATTTCAGTCACACCCGTTTCTGACAGGTGTGTAAAATTGAGCACACAGCCATCCAATCTCCATAGACAAACATTGTCAGTACAATGGCCTTACTGAAGAGCTCAGTGAATTTCAATGCAGCACAGTCATAGGATGCCACCTTTCCAACAAGTCAGTTCATCACATTTCTGCCCTGCTAGAGCTACCTCGGTCAACTGTGTCAGGAACCGGCTCAAAGCCCGTAACAAAAAGAGAAACAACATGGAGATAAGGAATAACAAAAATAGATTTATTAACTGAGGTAACCTATATACAATTAATAATGGTGTATGTGTAGTCAGTAGTGTAAGTGAGTGGTTGTGTGTATAGATGTGTTGAAAAAATGGCACAACCAAACTCAAACAGTGTGTCTGCATGGAGAGAGTCTCCTCAATGAATGGGGAAAGGGTGTATTTATCCCGGGACACACCCGGGTCCAGGTGTGTCCCATTTCACTGACGACCCTCCCGGCTCTGCCCACCGACATCCTAATTAGGAAAAAGAATTTGGCAGACAGAGTGGGAGGGTCGTCACAAGTGTAAGTGCTGTTATTGTGAAGCTCACAGAACGGGACGGCCGAGTGCTGAAGCGCAAAGCGCCTAAAAATCGTCTGTCCTCGGTTGCAACACTCACTATTGAGCAGTGTAAAGCACTTAAGTAAAGATACTTTAACGTTTTTGGGGAATCTGTACTTTACTTCACTATTTATATTTTTGCCAACTTTTACTTCACTACATTCCTAAAGAAATTAATGTACTTTTTACTCCATACATTTTCCCTGACACCCAAAAGTACTTGTTACATTTTGACAGGAAAATGGTCCAATTCACACACTTATCAAGAGAACATCCCTGGTCATCCCTACTGCCTCTGATCTTGGGGACTCATTAAACACAAATACTTCATTTGTGAATTATGTCTGAGTGTTGGAGTGTGGCCATGGCTATCCGTACATTTTTTTAAAAATAATAATTGTACCATCTGGTTTGCTTAATATAAGGAATTTGAAATGGTTTATTCTTGTACTTATACTTTTGATACTTAAGGACGTTTCAGCAATTCCATTTACTTTTGATACTTTTTAAACCAAATATATCTATTTAAAACCAAATACTTTTAGACTTTTACTCAAGTAGTATTTTACTGGGTGACTGTCACTTTTACTTGAGTCATTTTCTAGTAAGGTATCTTTTACTTTTAATCAAGTATGACAATTGAGTACTTTTTCCACCACTGCTACTGAGTTCCAAACTTCCTCTGGAAGCAACGTCAGCACAAGAACTCTTCGTCGGGAGCTTCATGAAATTGGTTTCCAATGGCCGAGCCAAAGATCACCATGCACAATGTCAAGCGTTGGCTGGAATGGTGTAAAGTTCGCCGCCATTGGACTCTGAGGCAGTGGAAATGTGCTCTCTGGAGTGAAGAATCATGCTTCACCATCTTGCAGTCTGACGGATAAAACTGGGTTTGGCGAATGCCAGGAGAACGGCAGGAGAACGGCAGGAGAATGCCCCTGTAATAGGGTCAGATGCAGAGAATCTCAGTGTAGAGAGGGGAACTGGCCAGGCAGAAACAGCAATCGGAACCAAATAAAACAAAACGGAGGATAATAAGGGTCCCTGAAGACAGTGCAACTCTCTGGGGAATACAAAAGAAGGCAGCCAAACATCAATGTTGGCCTTCATTAAAACAATCCGGAACCAACAAACACCCAAGTGGCCCAGAGTACCAAGCTCCTCATCAGACTGGAGGTAGGACACCTGCAGAAAAGAAGGCTGATATGGAGGATGTAATTCAGGGAGAAGTGGAGAAAAGTCCCCGTAATGAGCCATCCAGACAAAAATCATTGATGAAAGGTGAAACATGAATGAATGAAATCATCTAGGTGTGAGTAGTTTATATTACCGGTTTCAGAGAAGGACATTCTGTGTATGTGAGTATAACCTCTGTCACTGACATGGCTTTTCAAGAGAATGTGCAATCTGCAGATAATCTCACCTTAGTTCAAACTCTTGATACATGTCACAAACAAAACCCGCCTTCAAGACAGAAACTCAGTTCCCTTAACCCAGGGATTAGAAAACATCGTACCGTGAACCTTTTTTGAACCGTTAATCAATGTTTTGGGACCCTCGTGCCAAGCCTACAGAAAGACAATATTAAGTCATCTAAATATTCCTAGCATTATTTCTAAGAGGGAATAGATGGAACATTTATTGACTGACTCTAATCTTAATTTAATATTTTTCTCTGAGACATGGCTAAAGAAATGTTCTCCTATTTCTGCCTTTAATCTCCCTGGATACCCCATAGTCAGGAGATACAGGTGAGAGGGCAGACGGGGTGTGTATTTACGTGAAAGATAACATTAAATGCAATCGTATTGAATGGAAACATGCCAATGACAAGCGCCTTGAGAGACCAATGTCAATCCCTTGAGAATTTGTTTTTTTATGTTTTATTTTCTGAACGCCTGCCTGGAAATTAAACTAAGGAAAAGACTGCATAACACATTATTCTGTGTTGCACAGTATTTCGATTGATTATGTCATGGAAATGACTTTATTCTCTCTAATCGTCCATTATAGATGGAGACAATCCGGATTCAAACCGTGGTGACACTGATTTGATCTGGAAAATCATTGGTGAGTGTTTAAGCAAATCTATCACCACAGCTTCCTCTGTATGAGAAAATAACAATTAAATCTGACCTCAAAATGGTGCTACCAAGATCAACTACTGTTAGAAGGTTATTTTAAAACCTTTTCTTTTGTGTGAACATGTCATCATCTGATGACTACATTCTGTTTTTCAGTTGGTATTGTTGTTGCTGTAGTGCCAGTCATTGCTGTTCTGCTCTGTGTGTTTAAACCTTGGAGAGACAAACAGTGGTGAGTATCCTATATAATTGTTTTTGTGTTTGTGAAGGGAGCTCTTTAAGTCAATTAGAATTGTTGCAGAGGGTGTATGTTAGTTATGAGACTAGTTCTCTCTGTCTTACTACTAGGGTGTAAAGTCAGACCAATGGGGTCCTAGCAGGTCACAAACAGGATGAGAACAACCTGGAACTTGCAGGCCACTTACAAACTATAGACTTGTTGGCCATTTTGTCAAGTTACTGTTGTTTATCAAACATTATCCTTAATTTGTTATTAATGTAATAATCTCATCTTTAGCCACCAAGGCCACAGAGATGTGGAAGAGGGTCAGGGCAATCCAGAACCAAACCCCTTTCCTCTGATGCAGAATGAGCAACGTGATTCCAGGTAAACTTTTCCACATCACTTTATTGATCTGTAATCAACCACAGAATGATAGTCTCTCTTATCTTCAGCTGTTGCTATGGGTCATATTAGTTTCTGTCTCTATATAACAGGGCTCTCCAACCCTGTTCCCGGAGAGCTACTGTCCTGTAGGATTTCCCTTCAACATGAATCTACTGTAGCACATCTGATTCTAATAATTAGCTCAGGGATGGGCAACTGGCGGTCCACAGACCCCTTTTTTACTGGTGAGATCTAGAATAGTGGAATACACAAGGTGCAATTTTGAAATTTGGTTGTATATTAGCAGTTTTCCTCTTGTCATGTTAGTCACTGACAATCACTCAATTACCCTATGTCAGCTAACCATTTTTCAGATTGGTAAATTTATTTAACCAGCTACCTAAGCTTGTAGTAATCATCGTCACTGCAGACCCTGATAATGAGTTCGGATTTTTGTGGCCCCCATCAAAGTTGCCCATCCCTGAAAGCTGCATCAGGTTAGTTACAACTGGGATTGGAGATAGAACCTACAGGAGGGTAGCTCTCCAGGAACAGGGTTGGAGACAGAACCTACAGGAGGGTAGCTCTCCAGGAACAGGGTTGGAGAGCCCTGCTATAGAAGGTGAAGGAAGAATTACTCAATAGATCCGCATGGCATTTCTAAATACCAGTAATGTCTATTGGCAAGCAACAACTTTCAGCAAAGACCCTGCCTTTTGAGCCCTGCCCAGGCAAGACATAACATATTCAAGCCAGAAGGGCAACTGGTGTATTTTTGACTGTGGTGTAATGTACCGTAGATGATTCCAGTTGTACCTGTGGGTATCTGACTGAACCTTTGGTACATGTTTTATCACAGAGACATCAGAAAGCCTGATGACGGTGAGACTGTTGAGGCTGTGGTTGTTCCCAGGTTAGTTAAAATACCTCTATTACATCTTTATACTCTACTCTGTCCTGGATCAGTTTGCCTTGCTTATCCTTTCAGTCATGGTCATCATGATCTCACTTTTAGTGACCAAGGAGGTGAGCCAGGAGAGGAGAACAGGCAGCCCATGGACAATGAAGAGACAGGCACTGACACCCCTCTGCTGAATGGAGATGCCAGGTAAACTGTACCACATGACTAATCACCTGTCAGTCCTCTGTAATGTAGGCTATGGATATGGAGAACATTTGTATCCTTCCCAATCGAGATCCTTAAATCCTTATCAATGTAATAATCTCCCCTTTAGCGACCAAGGAGAGGAAGGCGTTCTAGGAATGGAGGATGGAAAACCGTCAGACAATGACAGAGCAGACACTGAAACCTGTCAGAAGACACATGCTGATTCCCCTCCACTGAATGTACCCAAGGTTGTCAGGTAAATTCTCCACATGAGGACTCCTTAAGTAAATCTTCATTATCTGTTGAATGAAATCTCATTTATCTCTTCAGAATTGATCCCATGTATCATGTTAGTCTCTGCCTCTATGGAGGACAGTGTTGTTTGTGCTGGATCAAGAGTTTTAATCCTGATGATAGCCCTGTTATTGCTCCCACAGGGTTAACAGCCAGACTGATGACCCACAGCTTCTGGGTCAACCTCAGAGCAATGGACGCGTGCCCTATAGAAGGTGAGAATGTGTGTTTGTGTCACGGCTGTCAAAAGGAGCAGACCAAAGTGCAGCGTGGTTGTAGTTCCACATTTTATTAAATCCGTGAAACTTTGCAAAACATAAATAACTGAATTTACAAAACAACAAACTGTGACGCAGAGAGAAACAAACACTACTCAAAATATAATAACCCACAAAAACCCAGGAAGAAAAACCCCTACTTAAATATGATCTCCAATCAGAGGTAACGAGGACCAGCTGCCTCCAATTGGAGATCAACCAAACAACCCCAACATAGAAATAGAAAAACTAGAACTTAAACGTAGAAATAGAAAACATAGAAAAACACAAAACACCCCCTGACCTACTCCACTATAGAAAATGACATCTTACTAGGATCAGGACGTGACAATTTGTCTGTGTGTAAAGTTGTATGGGATGGTAGAGGAGGTTAAATAACTGATTGAGGTCATGTTTCCTGATCCAGTCTGTATCTTACTCCACAGCGAATCACACCTGACTGATGGGGCTCCAGGTCAGGGTGCTGGTGAGACTTCACCCCTCCTCTGCAGGTGACTTACTCCTTTGTCACTTAGGTCATGAACATGTAGACCATGTGTACCCCTCTCCAACAGATCCTTCAATTCTTACCCATGTAATAATCACCCTTAGAAGCCCAGGAGAGGAAGGCGTGCTAGAAGGGCAGGACAGGAAGTCAGCAGACAGTGGGGGAACAGACCCTGAATCCTGTCAGAAGACACATGCTGAACCCCCTCTAGTGAATGGACACCCTGATGTCAGGTAAACTTGATTACATATTGATACATCCACAACTCATTGGGTAATAATGTCACCAACCCCATTTTCCCAGGGTTCATGTTAGCCCAGTGTTTCCCAAACTCGGTCCTGGGGGCCCCAAGTTTTGTTTTTTGCCCTAGCACTACACAGCTGATTCAAATAATCAAAGCTTAATTATGAGTTGATTATTTCAATCAGCTGTTGATTATTTCAATCTCTATAGGTGGCAGTATTATGGTGAATCATGAATGTTGATGTTTTATTTCTCCCACAGGGTTAACAATGAGACTAAGGAAGTGACTCCTGGTGCACAGAGTCCAGGACCTCCTCAGATGAATGGAGGACCTCCCATGTCTAACAGAGCTGCAGAGGAGACCACTGCTCTATTGGACCAACAGGCCTTTGACAAGGACCAAGTCACCAAACCTCCTGAGTTAATAGTAAGTACTGTTTATGTCCTCTGACAACTGGTGAACTGTTTGGCTTGGTATGTAAAATGATGGGACTGGTTGACTTTTAGCTCCAGCATATTAGTAACTCTTGTGTTTTTCCCAAGGACAAAGGACATAATGACATGGAGTCAAGAAGAGGAGAACTGTAACAAGCGGTGGACGTTTGGATAACAAAAGAAAATCTAATAAGATATTATAAGATACAGTAATATATGATATACAGTACTTATTATAAGATACACATATGTGACTAGCTTCATCATAATCAGTCATGTCAACCCCAAGACACATTCTGAGCAGTGTGTATTACTGCACAATGCTTTTCAGAAAGCTCAACAGTTTATTAATTTCATTCTCTATGTGACAGGTGTAATCTGGATAGGTTAGGAAACGTGTTTAAGTGAAATCAGTTGAAATTCCAAAACAGCCCATTACTTGTAGATAACTAAAATTACAAAATTATTGTTATCTGAAAATGAGTGTGACTTATGACTGATTATGATACAGCATGTCACATATTAGCTATACAACATTATAATGATATGAAAGGATAGCAAGATCATACTTACGCTAGTATTGTATACTATACATACAAGCAAATATAAATTACATACACATGAGAAGATGCATAAAACATAAACCTCTTTAGTATAGACATTTCCAAGATCATGAGGTCTCAATTTCTTGTGGACATGTCAAATAGCTAAACTAGGCGTTATTTACACTATGTATACACAAAAGTATGTGGACACCCCTTCAAATGAATGGTTTCGGCTATTTCAGCCACACCCGCAGCTGACAGGTGTATAAAAAAGAGTACACCGCCATGCAATCTCAATAGACAAACATTGGCAGTACAATGGCCTTACTGAAGAGCTCAGTGACTTTCAATGTGGTACCGTCATAGGATGCTACATTTCCAACAAGTCAGTTCATAGAATTTCTGCCCTGCTAGAGCTGCCAAGGGTCAACTGTAAGTGCTGTTATTGTGGAGCAACAATGGCTCAGCCGCGATGTGGTAGGCCACACAAGCTCACAGAACAGGGCCGCCCATGTGCTGAAAATTGTCTGTCCTCTAGGTTTGGCGGATGCCAGAAAAATGGTACCTGCCCCAATGCATAGTGCCAACTGTAAAGTTTTTTGGAGAAGCAATAATGGTATGGGGCTGTTTTTCATGGTTCTGGCTAGGCCCCTTAGTTCCAGTGAAGGGAAATCTTAACGCTACAGCATACAATGATATTCTAGATTATTCTGTGCTTCCAACTTTGTGGCAACAGTTTGGGGAGGCCCTTTCCTGTTTCAGCATGACAATGCCCCTGTGCACAAAGCGAGGTCCATACAGAAATGATTTGTCGAGATCGGTGTGGAAGAACTTGACTGGCCTGCACAGAGCCCTGACCTCAACCCCATCAAATACCTTTGGAACGCTGACTGCGAGCCAGGCCTAATCACCCAACATCAGTGCCCGACCTCTCTAATGCTCTTGTGGCTGAATGGAAGCAAGTCCCCGCAGCAATGTTCCAACATTTAGTGGAAAGCCTTCCCAGAAGAGTGGAGGCTGTTATAGCAGCAAAGGGGGGACCAACTCCATAATAATGCCCATGATTTTGGATTGAGACGTTCAACGAGCAGGTGTCCACATACTTTTGGTCATGTAGTGTAGAAGAGACATCATTATCACAGGGCCCGGTCTAAAAAGCTCTATTTTACTGAAGAAATTATTCATTATTTCTGAATTGAGAGTTACAGCATGTTAGTGTTAAAATAACTTGCATAATTTGTCCCAACTTCAGCAAAAATGTTCACAGACATTTAACTTAAACCGACACCTGTAATCCTACTTTCAGTAAAGAAAGTTCATGTTCCATTTTCCTTTAGAGACTAGAGCCCTCAAACTCAACTCTGGACCTCAAAACAAGTTCCACTGCATTTTGTCATTCTTCCCCTCTAATCAGGGACTGATTTAGACCTGTGACACCAGGTGTGTGCAATTAATTATGAGGTATTACAGAAAACCAGCAGGCTCCGGACCTCGTAGGGTAAGAGTTGAGTACCCCTGCTCTAGAAGATACTACATCAGACTTTATTTAAGCCACCGTTTTCATAGGAAATCATGATTGGTCAGTTTAAACAGGTAACACTTCATATGGATGTTCTCTTTATAATGCGTTATAGGAGCATTAATAACACCTTCTATTCATAATGCATCAGGATGCACAACATAGGTGCTAATAACTGCTCATGGACATCTATAAATGCATAAAGCATTATCACCAGATGCCATATTTGAAAAGCACATTAGGATCGTTATATTATACATTCTGTGCTCATTAAATGATTGGCCATATTCTAATTTCACTGCACACCCTCTTACACCTATGTAACTCTGTCTTGCGGGCATAAAGGGATAGTTCACCCAAATTACAAAACTACATGTTGTTGTTGTTACCCTGTAAGCAATCTATGGACAAGATAAGAAAGCAAACCATGCTTTGGTTTTGTTTACTGTACTTGGTTAGGGAAATGCATTTTAGCATTTGTGGCACAAATCCAACTCAATAACCCTGTTAAAAGCATTTTTCACAAATCATCCTAAAGTGTCAACATTTGATTGTGTACCACAACTCAGTTATTTTAAGAGATTTGGACATGAAGCATGAAAACAATGCAAGAAAGGGGATATTGGCTTCACATTACCTGACATTGGATTTGATCTAAAAAGTTAGCATTTGAAGACAGTGGTCAGGTAAACAAAACCAAAGCATGGATTGCTGTCTGAGCTTGTCCATAGACTGCTTACAGGGTAAGGAAACCAAATGTAATTTAGTAATTTGGGTGAAGTCGTTACAGTATAGCCCTCTGACGCAATTTCCTAAAGAGCATTTCATGTAGGTCATACCACTTAGCTTCATAATCAAAGGCATTATGCTGCCTGCTTAAAATGCTGTAGGAATATATAGACATGTATTAGCAGCCATTAGTGCCTATGTCATGCAATATGATGTATAATGCATAGATTATAAGGTGTCATAAATACACTTATAACACGTTATGAAGAGGGTATTCATAGGAAGTGTTACCCGCAGTTCTTGCGGAAGGAACTGTACCCAAGTCCCCACCTACTAGTGACATTGTGAAAAATATCACACCTTTAGACAGGAATTGTGTAGCTATGTTGATATTTGTGTTCACCGTTTCATTAGAATGTTTATTTCAATCAGAGTGTCTGTCAGGTCAAATGACATACCCACATACATTGAGACCTTATAACCTTAGTGTCAGAAAATGTTTATTGTTTTCATATTTTGATGTTGGTAATATGACTTAGAATAATGTATTTGATATGTCATGTCTGTGGGTTGGTCCCATACATGTATGAATGGCTTTTGCTTGATGCTTTTTATAGTTAGTTACCTTACACATATATTTTGTTTGATTTCCTTATTACATTTTCATTACCATTTTATAGTACTATGCATTTTGACTGTTGGATTGATATGATCTACTCATACATTGCCAATACAAGTGAGTGAGTTAAGACTATTGTTTAATGAACGACTCAGGCCTGATGGATACAATTGTCCCTCATACTCTCATGTATTATTTATTACAATCTTTCCGCATGTATCTGTATGAGGAAAACTCCATTATTGTCATTGTCATATCTATTTTTTAGCCTGCAAGTTTAGGAAGGCTATTCTGCAGAGTTTTGTGTATGGTCACAACTTGTTTTATTTAATACATTAACATTTTAGTAATTTAGCTGATTACAGGAGCAATTACGGGTATGTGCCTTGCTCAAGTGTACATCGCCATATTTTTCACCTAGTCGACTCAGGGATTCGAACCAGAGACATTTCAGTTACTGGTCCAACGCTTCTTAGTATTTGTAATATGCGTTTAATTCCTTTCTGTCACGTCCTGACCAGTATAGCGGATTATTTGTATTATTTGGTCAGGGCGTGGCAGAGGTATGTTTGTTTTGTATGGTGTTTTTTTTTGTGTATAGCTTAGAGGGGTGTGTTATTTATGTGTTCCAGGGTTTTGTGGTGTATGTTTTTGTATGAGTAGGTTCTAGGTTAAGTTTTCTATGTGCAGGTTTGGTTGCTAGACTCTCAATTGGAGGCAGGTGTTTCTAGTTGCCTCTGATTGGGAGTCCTATAAGTAGGTATGTGTTTTGTTTGTCACTTGTGGGTAGTTGTATGTTAGCACTGCTTTTGTTTAGCCTGCTACACTGTTCCTGTCGTGAGTTTTTGTTTATTGTTTTTTCCTCGTGGTCACATTTAAAATAAATGATGATGATGAGCACGCAATCCACCGCATATTGGTCCACTTTGTCCGACAGCGATTTCAACATATCTTCTGACGAAGAGGAATGTGACAGAACTACCCACCACAACAGGACCAAGCAGCGGAGAAAGGAGCGGCACGAGGAATATATGGACTATACTGAGAGATGGACTTGGGAACAGATTCTGGCCGGAGAGGGCCCGTGGAAGAAGGCCGGGGTGGACCAGGAACGCTACCGAGGGACACGTCTAGCGAGGAAGCCGGATAGGCACCCCTAAGGATTTCTTTTGGGGGGGCACACGGGTAGTTTGGCAAGGCCTAGGAAGAGCCATAAGCCAGCTACCCGTGAGAGTATGGAGGAGCGTATGAGGTAGAGAGTGCCGTGTTTCGCTGAGGTGCGAACTATCTCGCCCATACGCACGCACAGTCTGGTGCGCGCCATTCCAGCCCCTCGCAGATGCCGTGCTAGAGTGGGCATCCAGCCTGGTAGGAGGATGCCTGCGCAGCGCGTCTGGTCGCCGGTACGCCTCCTAGGACCAGGCTACCCTACACCCGCTCTACGTACGGCAACCATCAGGCCCCTGCACAGCCCAGTTCGCCCTGTACCAGCACCCCGCTCGTGCAGGGCTGCTAGTTGCATCCAGCCAGGACGGGTTGTGCAGGTGGTGCGGTCAAGGCCACCTGTGCGCCTCCATTGCCCAGTCTTTCCGGTTCCCACCTCTCATGCTAACCCGGAAGTGGGTACCTCCAGTCCGGCACGACCAGTACCAGCAACCCGGACCAAGCTTCCCATGAGCCCGCCTAGTCCTATTCGGCCTGTGCCCGCTCCCCGCACTAGCCCTGAGGTGCGTATCTCCAGACTGGCACATCCAGTACCAGTACCACGCATCAGGCTTCCAGTGCGTCAGCCCAGCCTCAAGAGCCCGTCACCAGCGTGCAGTCCAGAGTATCCGGCACCAGCGTGCAGTCCAGAGTATCCGGCACCAGTGTGCAGTCCGGAGTATCCGCCACCAGTGTGCAGTCTAGAGTATCTGGCACCAGCGTGCAGTCCAGAGTATCCGGCACCAGTGTGCAGTCTAGCCTCTCCAGCGTCTCATCCCGTCAGCGGGATCAAAATCCAGCGAAAAATCATATTGTCTGTCAAATAGCATTACAAAAAAATCATAATTAAAAATAAAAAAAATGTTTTTAGAGATACACCTCTCCTGAATCGACCCACGTCGTCCGATTTCAAAAAGGTTTTACAGGAAAAGGCAATCATTAGATTATGTTAGATGAGTCCATCGTAAAAAGCAGCTTCATAGCCATTTTCCGACCAACCACTTGCATCACATATAATCAAAAAACAGCTAAATGCAGCACTAACCTTTTACAAACTTCATCAGATGGCACCCCTAGGACATCATGTTATACAATGCATGCATTCTTTTGTTCAATAAAGGTCATATTTATATATAAAAACAGCATTTTACATCGGCGTCTGACGTTGACTAAATAATTTCCCCTCAAATGCGTCCCGGTAAACAATGCTACAATTCCCTAAATTACTATCCGATAACGATTTTTTAAATTTATATTGTCAATCTAACATTTATAGATGAATATCTCTTGAGAACACCTGTCATACCAGATTTTAAATTAACTTTACTGGGTAATCACACTTTGCGATAAAAGGAGATGCGATACTCAGAAAATGAGCTAATATACAGAGCTCGGCGCCATCTTGGAAACAATCGCAGGTCACATCTCATCTTGTATAATATTGTCAATAATCGCCTACCTTTAGTTGTCTTCATCAGAAAGCATCCCAGGTCCACAACAGATGTATTTTCGGTCGAAAAAGTCCATACTTCACGTTCCATTAGCCTGCTGTTGGTAGCGCGTCCTAGGGCTCTCTCCAAGCGCAGGGCTGAAGTTCCGGATAAAATGAGATTCTCCCGCCTGTAGGTTCGTTCAAACATGTCAAACGTTGTAAAACATTAATCTTCAGGGCCTGGAACACCAAGAGAGCCAATAAGATTCGAGGGGGATGATTTCATTGCCTTTAAAACCGTTTCCAAAGGTGGGGGTAGACATGGCCGCCGGCGTCATAATGGTGATGGCCCATCCCCTGTGACCAATTTCCAACGCGTCTCATTCACTGAGTTTCGACTGTATAAGGCTCAAACCACTGTGAAAAGACTGGCGACATCTAGTGGAAGCAATAGGAAGTGCTCACTGAACCATGGTTAACGGTGTGATTTATAGGGAAAGATGAGAAGTCGAGTCCACAATTCTGAATTCCACTTCCTGTTTCAATCGGTCTCGGGGTTTTGACTGCCATTTGAGTTCTGTTATACTCACAGACACCATTCAAACAGTTTTAGAAACTTTAGGGTGTTTTCTATCCATATATAATAAGTATATGCATGCCCTAGCTTCTGAGTTTGATTAGTAGGCCGTTGAAAATGGGAACGATTTTTTTTCAAAATGCGCTGTGGCGCCCCCTATCCTAGGGTATCCTCAAGAGGCTAGAGTATCCGGCAACAGTGTCTAGTCCGGAACCGAGGGAGACTGCCTGCGACCCGGAACCGAGGGACACTGCCTGCGACCCGGAACCGAGGGAGACTGCCTGCGACCCGGAACCAAAGGGGTCTGCACTTTGTCCGACAGCGATTTCAACATATCTTCTGACGACGAGGAATGTGACACTTTCATCATTAAAATATTCCTTTCCAGTTTGTGGTTGTGTTTTCTTCAAATGAGACACTGGAGGAGAGGCAAAGATCAAACTCTGATTTATTTAGTCTTCTGTCACTCTTGTTTTCAGCTTTTCAAGTTTATGCAGACACACACACACACACACATACACACATTCAGGCACTCACACATACACATACACATGCACACACGCACACAAGTCCAGGCTCATGATCATTCAAGTAAAATGTGTAGGATTTGTGTGATGTCTGTAACTCAACATGAATGTATTCTCTGAACTGCCTAAGTGTTCTATTGTCATGAAGCTTCAGGTAACATTTGATATAGATGTCTTGTCTGTACATCCCAGTCACATGGCAAGGATGTCCTCTGAGACATATTACATTACAGTACATAAGTGACAGAGGCTGGGGGTTGTTCTAATTGCTCCTCCCAGATGAAATGCCTGTAATCCACGTTAGTGACCGAGAGGTGGCCGAGAGGTGATCCAGGGAAAATAAATGAACCATGTTTGAAACCCTGTTTCCTGATCCAGCCTATATCTTACTCCCTAGGTATCCAAGCCAGAACAATGGGGCTTCAGGTTATATTGCTATTGATATAGAAACTCCACCATTCTTCGACAGGCGAGTCAGTCATCTGCAAGATATGAAGATGGAGAACATTTGTACCCAACACAAACAACATCCTTTCATTCTTATCCATGTAATAATTTCACTTTAAGCGGCCAAGGAGGGAAAGGCTTGCTAAAAGAGAGGAACAAGAAGCCAATAGTCCATGGGGGAACAGAGACTGAATCCTGGCAGAAAAGACTTGCTGAACCCCCTCTGGTGAATGGCACCATGATGCCAGGTCAACTTTACCAGATGATGAAGCCCTTGACAGATCCTCTTTATTTTTGGGGTGATAATCTAACTAACTTCATAACTGATATCTTAGGTCGGGTTAGCCTCTGTCTCGAATCTGTAGGTCAGTGGTTTCCAACCTTTTTCGGTTACTGTACCACCAAATGAATTTTGATCTTTCTTTTCTCAAATACAGTACACCCTGTGGATAGGCCAGGTACCTCCAGCGTTCCTAGTACCAATGGTTGGGAACCACAGCTGTAGGTGACAGTGCTGGGGTAGGGGAGGGTGTTGTGAATCTGAACCCTGATGATATCTGTCATTGCTCCCACAGCACTAATGGCCATAATGATGACCTGAGTCCCAATACTGTGATTCAGAATAAACCTCAAGAGTAATGGCCTGTCTGACAGGTGAGATTGTGTCTGTTTCTCCGTCTATTGCTAACTGTGTGCTCTTTACAGTGAAATGGGAAAGATTGTAGGAGAGCCTTATGGAAAATAATAGGCATACCATGTTTGAGGTCATGTTTACTGATCCAGTCTGTGTCATCTTGCTAGAAGCATTCATCACCTTGGGTCAGCAGAAGAGACCACTGCTCTGGTGGATAAGCAGGCCTTGGACAAGGACCAAGTCACCAAATGCCTTTAGTTAATAGGTAGTACTGTGAGTGGTCATTCAGTTTTCCATTATTTGCTGGTGAACTGGTAACTTGCTAACTGAATTATGGGTTTGGTTGTTTTCATGCTCAGCATTTTTTTTCACCAAAAGACAAAGGACCTAATGACATGGAGTCAAGGAGATGCAAACTTATAAAACGTGATAAGATATTATTAAGTATAAGATATCTTGTTAAAGAATATTACATGAGTGCCTCTCGAGTGGTGCAGCGGTCTAAGGCACTAAGGGTTCAATCCCGGACTGTGTCGCAGCCGGCCGCGACCGGGAGTCCCATGAGGCGGCGCACAATTGGCCCAGCGTCGTCCGGGTTAGGGGAGGGTTTGGTCGGCTGGGATGCCCTTGTCCCATGTCCTTGTCCCAATGAACGCTTGGCAGGACGTGTTTCAGAGAACGTATGGCTCTCGACCTTCGCCTCTCCTGAGTCTGTACGGGAGTTGCAGCGATGGGACAAGACTGTAACTACCAATTGGTATCCCGAAAATTGGGGAGAAAAAGGGGTAATTTAAAAATATATATATATATTACATGAAACAATGTTATAATACTGTATAATATGATAAAACATGACATGACAGGACAGGAAATATATGATATGATATAATGTATATAATATATTTTTATAAATATAAAAGTACAATTGTGACTAGCTCCATCATAATGAGTCAAATCAACTTCAAGACACATTTTGAGCTTTAGTAACTGTTGAACAGAGGACCTCCTGCTTACTATACCAACTTTATTTCTCAACTCCCAATATCGAGTGATTAGCAGTCATACAATTGGAGTATCACTTCACAGTGATGATTTTGGGGAAAAATCACAGAAAGTCTGCCTTATGTTTTCAAAGTTCAAACCTCAAGATACGACTTCTGTATTCCGACACACAGACATGGCACGATTGCTACTGGTCAGCATTTTCTTGTTTCTTATGTAGCAAATTAGTACATTGATACATGGAAGAAAGAAGTTGATGTGTAACACTTGCGTCATAACATCTGTTTACAGTTTCATACCAACAACTAGCAGCATGCTTGGTTACAGTTGATGTTTTAGGGAAGTAGACCTCTTACTCATCATGACTGATTATGATAAAGGACACTCATTTAAAGAGGGCCCTGTGAAAACAGATGTTATAATTGTGGTAACATATGTTATAATTGATTGTTAATTAGATTGTGAAAGTATGTGCAGTCCCACCTTGATGATGTCATAGGTATGTGGTCAATCATTTCTCAGAGCGCAAGTTATATATTATGTGAAATATCAAACTGCTTATTTTGTTTTCTGTCACTCTTATTTTCAGTTTGTTTTCAGCAGCTTTTCAAGTTCATGCAGGCAGCACACACACACACACACACACACACACACACACACACACACACACACACAAGTCCAGGCTCATAATCGTTCAGGTAAAATGTGTATGATTTGCGTGATGTCTGTAACTCAACATGAATGTATTCTCTGAACTGCCTAAGTGTTCTATTGTCATGAAGCTTCAGGTAACATTTGATATAGATGTCTTGTCTATACATCCCAGTCACATGGCAAGGATGTCCTCTGGTTTTAGACTTACAGTATTATATTACAGTACATAAGAGACAGGGGTTGGAGGTCGTTCTAATACCACACTGGTTGGAGTTCAAGCAGTTCATTAGGCTGTTGTTGCTTGTGGATGTGTAAAGTCAACCGTCAACATTTGAATGATATGACACAACTTCTAACCAAGTCATTTCAAACCTTTTCTATGTTTCCATTGCCAACTGAACAGAATGCATGTTCCTTGCTGTTAAACAGTGTTCATCTAGCTCCCCATCTTTATAAATTACAACTTTGAAGAATCAAAGGCCCCAAATAATACACATAATGTTTATTCTGTGCGTCATATTGTACGTACCATAGCTCCTCCTCTGCTTATATAAACAACCAGGAAATCAGGAAATGGCAATCCATTTCACTGAGCGTGGAGGTGGATGTGTCATCTCAGAACTGAAAATGTTTTTGTTTGAAGTGGGTTTTTTGGTTGCTGTTTTGCAAGTCTATCCAACCTACGCTGTCGAGAATCAAGGTAAAATACCACATTATTGTAGAATTAATTTAAAAGTTTCCCTATTTCTCCCTAAAGACGGATACTTCTGCTAAATAAACTGCTTCAGGGCTGGGCCCTCAGAGAAGTCAGACCTGTTTGAGCGCTAGTCCTCTTCTTACACAAACTTTATCTATTCTTCTTATTTATTGTATTGCGATCTCAAACCTAGTCTCTTTCTATATTCCATTTTGTTTTTGTCTAAAGGAATTTGGAAGTGATTTTAGTAATAATACACAGAAATGTGTCCTAAATTAAACTTCCTTGACATCCTTAGCATGTACTTCGGTGGAAATTGATTGTGGAAATTTGAAGACCAGGGATGGTAGATACATGTATCTATACGACATTCCAGGTGTATCTGAGATTGCGGGGCTCAACATGAACGGGGTAAGTTCAAATCTGTGTTTTAGTTAAGCTATACAGGAAGTAACAACTGCAGGAGAGCAGTGGATGCAATCCACACAGAATTACTTGAATTAAAATAATACCACTACATACAGTGCATTCAGAAAGTATTCAGACCCCTTGACTTTTTCCACATTTTGATACGTTACAGCCTCATTCTAAAATTAATTACATTGTTTTTTAGCCCTCATCAATCTACACACAATACCCCATAGTGACAAAGCAAAAAATCGTTTTTAGAAATAGAAAATGGAAATATCACATTTACATAAGTATTCAGACCCCTTGACTTTTTAATTGTGTGTAGATTGATGAGGGGGGAAAAAAACAATTTAATCCATTTTAGAATAAGGCTGTAATGTAACAAAATGTGGAAAAAGTGAAGGGGTCTGAATACTTTCCGAACGCACTGTACATTCCGTACTGATCATTTGACTTGCCTTTTTCCAACTTGAAATAGTTTTTTGTCTTTCTTTCCCACAGACTGCCATTGCTAACAGTGGAGGGGACAAGCCAATGGAATTTGATAAGAATGAGGTGGTAACAATGAACAACAGTTCAATCACCCTCTATAAATGCCAAAATCTGACAATGAACTTCATTTACAGTGATGCTACACAGGTGAGCCCAGTAATTTCACATTTTTTAGAGGTTGATTATAACAACTTACACATTTGTCTTTTTATTTCTGGGTTTAATCCCGTATTATTAGGATGCAACTGATCAAACAATATCCCTCCTCATTCCCTCTTAGCAGAAGGCTGGAACTGAGTCTAATGGTAAACAACCCCCAGTTAAGGAGAGATGTTCCCATTACATTGTCACAGGTAGACAGTTGACATTCCTCTTTTCCATCAATTTCAAGTATCTTTCAAGGACACGTAGAGAAAAGCACTAAATCATATTCATTCATTTTGAATACTGTACACCTTTTAACCTCTGTCTGGCCTTTGTAGAGATGAGGAATGAGGTTGTGACAACTGCACCTTTGAATTCAACTATCATCAAAGGTGAGTACTGAGATGGCTAATATTCATGATGAACATTGAGAGACCAATGTAAATCCCTTGAGAATTAGTTTTTATGTTTTCTTTTCTGAAAGCCTGCCTGAAAATTAAACTAAGGAAAATACTGCATAGCACATTATTCTGTGTTGTTCAGTATTTTGATTGATTATGTCATGGAAATGACTTTATTCTCTCTAATCATCCATTATAGATGGAGACAATCCTGATTCAAACCGTGGTGACACTGATTTGATCTGGAAAATCATTGGTGAGTGTTTAAGCAAATCTATCACCACAGCTTCCTCTGTATGAGAAAATAACAAGTAAATCTGACCTCAAAATGGTGCTACCAAGATCAACTACTGTTAGGTTATTTTAAAACCTTTTCATTTGTGTGAATATGTCATCATCTGATGACTACATTTTGTTTTTCAGTTGGTATTGTAGCTGTTGTGGTGGTCATTGCTGCTCTGCTCTGTGTGTTTAAACCTTGGAGAGACAAACAGTGGTGAGTATCCTATATAATTGTTTTTGTGTTTGTGAAGGGAGCTCTTTAAGTCAATTAGAATTGTTGCAGAGGGTGTATGTTAGTTATGAGACTAGTTCTCTCTGTCTTACTACTAGGGTTTAAAGTCAGACCAATGGGGTCCTAGCAGGTCACAAACAGGATGAGAACAGCCTGGAACTTGCAGGCCACTTACAAACTATAGACTTGTTGGCCATTTTGTCAAGTTACTGTTGTTTATCAAACATTATCCTTAATTTCTTATTAATGTAATAATCTAATCTTTAGCCACCAAGGCCACAGAGACGTGGAAGAGGGTCAGGGCAATCCAGAACCAAACTCCATTCCTCTGATGCAGAATGAGCGACGTGATGCCAGGTAAACCTTTCCACATCCCTTTATTGATCTGTAATCAACCACAGAATGATAGTCTCTCTTATCTTCAGCTGTTGCTATGGGTCATATTAGTTTCTGTCTCTATAGAACAGTAGCTCTCCAACCCTGTTTCTGGAGAACTACTGTCCTGTAGGTTTTCAGTCCAAACCTAATCTAGCACACCTGATTCTAATAATTAGCTCAGGGATGGGAAACTGGCAGCCTGCAGACCCCCGTTGTACTGTTGACAGCTAGAATAGTAGAATACACAAGGTGCAATTTCGAAATTTGGTTGTTCATCAGCAATTGTCCTCTTGTTATGTCAGTCACTGACAGTCGCTCAATTAGTCCATGTCAGCTAACAATTTTTTAGATTGGTAAATTAATCTAGCCAGCTATCGAAACTTGTGGTAATCATCGTCAAATTGCTAACTGGGGGGGACCCATTGACTTTGTAAGTCACTCTCTTTTAGATATCATATTGACATGCTAGCATTTCTCTCCACCCTATGGCAAAATGTGTAGAATTGCAGTAAATTAGCTGTAAAACTGCTGTTTATTGATTCCACGAATGGCAAAATGAATAGAATAGCATGAAATGACGGCTTTGGGCCGGCACCGACTGCATGTGTGGGTATGAATGTGGGTACACAGACCCACTAGCCACTACAACCCCTCATAATGAGTTCGGATTTTTGTGGCCCCCATCAAAGTTGCCCATCCCCGAAAGCTGCATCAGGTTAGTTACAACTGGGATTGGAGACAGAACCTACAGGATGGTAGCTCTCCAGGAACAGGGTTGGAGACAGAACCTACAGGAGGGTAGCTCTCCAGGAACAGGGTTGGAGAGCCCTGCTATAGAAGGTAAAGGAAGAAATACTCAATAGATCCGCATGGCATTTCTAAATACCAGTAATGTCTATTGGCAAGCAACAACTTTCAGCAAAGACCCTGCCTTTTGAGCCCTGCCCAGGCAAGACATAACATATTCAAGCCAGAAGGGCAACTGGTGTATTTTTGACTGTGGTGTAATGTACCGTAGATGATTCCAGTTGTACCTGTGGGTATCTGACTGAACCTTTGGTACATGTTTTATCACAGAGACATCAGAAAGCCTGATGACGGTGAGACTGTTGAGGCTGTGGTTGTTCCCAGGTTAGTTAAAATACCTCTATTACATCTTTATACTCTACTCTGTCCTGGATCAGTTTGCCTTGCTTATCCTTACAGTCATGGTCATCATGATCTCAATTTTAGTGACCAAGGAGGTGAGCCAGGAGAGGAGAACAGGCAGCCCATGGACAATGAAGAGACAGGCGCTGACACCCCTCTGCTGAATGGAGATGCCAGGTAAACTGTACCACATGACTAATCACCTGTCAGTCCTCTGTAATGTAGGCTATGGATATGGAGAACATTTGTATCCTTCCCAATCGAGATCCTTAAATCCTTATCAATGTAATAATCTCCCCTTTAGCGACCAAGGAGAGGAAGGCGTTCTAGGAATGGAGGATGGAAAACCGTCAGACAATGACAGAGCAGACACTGAAACCTGTCAGAAGACACATGCTGAACCCCCTCTAGTGAATGGACACCATGATGTCAGGTAAACTTGATTACATATTGATACATCCACAACTCATTGGGTATAATGTCACCAACCCCATTTTCCCAGGGTTCATTTTAGCCTCTGTCTCTTTAGGGGACAGTATTATGGTGGATCATGAATGTGAATGTTGATGTCTTATTTCTCCCACAGGGTTAACAATGAGACTAAGGAAGTGACTCCTGGTGCACAGAGTCCAGGACCTCCTCAGATGAATGGAGGACCTCCCATGTTTAACAGAGCTGCAGAGGAGACCACTGCTCTATTGGACAAACAGGCCTTGGACAAGGACCAAGTCACCAAACCTCCTGAGTTAATAGTAAGTACTGTTTATGTCCTCTGACAACTGGTGAACTGTTTGGCTTGGTATCTAAAATGATGGGACTGGTTGACTTTTAGCTCCAGCATATTAGTAAGTCTTGTGTTTTTCCCAAGGACAAAGGACATAATGACATGGAGTCAAGAAGAGGAGAACTGTAACAAGCGGTGGACGTTTGTATAACAAAAGAGAACCTAACGCCATATAATAAGATACAGTAATACTGTATATAATATACATATTATAAGATACACATTTGTGACTTGCTTCATCATAATCAGTCATGTCAACCCAAAACACATTCTGAAAAGTCTTTCAATGATTTTCTAAAATCTAAGCAGTTTATTAAGTTAATTCTCTATGAGACAGCTGTAACTTGGATAAGTTAGGAAATGTGTTCTAGTATATCAGTTGAAATTACAAAACGGCCCAAAACTTTTAGATAACTTATCTAAATTATTATTATCTACATGTTTAATTACTATTATCTGAAAATGAGTGTGCGACATGACTGATTATGATACAACACGTCACATATTAGCTATACAACATTATATATCAAATTATATGAAAGTATGATAAGATCATACACTAGTATTGTATAGTATACATACAAGCAATTATATATATAACACACACGTGAAAAGATGCTTAAAACATGAACCTCTCTAGTATTGACATATCCAAGATCATGAGGTCTCAATGTCTTGTGGACATGTCAAATAGCTAAACATTGACTAGGCGTTATTTAGAGTAGGCCTCATTATCACAGGGCCCAGTCTAAGAAGCTCTGTTTTACTGAAGCAATTATTCATTACTTCTGAAATGAGAGTTAGCATGTCAGTTAAAATAACTTGCATAATTTGTCCCATTTAACACACACCTGTAATCCTACTTTCAGTAAAGAAAGTTCATGTTCCATTTTAGACTCTAGATGATATTACACCAGACTTTATTTAAACCACTGTTTTCATAGGAAATCATGATTGGTCAGTTAAAACAGGTAACACTTCATATGGATGTTGTCTTTATAATGCAATATAGGAGCGTTAATAACACCTTCTATGCATAATGCATCAGGATGCACAACATAGGTGCTAATAACTGCTCATGGACATCTATAACTGAATGAAGCATTATCACCAGGATGTGTAATGCCTTATGAAGCAAAGTATTACTATGCCAGATGCCATATTTGAAAAGCACATTAGGATCGTTATATTATACATTATGTGCTCGATAAGTGATTGGCCATATTGTAATTTCACTGCACACCCTCTTACACCTATGTAACTCCACCCAAGTTGCAAAATGACACAGTTGTTCTTACCCTGTAAGCAGTCTATGGACAAGATAAGAAAGCAATCCATGCTTTGGTTTTGTTTACTGTACTTGGTCACAGAAATGCTCATGTTTTAGCATTTGTGGCACATATCCAAGTCAATAACCCTGATATAAGCATTTTTGCATTTCATATCCAAATCATCCTAAAGCAGGGATCCTCAACTAGATTCAGCCGCAGGCCGTTTTTTCTTTTTTTCTTTGAGTGGATGGTCAGGGTGCTGGAACCTAATTACAAATCATTTGTAGACTGCACATTAACTGCAAGAAGCCCAAACATATATAATATTTCACCAAAACATGATCATTTCAAACCCTGCTTACATTTGTTTATAATCACATATATCTATCTATTAAGCGTGGGATTTCTTTCCAAAATTACAATCACTTGGAGCTGATTTGCTGGTGTTTAAAAAAAAAAATTTCAGGGGAGATTAAAAAAATGTAAAAAAAATTGCCAACCTGGACTCAGGGGTAGTAACATAGTAAAAATACATCCGGGACTCTCCAGTTAGTATGATACTGTATTAATTAGTGGATGTCCATCCATTTCGGATGATATGTTACGAATTGCAATTTTTATATGTTACGAATTTGCAAAATGTATGATATGTTACAAATTCAAATATCTTGTGGTTAACGTTAGCTAAGTGGCTAGGTGGCTAACGCTAGCTAGGTGGCTAGCGTTAGATAGGCTAGGGCTTAGGGTTACGGTTACATTTAAGGTTAGGTTAGGTTGAAGGATTAAGGTTAGGGGAAGGGTTTGCTAACATGCAAAGTAGCTAAAAAGTAGTAAGTAATTGCAAAATTGCTAATTAGCGAAAATGCTAAAGTATCTCGTGATGATATTCAAACACGCAACCTTTGGGTTGTTAGACGTTCGCGTTATAAGTCCACCCATCCGAAACCAAAGCATGGATTGCTGTCTGTCTGAGCTTGTCCATAGACTGCTTACAGCTTAAAGAAAGCAAATAATATTTTGTAATTTGGGTGAACTATCCCTGTAACAGGAGTGCGGAACTCCTACGTGAAGTCGTTACAGTATAGCCCTCTGACACAATTTCCTAAAGAGTATTTCGTGTAGGTCATACCACTTAGCTTCATAATCCATTGAGGCACACACTGGTTGAAGTAACATTGTATCCACATAATTTCAATGAAATTACGTTAAACCAATGTGGAGTAGACATTGAATTGACGTCTGTGCCCAGTCGGAAGGCATTATGCTGCCAACTTATAATTACATTTATTAGCAGCCATTAGAGCCTATGTCGTGCATTATAATGCATATTGCGCAGATAAGGTGTTATAAATACACTTATAACACATTATGAAGAGGGTATTCATAGGAAGTGTTACCCGCAGCTCTTGCGGAAGGAACTGTACCCAAGTCCCCACCTACTAGTGACATTGTGAAAAATATCACACCTTTAGACAGGAATTGTGTAGCTATGTTAACATTTGTGTTCACCGTTTCATAAAAATGTTTAGCACATTGAGAGTATCTGTCAGGTCAAATGACTTAGGCGAATGACATACCCACCTACTTTGAGACCTTATAACCTTAGTGTCAGAAAAGGTTCATTTTCTTCCTCTTTTGATTATGTTAATTTGACTTACTTGTAATGTATTTGATGTCATGTATGTTGGTTGGTCCCATACTTTCATGAATGGTTTTCGCCTATTGCTTTTATGGTTAGTTACCTTCCACATGTATTTTGAATTATTTCCTTATTACATTTTTATGACCAATTTACACTGAGTGTACAAAACATTAAGAACATGACAGACTGACCAGGTGAATTCAGGTGAAAGCTATTATCTCTAATTGATGTCACTTGTTAAATCCACTTCAATCAGTGCAGATGAAGGGAAGGAGACAGGTTAAAGAAGTTTTTTTAAGCCTTGAGACATGGATTGTGTGTGGGTGCCATTCAGAGGGTGAATGGGCAAGACAAAAGCTATAAGTGCCTTTGAACGGGCTGTGGTAGTATGTGCCAGGCTCACTGGTTTGAGTGTGTCAAGAACTGCAACGCTGCTGGACTTATCACTGACAAACAGTTTCCCGTGTGTATCAAGAATGGTCCAACACCCAAAGGACATCCAGCCAACTTGACACAACTCTGGAAAGCATTGGAGTCAACATGGGCCAGCATCCCTGTGGAAAGCTTTCGACACCTTGTAGAGTCCATCCCTTGATGAATTGAGGCTGTCCTGAGGGCAAAAGCGGGTGTAACTCAATATTAGGAAGGTGTTCCTAATGTTTGTACACTCAGTGTATAGCACTATGCATTTTGACTGTTGGATTGATATGATCTGCTCGTACATTGCCAATACAAGTGAGTGAGTTAAGACTATTGTTTAATGAACGACTCAGGTCTGATGGATACAATTGTCCCTCATACTCTCATGTATTATTTGTAACAAACTTTTTGCATGTATTTGTATGAACAAACCTCCACATTATTGTCATATCTACTTTTTAGGAAGGCTATTCTGTAGAGTTTTGTGTATGGTCACAACTTGTTTCATTTAATACGTTAACATTTTAGTAATTTAGCAGATGTTCTCATGCAGAGTGATTTACAGGAGCAATTCAAGTATAGTGCCTTGCTCAAAGGTACCTCGACAGACCTAATCGGCTCGGGGATTCAAACCAGTGACTTTTCAGACTTTTCAGAGTTGCTTTCCTTTTAACATTAAAACATTCCTTTCCAGTTTGTGGTCGTGTTTTCTTCAAATTAGACACTGGTGGAGAGGGAAAGATCAAACTCGTTTTCAGTTTTTCAAGTTTATGCAGACACACACACACACACACACACACACACACACACACACACAATCACACACACACACACATACACGTGCCACGCTAATGCTCCGGGTTTCTACAGTAGCTGCTCATGTGATCATGTACACAGACTGTATGTCTGTCTTTGTGGGATGTCTGATGTGTTCACCAGTAACATACAGGAGCCAATGATGGTATGGCATGGTATGTATGGTACAGTATGGTATGGATGATGAGTTTCTGATGTTTTCCTATTTCCTCCCACTCTGAAATGTACCATGTGATTGTAATAATGATATTCCCTTCACACCCTCCACTCACTGAGGGTCAGATGTCACAGTCAACCTAGAGTGTTCACCATCTTTATAAACATGTTAAAAACGCTAACTACTAGTGATCACTTTACCCGCTGAATCATTCGAACAGTTATCTACCATGAGGTAAAGTGATCTAACATGCGGTAAAGTGATCTAACATGAGGTAAATGGGGCAGCAGGTAGCCTAGTGGAGCGTTGGGCCAGTAACCGAAAGGTTGCTGGATCAAATCCCCAAGCTGACAAGGTAAAAATCTGTCGTTCTGCCCCTGAGCAAGGCAGTTAACCCACTGTTCCCCGGGCGCGGAAGATGTGGATGTCGATTAAGGCAGCCCCCCCCCCCCGCACCTCTCTGATTCAGAGGGGTTGGGTTAAATGCGGAATACACATTTCAGTTGAAGGCATCAGTTGTACAACTGACAAGGTATCCCCCTTTTCCCTTCAGTTCAACAAAACCATGTTCTTCATTCCTACAGTACAACAACAGCCCCTTCTAGTGGTCAGAAGTGTTGTGTGCAGGACCCTGAGTTTTTACTGATCTTGTGACCTTCTAGACAGGTCATGTGGGCAGGAGACAGGTAATATGGACCTAGTAATTAGTTCTGCACTTCAGACACATTGCAGTGCACCACCTACAGTGCAATAAAGCATAACACTATCATCAGACTGCCCCACCAGTAGGAATCAGGTCAAGTTGTCATCCTACTGGAGGCTTTACATGGCGGAAAGGAACACTTATTGAAAATATTATAACTTTAATATCAATGCATTAAGTTGTATACAAAATAATCTAGTTTAATTGTCACAAAACGTTAATATATTTATTCAAAAACCAGATGTGTTTATTGTTGCTCCTCCTTATGATGTAACTTCCGCTCAATAAGAGAAAGTGTGTCTTTACCGCCTTGATTTGCTTTGCACCGACAGACTGGAACTCAACACGCAGCACACAGTTGTTTGTAATAAGGGCCCACCATGTCTATTTCTTATCTGTTTGGTTTATTATTGACAATCCTGTTAATTCAAGGTAAGAAGATTGTGTTTTAAATTTGTATTTTTTCTGGGTGAAGCTGACATTTCATGTCTTAGTCTCCCCAATTCCTGACACATATTTACAGTAGTGTAGTTGGTTTAGCTTTTTCGATGTCTTGAGTGTTTGCTTATCTCTCAGATATTTGCCGTTCTCTTGAAAAAGTTACAATTCTCAGGAAAGAGAGATTGCAAAATATAAATTCTCCCTCAACGAGTTTTTCTCCAAAATGGCGTTGACAGTAAAGCAAGTTTTGGGCGTTGGCTACAGTACCAGCACTGTTACAGTATTTCTTTGGTTGTGAGATGTCTCTCCTGCACTCCTATAAACTATATCACTACATGTTAATGTTATCAGGGTCTGTCAGTTTAAACTGTTTTTATCAAACATGATCATATGCTATTGTCTTTATAAAGCAGGCTGCTTCTTCTGGACATTTGTATCTCTTCAACAGCAGTAAATAAAGATATGTGCTGTAGAAGGCTGTGGTAATTGTTTTTCAACATACATTACCTCTTCCTCCTTTTTTCTGCAGGCTGTTGGGGTGGAGAAGAAACCAAGAATGTTAGTTGTGCAAGCCTCCGAACTGGAAATGCTTACAAATACTGTGTAAAGGACAAGGAAAAACCTAAATGTGTGGAGTGGCAATCAGTGGATTCCAATAAGGTAAGATATCTGTTTATTGTATCTCACAAAAACTCTCGTGACTACAACTACAGATGATGTACAACTTTCAAACTGGGGATTCAATATGATTCACAGGCTTCACTATCAGACTACTGTAGAATCAGAAATATGACTGTCTTTCACACTTCAGGGGAGGCAGGTAGCCTAGTGGTTAGTGCGTTGTGCCAGTAACCTAAAGGTTGCTGGATTGAATCCCCAAGCTGACAAGATAAAAATCTGTTGTTCTGCCCCTGAACAAGGCAGTTAACCACTGTTCCCCGGTAGGCTGTCATTGTAAAAAAAAAATTGTTCTTAACTGACTTGCATTGTTAAATAAATAAAAAATATAGACAGTAGATACAGTTTAATGACAAATGTATTCAAACATGTAGCATATTGTTTTTGAGTGGTAGATGTCTAACTTTTTTGTATTTTGTATTTTTTCTTCCACAGACGTCTATGTGGCTTGCTGAACTTTGCCAACACAAAAACACTACACATGCACCCAATGTGATTGATGTCAGCTACTCCTGTATCAGCCTCCTGGAGTGTGTCAACGTAGACCACACTGCCATAAGCAATGTGACTGTGAGTATGGCTATTTATCACTGCAGTTTAGGCAATGTACAGATAGTTACCTTGTAAACTACAATACCAGACCAAACATTCCAGTTGCATGTTAATAATTTGATATTGATGTTATCATATTTCAGGAGCATTTGACCCATTTCGTTGTGTTTGGTGCATCAGGTGAGATGTGTATATTGCTTTTCAAGTTTGAGGAGCCTCCTTGTTTAATAGTTTTTTTCTCGTATGTTTGGGGTCACTTAGAAATGTCCTTGTTTTTGAAAGAAAAGCCAAAAAATGTGTCCATTAAAAAAACATCAAATTGATCAGAAATACAGTATAGACATTGTTAATGTTGTAAATTACAATTGTATCTGGAAACAGCTGGCCTTCTAGGCAGAGTTGCAAAGAAAAAGCCATATCTCAGACTGGCCAATAAAAATAAAGATCAAGATGGGCAAAAGAACACAGATACTGGACAGAGGAACCCTGTCTAGAAGGCCAGCATCCCGGAGTCGCCTCTTCACTGTTGACGTTGGGACTGGTGTTTTGCGGGTACTATTTAATGAAGCTGCCAGTGAGGCAACTGTTTCTCAAACTAGACACTAATGTACTTGTCCTCTTGCTCAGCACCGGGGCCTCCCACTCCTCTTTCTATTCTGTTTAGAGCCAGTTTGCGCTGTTCTGTGAAGGGAGTAGTACACAGCGTTGTACGAGATCTTCAGTTTTTTGGCAATTTCTACCATGGAATAGCCTTCATTTCTCAGATCAAGAATAGACTGACAAGTTTCAGAAGAAAGTTATTTGTTTCTGGCCATTTTGAGCCTGTAATCTTGCTGATGCTCCAGATACTCAACTAGACTAAAGAATGCCAATTTTATTACTACCGTAATTTCCGGACTATTGAGCGCACCTGAATATAAGCCGCACCCACTGAATTAAAAAATATATATATTTTGAACATAAATAAGCCGCACATGTCTATAAGCCGCAGCTGCCTCCCGGTACATTGAAACAAATTAACTTTACACAGGCTTTAACGAAACACAGCTTGTAACAAAAATAAATAGGCTTTAACGAAACACAGCTTGTAACAAAAATAAATAGGCTTTAACGAAACACGGCTTGTAACAAAAATAAATAGGCTTTAACGAAACACGGCTTGTAACAAAAATAAATAGGCTTTAACGAAACACGGCTTGTAACAAAAAATAAAAAATTTGCAGTAAGCTTTAGTTGTCTTTTTGCACTGAGTCAATTCCTCACGCTGCTGTTTCCAACGTCTTATCATCGACTCATTAAGACCAAACTCCCGTGCAGCAGCTCTATTTCCTTTTCCAACAGCCAGATCAGTCGCCTTCAACTTGAAAGCTGCATCATATGCATTTCTCCGTGTCTTTGCCATGATGAGGGTGACAAAATGACTACCGTAATCAGAATGATGGGAAGTTTGAGCGCTCGATTTAATCTAAACTGTAAACAAAAAAGTTGTTTGACCTTAACCCGTTCGGCAATTTCATTGGTCTAATGAAAGCTTCATGCCGCCAAAAAACTGAGCACGTCACAGAATGTGTTTTTTGGGGAAAAAAATCCATATATTAGCTGCGTCATTGTTTAAGCCGCGATGTTCAAAGCGTGGGAAAAAGTTGCGGCTTATAGTCCGGAAATTACGGTACTATAAAAAAATTGCAAAAGGGTTTTCTAATGATCAATTAGCTTTTCAAAATGATAAACTTGGATTAGCTAACACAACGTGCCATTGGAACACAGGAGTGATGGTTGCTGATAATGGGCCTCTGTATATGCCTATGTAGATATTCCATAAAAATGTGTCACTTCCAGCTACAATAGTTATTTACAACATTAGCAATGTCTACACTGTATTTCTGATCAATTTGATGTTATTTTAAATGGACAAAAAAATGTGCTTTTCTTTCAAAAACAAGGACATTTCTAAGTGACCCCAACATTTTGAAAGAATACAACTGCAGGTGAGTGTTCCTCTGTAACAACAGAGCAGAGCATATTGAAGGAGAACTGTTGTTTCCACTGGCACTCTGTTGGGTTGTCATCAATTGATTCTCTGTTATAAATGTCATTAACTAGGTCTTTCATTTTATTTTCTCTTTCTCTTCCCAGGTGAGTGAGTCCACGTGATCATTGTGTGGTACAGTAACACTCTCTTATTAAGCTTAAAAACATGAAACAATATCATAGTCATTGTCAATGGGCAAAACTGTGTTCAACCATTTAAAATATTATTGCATCTCTGACAAGTGATTGTTGCAGTCAAATTCCACTTGACTGTAGATTCACGGTAACTGGACTTCTCCAAAACTGCCCTCTGATGCCGCTGATGGTCATTAGTAGCCTACCAAACTTACTAACGGACAGTTGCTAATGGTGTGTTCCCTCTAATCACTCTGACAGAACCCTGGCATTCAGAGTTTGAGTGGAATAGGATCACCTGTTGCGCAGTGAGAGCCAGCTCCTCATAACTGGTTGATGCAGCATCAACTCATAACTGGTTGATACATGGAATAAAACATGTGTTCCTATAAGCCCATGTTGCACAACATTTTTCTATAGGCTATGCTATGTATTTGCATGAGAAAACAGTTTTGATGGCCTATATTAAAAAGAGGAGGATCCCATCAGCTTTCTACAGGCTAGGCCTACTATATTTATTTCTCAACTTTGCTCATATTAAGCACATTGCTTCGCTTTACAACCGGAGTAACCTACCTGGCTGGGCTGAAAATGAACCGCTGGAAAGGTGTCCTCCATTTGCTATTCAAGTGCATAGTCTTTTTTTCCCCTGCCCCTGTTCCGACAGAAGCATGATAATGGCCTATTCTAAATTAAAACTATTTTAAAAGATATATTATTTAGTATATGTAAAGACAAGATTAAATTGAGAATAGTCTGATGGGTGAGAACATTATCCCTTGTGAATGATGCTCAGCGTGTGCAGTCTATAAGGCAAGAAACAGCGCATGCATTCATTTGTGACTTTTTAACATGGTAGTCACATGCATCATTTAGCCTATAGCCCATAGGCCTGTATGTTTTGCTAAGATTTTATTTTCTGGATTTCTTTTATTTTCTGGATTTATGGGCCTGTATGGTCCGGAAAGATATATCCATTTGTTTTGTTATGTTTTGACAACTCTTTTTGTCTAGCATTCAGCCCAAATAAAAATATTAAACTTCTGGAGAACACAGAATCCAGCAAATACAGTATATATACAAAAGTATGTGGACACCCCTTCAAATTACTGGATTGGGCTATTTCAGTCACACTCGTTTCTGACAGGTGTGTAAAATTGAGCACACAGCCATCCAATCTCCATAGACAAACATTGTCAGTACAATGGCCTTACTGAAGAGCTCAGTGAATTTCAATGCAGCACAGTCATAGGATGCCACCTTTCCAACAAGTCAGTTCATCACATTTCTGCCCTGCTAGAGCTACCTCGGTCAACTGTGTCAGGAACCGGCTCAAAGCCCGTAACAAAAAGAGAAACAACATGGAGATAAGGAATAACAAAAATAGATTTATTAACTGAGGTAACCTATATACAATTAATAATGGTGTATGTGTAGTCAGTAGTGTAAGCGAGTTGTTGTGTGTATAGATGTGTTGAAAAAATGGCACAACCAAACTCAAACAGTGTGTCTGCATGGAGAGAGTCTCCTCAATGAATGGGGAAAGGGTGTATTTATCCCGGGACACACCCGGGTCCAGGTGTGTCCCATTTCACTGACGACCCTCCCGGCTCTGCCCACCGACATCCTAATTAGGAAAAAGAATTTGGCAGACAGAGTGGGAGGGTCGTCACAAGTGTAAGTGCTGTTATTGTGAAGCTCACAGAACGGGACGGCCGAGTGCTGAAGCGCAAAGCGCCTAAAAATCGTCTGTCCTCGGTTGCAACACTCACTATTGAGCAGTGTAAAGCACTTAAGTAAAGATACTTTAACGTTTTTGGGGAATCTGTACTTTACTTCACTATTTATATTTTTGCCAACTTTTACTTCACTACATTCCTAAAGAAATTAATGTACTTTTTACTCCATACATTTTCCCTGACACCCAAAAGTACTTGTTACATTTTGACAGGAAAATGGTCCAATTCACACACTTATCAAGAGAACATCCCTGGTCATCCCTACTGCCTCTGATCTTGGGGACTCATTAAACACAAATACTTCATTTGTGAATTATGTCTGAGTGTTGGAGTGTGGCCATGGCTATCAGTACATTTTTTTTAAATAATAATTGTACCATCTGTTTCGCTTAATATAAGGAATTTGAAATGGTTTATACTTGTACTTATACTTTTGATACTTAAGGACGTTTCAGCAATTCCATTTACTTTTGATACTTTTTAAACCAAATATATCTAATTAAAACCAAATACTTTTAGACTTTTACTCAAGTAGTATTTTACTGGGTGACTGTCACTTTTACTTGAGTCGTTTTCTAGTAAGGTATCTTTTACTCAAGTATGACAATTGAGTACTTTTTCCACCACTGCTACTGAGTTCCAAACTTCCTCTGGAAGCAACGTCAGCACAAGAACTCTTCGTCGGGAGCTTCATGAAATTGGTTTCCAATGGCCGAGCCAAAGATCACCATGCACAATGTCAAGCGTTGGCTGGAATGGTATAAAGTTCGCCGCCATTGGACTCTGAGGCAGTGGAAATGTGCTCTCTGGAGTGAAGAATCATGCTTCACCATCTTGCAGTCTGACGGATAAAACTGGGTTTGGCGAATGCCAGGAGAACGCCAGGAGAACGGCAGGAGAATGCCCCTGTAATAGGGTCAGATGCAGAGAATCCCAGTGTAGAGAGGGGAACTGGCCAGGCAGAAACAGCAATCGGAACCAAATAAAACAAAACGGAGGATAATAAGGGTCCCTGAAGACAGTGCAACTCTCTGGGGAATACAAAAGAAGGCAGCCAAACATCAATGTTGGCCTTCATTAAAACAATCCGGAACCAACAAACACCCAAGTGGCCCAGAGTACCAAGCTCCTCATCAGACTGGAGGTAGGACACCTGCAGAAAAGAAGGCTGATATGGAGGATGTAATTCAGGGAGAAGTGGAGAAAAGTCCCCTAATGAGCCATCCAGACAAAAATCATTGATGAAAGGTGAAACATGAATGAATGAAATCATCTAGGTGTGAGTAGTTTATATTACCGGTTTCAGAGAAGGACATTCTGTGTATGTGAGTATAACCTCTGTCACTGACATGGCTTTTCAAGAGAATGTGCAATCTGCAGATAATCTCACTTTAGTTCAAACTCTTGATACATGTCACAAACAAAACCCGCCTTCAAGACAGAAACTCAGTTCCCTTAACCCAGTGATTAGAAAACATCGTACCGTGAACCTTTGTCGAACCGTTAATCAATGTTTTGGGACCCTCGTGCCAAGCCTACAGAAAGACAATATTAAGTCATCTGAATATTCCTAGCATTATTTCTAAGAGGGAATAGATGGAACATTTATTGACTGACTCTAATCTTAATTTAATATTTTTCTCTGAGACATGGCTAAAGAAATGTTCTCCTATTTCTGCCTTTAATCTCCCTGGATACCCCATAGTCAGGAGATACAGGGGAGAGGGCAGACGGGGTGTGTATTTACATGAAAGATAACATTAAATGTAATCGTATTGAATGGAAACATGCCAATGACAAGCGCCTTGAGAGACCAATGTCAATCCCTTGAGAATTAGTTTTTTTTTGTTTTATTTTCTGAAAGCCTGCCCGGAAATTAAATTAAGGGAAAGACTGCATAACACATTATTCTGTGTTGCACAGTATTTCGATTGATTATGTCATGGAAATGACTTTATTCTCTCTAATCATCCATTATAGATGGAGACAATCCTGATTCAAACCGTGGTGACACTGATTTGATCTGGAAAATCATTGGTGAGTGTTTAAGCAAATCTATCACCACAGCTTCCTCTGTATGAGAAAATAACAAGTAAATATGACCTCAAAATGATGCTACCAAGATCAGCTACTGTTAGAAGGTTATTTTAAAACATTTTCTTTTGTGTGAACATGTCATCATCTGATGACTACGTTTTGTTTTTCAGTTGGTATTGTTGTTGCTGTCGTGCTGGTCATTGCTGTTCTGCTCTGTGTGTTTAAGCCTTGGAGAGACAAACAGTGGTTAGTATCCTATATAACTGTTTTTGTGTTTGTGAAGGGAGCTCTTTAAGTCAATTAGAATTGTTTCAGAGGGTATATGTTGGTTATGAGACTAGTTCTCTCTGTCTTACAACTAGGGTTTAAAGTCAGACCAATGGGGTCCTAGCAGGTCACAAACAGGATGAAAACAGCCTGGAACTTGCAGGCCACTTACAAACTATAGACTTGTCGGCCATTTTGTCAAGTTACTGTTGTTTATCAAACATTATCCTTAATTTCTTATTAATGTAATAATCTCATCTTTAGCCACCAAGGCCACAGAGATGTGGAAGAGGGTCAGGGCAATCCAGAACCAAACTCCATTCCTCTGATGCAGAATGAGCAACGTGATTCAAGGTAAACTTTTCCACATCACTTTATTGATCTGTAATCAACCACTGAATGATAGTCTCTCTTATCGTCAGCTGTTGCTATGGGTCATATTAGTTTCTGTCTCTATATAACAGGGCTCTTCAACCCTGTTCCTGGAGAGCTACTGTCCTGTAGGATTTCCCTTCAACATGAATCTACTGTAGCACATCTGATTCTAATAATTAGCTCAGGGATGGGCAACTGGCGGTCCACGGACCCCTTTTTTACTGGTGAGATCTAGAATAGTGGAATACACAAGGTGCAATTTTGAAATTTGGTTGTATATTAGCAGTTTTCCTCTTGTCATGTTAGTCACTCAATTAGCCTATGTCAGCTAACCATTTTTCAGATTGGTAAATTTATTTAACCAGCTACCTAAACTTGTAGTAATCATCGTCAAATTACTGAATGGGGAAGGGGGGGGGAGTCACTCTCGCTTAGATATCATACTGACACGCAAACATTTCTCTCCACCCCATGGCAAAATCAGTAGGATTGCAGCTAACTTGCTTTAAATCTGCAAAATGTTCTCTATTCCCCATGGCAAAATGTTGCTTAGGGCCGGCTCTGACTGCATGTGTGAGTGTAAATATGGGTACGCAGACCCGCGAGCCACTGCAGACCCTGATAATGAGTTCATATTTTTGTGGCCCCCATCAAAGTTGCCCATCCCTGAAAGCTGCATCAGGTTAGTTACAACTGGGATTGGAGACAGAACCTACAGGAGGGTAGCTCTCCAGGAACAGGGTTGGAGACAGAACCTACAGGAGGGTAGCTCTCCAGGAACAGGGTTGGAAAGCCCTGCTATAGAAGGCGAAGGAAGAATTACTCAATAGATCCGCATGGCATTTCTAAATACCAGTAATGTCTATTGGCAAGCAACAACTTTCAGCAAAGACCCTGCCTTTTGAGCCCTGCCCAGGCAAGACATAACATATTCAAGCCAGAAGGGCAACTGGTGTATTTTTGACTGTGGTGTAATGTACCGTAGATGATTCCAGTTGTACCTGTGGGTATCTGACTGAACCTTTGGTACATGTTTTATCACAGAGACATCAGAAAGCCTGATGACGGTGAGACTGTTGAGGCTGTGGTTGTTCCCAGGTTAGTTAAAATACCTCTATTACATCTTTATACTCTACTCTGTCCTGGATCAGTTTGCCTTGCTTATCCTTACAGTCATGGTCATCATGATCTCACTTTTAGTGACCAAGGAGGTGAGCCAGGAGAGGAGAACAGGCAGCCCATGGACAATGAAGAGACAGGCGCTGACACCCCTCTGCTGAATGGAGATGCCAGGTAAACTGTACCACATGACTAATCACCTGTCAGTCCTCTGATATGTAGGCTATGGATATGGAGAACATTTGTATCCTTCCCAATCGAGATCCTTAAATCCTTATCAATGTAATAATCTCCCCTTTAGCGACCAAGGAGAGGAAGGCGTTCTAGGAATGGAGGATGGAAAACCGTCAGACAATGACAGAGCAGACACTGAAACCTGTCAGAAGACACATGCTGATCCCCCTCCACTGAATGTACCCAAAGTTGTCAGGTAAATTCTACACATGACGACTCCTTTGGTAAATCTTCATTATCTGTTGAATGACAATGTCATTTCTCCATTCAGAATTGATCCCATGTATCATGTTAGTCTCTGCGTCTCTGGAGGACAGTGTTGTTTGTGCTGTATCAAGAGTTTTAATCCTTATGATAGCCCTGTTATTGCTCCCACAGGGTTAACAGCCAGACTGATGACCCACAGCTTCTGGGTCAACCTCAGAGCAATGGACGCGTGCCCTATAGAAGGTGAGAATGTGTGTTTGTGTCACGGCTGTCAAAAGGAGCAGACCAAAGTGCAGCGTGGTTGTAGTTCCACATTTTACTAAATCCGTGAAACTTTGCAAAACATAAATAACTGAATTTACAAAACAACAAACTGTGACGCAGAGAGAAACAAACACTACTCAAAATATAATAACCCACAAAAACCCAGGAAGAAAAACCCCTACTTAAATATGATCTCCAATCAGAGGTAACGAGGACCAGCTGCCTCCAATTGGAGGTCAACCAAACAACCCCAACATAGAAATAGAAAAACTAGAACTTAAACGTAGAAATAGAAAACATAGAAAAACACAAAACACCCCCTGTCCTACTCCACTATAGAAAATGACATCTTACTAGGGTCAGGACGTGACAATTTGTCTGTGTGTAAAGTTGTATGGGATGGTAGAGGAGGTTAAGTAACTGGTTGAGGTCATGTTTCCTGATCCAGTCTGTATCTTACTCCACAGGGAATCACAGCTGACTGATGGGGCTCCAGGTCAGGGTGCTGGTGAGACTTCACCCCTCCTCTGCAGGTGAGTCACTCCTCTGTCATTTAGGTCATGAACATGTCGACCATGTGTACCCCTCTCCAACAGATCCTTCAATTCTTACCCATGTAATAATCACCCTTAGAAGCCCAGGAGAGGAAGGCGTGCTAGAAGGGCAGGACAGGAAGTCAGCAGACAGTGGGGGAACAGACCCTGAATCCTGTCAGAAGACACATGCTGAACCCCCTCTAGCGAATGGACACCATGATGTCAGGTAAAGTTGACTACATATTGATACATTGGATAATCATCTCACCAACCCCATTATCCCACAGTTCATGTTAGCCCAGTGTTTCCCAAACTCTGACCTGGGGACCCCAAGTTTTGGTTTTTGCCCTAGCACTACACAGCTGATTCAAATAAGCAAAGCTTAATTATGAGTGGATTATTTGAATCAGCTGTTTAGCGCTAGGGCAAAAACCATAACGTGCACCCCCAGGGGGGGCCTCAGGACCGGGTTTGGGACCACGTTATCTCTATAGGGGACATTATTATGGTGGATTGTGAATGTTGATGTCTTATTACTCCAACAGGGTTAACGATGAGACTAAGGAAGTGACTCCTGGTGCACAGAGTCCAGGACCTCCTCAGATGAATGGAGGACCTCCCATGTCTAACAGAGCTGCAGAGGAGACCACTGCTCTATTGGACAAACAGGCCTTGGACAAGGACCAAGTCACCAAACCTCCTGAGTTAATAGTAAGTACTGTTTATGTCCTCTGACAACTGGTGAACTGTTTGGCTTGTTATCTAAAATGACGGGGCTCGTTTTCTTTTTCGTCCAGCATATTAGTAACTCTTGTGTTTTCCCCAAGGACAAAGGACCTAATGACATGGAGTCAAGAGGAGAACTGTAACAAGCGGTGGACGTTTGTATAACAAAAGAAAACCTAATATGTTATTATAAAATACAGTAATAATTATAAGATACACATATGTGACTAGCTTCATCATAATCCGTCATGTCAACCCCAAGACACATTTTGAGCAGTGTGTTTTACTGCACAATGATTTTCAGAAAGCTCAACTGTTTATTAAGTTCATTCTCTATGTGACGGGTGTAATCTGGATAGGTTAGGAAACGTGTTTAAGTGAAATCAGTTGAAATTCCAAAACAGCACATTACTTGTAGATAACAATAATTTTAGTTATCTGAAAATGAGTGTGACTTATGACTAATTATGATACAGCATGTCACATATTAGCTATACAACATTATAATGATATGAAAGGATGGCAAGATCATACTTACACTGGTATTGTATACTATACATACAAGCAAATATAAATCACATACACATGAGAAGATGCATAAAACATAAACCTCTTTAGTATAGACATTTCCAAGATCATGAGGTCTCAATGTCTTGTGGACATGTCAAATAGCTAAACATTGACCGGGCGTTATTTACACTATGTATACTCAAATGTATGTGGACACGCCTTCAAATTAGTGGATATGTCTATTTCAGCACCACCCGTTGCTGACAGGTGTATAAAAATCGAGCACACAGCTATGCAATCTCCATCGACAAACATTGGCAGTAGAATGGCCCGTACTGAAGAGCTCAGTGACTTTCAATGTGCTACCTTTCCAACAAGTCAGTTCATCAAATTTCTGCCCTGCTAGAGCTGCCCTGGCCACCTGTAAGGGCTATTATTGTGGCGCATCCTTGGCTCAGCCATGAAGTGGTAGGCCACACAAGCTCACAGAACGTGACCGCCGTGTGGTCAAGCGTGTAAGTCGCAATCGTCCGTCCTCAGTTGCAACACACACTACAGAGTTCCAAACTGCCTCTGGAAGCATCGTCAGCACAACTGTTTGTCAGGAGCTTTATGAATTGGGTTTCCATGACCGAGCAGCCACACACAAGCCTAAGATCACCATGCGCAATGCCAAGCGTCGGCTGGAGTCGTGTAAAGCTTGCCGCCATTGGACTCTGGAGCAGTGGAAACGCGTTCTTGCTTCACCATCTGTTAGTCCATCAAACGAATCTGGGTTTGGCGGATGCCAGGAGAACGCTACCTGCCCCAATGCATAGTGCCAACTGTAAAGTTGGGTGGAGGAGCAATAATGGTCTAGGGCTGTTTTTCATGGTTCGGGCTAGGCCCCTTAGTTCCAGTGAAGGGAAATCTTAACTCTACAGCATAAAATTACATTATAGATAATTCTGTGCTTCCAACTATGTGGCAACAGTTTGGGGAAGACCCTTTCCTGTTTCAGCATGACAATGCCCCCATGCACAAAGCGAGGTCCATGCAGAAATTATTTGTTGAGATCTGTGTGGAAGAACTTGACTGGCCAGGACAGAGCCCTGACCTCAACCCCATCAAACACCTTTGAGATGAATTGGAACGCCGACTGCGAGCCAGGCCTAATTGCCCAACATCAGTGCCCGACCTCACTAATGCTCTTGTGTCTGAATGGAAGCAAGTCCCCGCAGCAATGTTCCAACATCTAGAGGAAAGCGTTCCCAGAAGAGTGGAGGCAATTATAGCAGCAAAGGGGGGACCAACTCCATATTAAAACCCATGATTTTGGAATGAGACGTTTGACGAGCAGGTGTCCACATACTTTGGTTATGTAGTGTAGTAGAGACATCATTCTCACAGGGCCCAGTCTAAGAAGTTCTATTTTACTACAGAAATTACTCATTATTTGAGAGTTACAGCATGTTAGTTTTAAAATAACTTGCATAATTTGTCCCAACTTCAGCAAAACATTTCACTGACATTTAATACACACCTGTAATCCTACTTTCAGCAAAGAAAGTTCATGTTCCATTTTCCTTTAGAGACTAGAGCCCTCAAACTCAACTTTGGACGTCAAAACAAGTTCCACTGCATTTTGTCATTCTTCCCCTCTAATCAGGGACTGATTTAGACCTGTGACCACAGTTTAGTGCAATTCATTATCAGGTATTACAGAAAACCAGCAGGTTCCGGACCTCGTAGGGTAAGAGTTGAGTACCCCTGCTCTAGAAGATACTACATCAGACTTTATTTAAACCACCGTTTTCATAGGAAAGCATGATTGGTCATTAATAACACCTTCTATTCATAATGCATCAGGATGCACAACATAGCTAACAACTGCTCATGAACGTCTATAACTGCATGAAGCATTATCACCAGGATGTGTAATGCCTTATGAAGCAAAGTATTACTATGCCAGATGCCATATTTGAAAAGCACATTAGGATCGTTATATTATACATTATGTGCACATGAATTGGCCATATTCTAATTTCACTGCACACCCTCTTACACCTATGTAACTCTGTCTTGCGCGCATAAAGGGATAGTTCACCCAAATTACAAAACTACATGTTGTTGTTGTTACCCTGTAAGCAATCTATGGACAAGATAAGAAAGCAATCCATGCTTTGGTTTTGTTTACTGTACTTGGTTAGGGAAATGCATTTTAGCATTTGTGGCACAAATCCAACTCAATAACCCTGTTAAAAGCATTTTTCACAAATCATCCTAAAGTGTCAACATTTGATTGTGTACCACAACTCAGTTATTTTAAGAGATTTGGACATGAAGCATGAAAACAATGCAAGAAAGGGGATATTGTCTTCCATTACCTGACATTGGATTTGATCTAAAAAGTTAGCATTTGAAGACAGTGGTCAGGTAAACAAAACCAAAGCATGGATTGCTGTCTGAGCTTGTCCATAGACTGCTTACAGCTTAAAGAAAGCAAATTATATTTTGTAATTTGGGGGAACTATCCCTTTAACAGGAGTGCGGAACTCCTACGTGAAGTCGTTACAGTATAGCCCTCTGACGTAATTTCCTAAAGAACATTTCATGTAGGTCATACCACTTAGCTTCATAATCAAAGGCGTTATGCTGCCTGCTTAAAATGCTGTAGGAATATATAGACATGTCATACAATATGATGTATAATGCATAGATTAGAAGGTGTTCTGAAGGCACTTATAACACATTATGAAGAGGGTATTCATAGGAAGTGTTACCCACAGGTCTTGCGGAAGGAACTGTACCCCACATCCCCACCTACTAGTGACATTGTGAAAAATACCACACCTTTAGACAGTAATTGTGTAGCTATGATGACGTTTGTGTTCACTGTTTCATTAGAACGTTTAACACATTGAGAGTATCTTTCAGGTCAAATGACTTAGGCGAATGACATATCCACATACATTGAGACCTTATAACCTTAGTGTCAGAAAAGGTTCATTTTCTTCACATTTGAATTATGGTTGTTTACTTACTTGTAATGTATTTGATATGTCATGTCTGTGGGTTGGTCCCATACATGTATTGGAAGAAGGCCGGGGTGGACCAGGAACGCTACCGAGGGACACGTCTAGCGAGGAAGCCGGATAGGCACCCCTAAGGATTTCTTTTGGGGGGGCACACGGGTAGTTTGGCAAGGCCTAGGAAGAGCCATAAGCCAGCTACCCGTGAGAGTATGGAGGAGCGTATGAGGTAGAGAGTGCCGTGTTTCGCTGAGGTGCGAACTATCTCGCCCATACGCACGCACAGTCTGGTGCGCGCCATTCCAGCCCCTCGCAGATGCCGTGCTAGAGTGGGCATCCAGCCTGGTAGGAGGATGCCTGCGCAGCGCGTCTGGTCGCCGGTACGCCTCCTAGGACCAGGCTACCCTACACCCGCTCTACGTACGGCAACCATCAGGCCCCTGCACAGCCCAGTTCGCCCTGTACCAGCACCCCGCTCGTGCAGGGCTGCTAGTTGCATCCAGCCAGGACGGGTTGTGCAGGTGGTGCGGTCAAGGCCACCTGTGCGCCTCCATTGCCCAGTCTTTCCGGTTCCCACCTCTCATGCTAACCCGGAAGTGGGTACCTCCAGTCCGGCACGACCAGTACCAGCAACCCGGACCAAGCTTCCCATGAGCCCGCCTAGTCCTATTCGGCCTGTGCCCGCTCCCCCGCACTAGCCCTGAGGTGCGTATCTCCAGACTGGCACATCCAGTACCAGTACCACGCATCAGGCTTCCAGTGCGTCAGCCCAGCCTCAAGAGCCCGTCACCAGCGTGCAGTCCAGAGTATCCGGCACCAGCGGTGCAGTCCAGAGTATCCGGCACCAGTGTGCAGTCCGGAGTATCCGCCACCAGTGTGCAGTCTAGAGTATCTGGCACCAGCGTGCAGTCCAGAGTATCCGGCACCAGTGTGCAGTCTAGCCTCTCCAGCGTCTCATCCCGTCAGCGGGATCAAAATCCAGCGAAAAATCATATTGTCTGTCAAATAGCATTACAAAAAAATCATAATTAAAAATAAAAAAAATGTTTTTAGAGATACACCTCTCCTGAATCGACCCACGTCGTCCGATTTCAAAAAGGTTTTACAGGAAAAGGCAATCATTAGATTATGTTAGATGAGTCCATCGTAAAAAAGCAGCTTCATAGCCATTTTCCGACCAACCACTTGCATCACATATAATCAAAAAACAGCTAAATGCAGCACTAACCTTTTACAAACTTCATCAGATGGCACCCCTAGGACATCATGTTATACAATGCATGCATTCTTTTGTTCAATAAAGGTCATATTTATATATAAAAACAGCATTTTACATCGGCGTCTGACGTTGACTAAATAATTTCCCCTCAAATGCGTCCCGGTAAACAATGCTACAATTCCCTAAATTACTATCCGATAACGATTTTTTAAATTTATATTGTCAATCTAACATTTATAGATGAATATCTCTTGAGAACACCTGTCATACCAGATTTTAAATTAACTTTACTGGGTAATCACACTTTGCGATAAAAGGAGATGCGATACTCAGAAAATGAGCTAATATACAGAGCTCGGCGCCATCTTGGAAACAATCGCAGGTCACATCTCATCTTGTATAATATTGTCAATAATCGCCTACCTTTAGTTGTCTTCATCAGAAAGCATCCCAGGTCCACAACAGATGTATTTTCGGTCGAAAAAGTCCATACTTCACGTTCCATTAGCCTGCTGTTGGTAGCGCGTCCTAGGGCTCTCTCCAAGCGCAGGGCTGAAGTTCCGGATAAAATGAGATTCTCCCGCCTGTAGGTTCGTTCAAACATGTCAAACGTTGTAAAACATTAATCTTCAGGGCCTGGAACACCAAGAGAGCCAATAAGATTCGAGGGGGATGATTTCATTGCCTTTAAAACCGTTTCCAAAGGTGGGGGTAGACATGGCCGCCGGCGTCATAATGGTGATGGCCCATCCCCTGTGACCAATTTCCAACGCGTCTCATTCACTGAGTTTCGACTGTATAAGGCTCAAACCACTGTGAAAAGACTGGCGACATCTAGTGGAAGCAATAGGAAGTGCTCACTGAACCATGGTTAACGGTGTGATTTATAGGGAAAGATGAGAAGTCGAGTCCACAATTCTGAATTCCACTTCCTGTTTCAATCGGTCTCGGGGTTTTGACTGCCATTTGAGTTCTGTTATACTCACAGACACCATTCAAACAGTTTTAGAAACTTTAGGGTGTTTTCTATCCATATATAATAAGTATATGCATGCCCTAGCTTCTGAGTTTGATTAGTAGGCCGTTGAAAATGGGAACGATTTTTTTTCAAAATGCGCTGTGGCGCCCCCTATCCTAGGGTATCCTCAAGAGGCTAGAGTATCCGGCAACAGTGTCTAGTCCGGAACCGAGGGAGACTGCCTGCGACCCGGAACCGAGGGACACTGCCTGCGACCCGGAACCGAGGGAGACTGCCTGCGACCCGGAACCAAAGGGGTCTGCACTTTGTCCGACAGCGATTTCAACATATCTTCTGACGACGAGGAATGTGACACTTTCATCATTAAAATATTCCTTTCCAGTTTGTGGTTGTGTTTTCTTCAAATGAGACACTGGAGGAGAGGCAAAGATCAAACTCTGATTTATTTAGTCTTCTGTCACTCTTGTTTTCAGCTTTTCAAGTTTATGCAGACACACACACACACACACACACATACACACATTCAGGCACTCACACATACACATACACATGCACACACGCACACAAGTCCAGGCTCATGATCATTCAAGTAAAATGTGTAGGATTTGTGTGATGTCTGTAACTCAACATGAATGTATTCTCTGAACTGCCTAAGTGTTCTATTGTCATGAAGCTTCAGGTAACATTTGATATAGATGTCTTGTCTGTACATCCCAGTCACATGGCAAGGATGTCCTCTGAGACATATTACATTACAGTACATAAGTGACAGAGGCTGGGGGTTGTTCTAATTGCTCCTCCCAGATGAAATGCCTGTAATCCACGTTAGTGACCGAGAGGTGGCCGAGAGGTGATCCAGGGAAAATAAATGAACCATGTTTGAAACCCTGTTTCCTGATCCAGCCTATATCTTACTCCCTAGGTATCCAAGCCAGAACAATGGGGCTTCAGGTTATATTGCTATTGATATAGAAACTCCACCATTCTTCGACAGGCGAGTCAGTCATCTGCAAGATATGAAGATGGAGAACATTTGTACCCAACACAAACAACATCCTTTCATTCTTATCCATGTAATAATTTCACTTTAAGCGGCCAAGGAGGGAAAGGCTTGCTAAAAGAGAGGAACAAGAAGCCAATAGTCCATGGGGGAACAGAGACTGAATCCTGGCAGAAAAGACTTGCTGAACCCCCTCTGGTGAATGGCACCATGATGCCAGGTCAACTTTACCAGATGATGAAGCCCTTGACAGATCCTCTTTATTTTTGGGGTGATAATCTAACTAACTTCATAACTGATATCTTAGGTCGGGTTAGCCTCTGTCTCGAATCTGTAGGTCAGTGGTTTCCAACCTTTTTCGGTTACTGTACCACCAAATGAATTTTGATCTTTCTTTTCTCAAATACAGTACACCCTGTGGATAGGCCAGGTACCTCCAGCGTTCCTAGTACCAATGGTTGGGAACCACAGCTGTAGGTGACAGTGCTGGGGTAGGGGAGGGTGTTGTGAATCTGAACCCTGATGATATCTGTCATTGCTCCCACAGCACTAATGGCCATAATGATGACCTGAGTCCCAATACTGTGATTCAGAATAAACCTCAAGAGTAATGGCCTGTCTGACAGGTGAGATTGTGTCTGTTTCTCCGTCTATTGCTAACTGTGTGCTCTTTACAGTGAAATGGGAAAGATTGTAGGAGAGCCTTATGGAAAATAATAGGCATACCATGTTTGAGGTCATGTTTACTGATCCAGTCTGTGTCATCTTGCTAGAAGCATTCATCACCTTGGGTCAGCAGAAGAGACCACTGCTCTGGTGGATAAGCAGGCCTTGGACAAGGACCAAGTCACCAAATGCCTTTAGTTAATAGGTAGTACTGTGAGTGGTCATTCAGTTTTCCATTATTTGCTGGTGAACTGGTAACTTGCTAACTGAATTATGGGTTTGGTTGTTTTCATGCTCAGCATTTTTTTTCACCAAAAGACAAAGGACCTAATGACATGGAGTCAAGGAGATGCAAACTTATAAAACGTGATAAGATATTATTAAGTATAAGATATCTTGTTAAAGAATATTACATGAGTGCCTCTCGAGTGGTGCAGCGGTCTAAGGCACTAAGGGTTCAATCCCGGACTGTGTCGCAGCCGGCCGCGACCGGGAGTCCCATGAGGCGGCGCACAATTGGCCCAGCGTCGTCCGGGTTAGGGGAGGGTTTGGTCGGCTGGGATGCCCTTGTCCCATGTCCTTGTCCCAATGAACGCTTGGCAGGACGTGTTTCAGAGAACGTATGGCTCTCGACCTTCGCCTCTCCTGAGTCTGTACGGGAGTTGCAGCGATGGGACAAGACTGTAACTACCAATTGGTATCCCGAAAATTGGGGAGAAAAAGGGGTAATTTTAAAATATATATATATATATTACATGAAACAATGTTATAATACTGTATAATATGATAAAACATGACATGACAGGACAGGAAATATATGATATGATATAATGTATATAATATATTTTTATAAATATAAAAGTACAATTGTGACTAGCTCCATCATAATGAGTCAAATCAACTTCAAGACACATTTTGAGCTTTAGTAACTGTTGAACAGAGGACCTCCTGCTTACTATACCAACTTTATTTCTCAACTCCCAATATCGAGTGATTAGCAGTCATACAATTGGAGTATCACTTCACAGTGATGATTTTGGGGAAAAATCACAGAAAGTCTGCCTTATGTTTTCAAAGTTCAAACCTCAAGATACGACTTCTGTATTCCGACACACAGACATGGCACGATTGCTACTGGTCAGCATTTTCTTGTTTCTTATGTAGCAAATTAGTACATTGATACATGGAAGAAAGAAGTTGATGTGTAACACTTGCGTCATAACATCTGTTTACAGTTTCATACCAACAACTAGCAGCATGCTTGGTTACAGTTGATGTTTTAGGGAAGTAGACCTCTTACTCATCATGACTGATTATGATAAAGGACACTCATTTAAAGAGGGCCCTGTGAAAACAGATGTTATAATTGTGGTAACATATGTTATAATTGATTGTTAATTAGATTGTGAAAGTATGTGCAGTCCCACCTTGATGATGTCATAGGTATGTGGTCAATCATTTCTCAGAGCGCAAGTTATATATTATGTGAAATATCAAACTGCTTATTTTGTTTTCTGTCACTCTTATTTTCAGTTTGTTTTCAGCAGCTTTTCAAGTTCATGCAGGCAGCACACACACACACACACACACACACACACACACACACACACACACACACAAGTCCAGGCTCATAATCGTTCAGGTAAAATGTGTATGATTTGCGTGATGTCTGTAACTCAACATGAATGTATTCTCTGAACTGCCTAAGTGTTCTATTGTCATGAAGCTTCAGGTAACATTTGATATAGATGTCTTGTCTATACATCCCAGTCACATGGCAAGGATGTCCTCTGGTTTTAGACTTACAGTATTATATTACAGTACATAAGAGACAGGGGTTGGAGGTCGTTCTAATACCACACTGGTTGGAGTTCAAGCAGTTCATTAGGCTGTTGTTGCTTGTGGATGTGTAAAGTCAACCGTCAACATTTGAATGATATGACACAACTTCTAACCAAGTCATTTCAAACCTTTTCTATGTTTCCATTGCCAACTGAACAGAATGCATGTTCCTTGCTGTTAAACAGTGTTCATCTAGCTCCCCATCTTTATAAATTACAACTTTGAAGAATCAAAGGCCCCAAATAATACACATAATGTTTATTCTGTGCGTCATATTGTACGTACCATAGCTCCTCCTCTGCTTATATAAACAACCAGGAAATCAGGAAATGGCAATCCATTTCACTGAGCGTGGAGGTGGATGTGTCATCTCAGAACTGAAAATGTTTTTGTTTGAAGTGGGTTTTTTGGTTGCTGTTTTGCAAGTCTATCCAACCTACGCTGTCGAGAATCAAGGTAAAATACCACATTATTGTAGAATTAATTTAAAAGTTTCCCTATTTCTCCCTAAAGACGGATACTTCTGCTAAATAAACTGCTTCAGGGCTGGGCCCTCAGAGAAGTCAGACCTGTTTGAGCGCTAGTCCTCTTCTTACACAAACTTTATCTATTCTTCTTATTTATTGTATTGCGATCTCAAACCTAGTCTCTTTCTATATTCCATTTTGTTTTTGTCTAAAGGAATTTGGAAGTGATTTTAGTAATAATACACAGAAATGTGTCCTAAATTAAACTTCCTTGACATCCTTAGCATGTACTTCGGTGGAAATTGATTGTGGAAATTTGAAGACCAGGGATGGTAGATACATGTATCTATACGACATTCCAGGTGTATCTGAGATTGCGGGGCTCAACATGAACGGGGTAAGTTCAAATCTGTGTTTTAGTTAAGCTATACAGGAAGTAACAACTGCAGGAGAGCAGTGGATGCAATCCACACAGAATTACTTGAATTAAAATAATACCACTACATACAGTGCATTCAGAAACATTGTTTTTTAGCCCTCATCAATCTACACACAATACCCCATAGTGACAAAGCAAAAAATCGTTTTTAGAAATAGAAAATGGAAATATCACATTTACATAAGTATTCAGACCCCTTGACTTTTTAATTGTGTGTAGATTGATGAGGGGGGAAAAAAACAATTTAATCCATTTTAGAATAAGGCTGTAATGTAACAAAATGTGGAAAAAGTGAAGGGGTCTGAATACTTTCCGAACGCACTGTACATTCCGTACTGATCATTTGACTTGCCTTTTTCCAACTTGAAATAGTTTTTTGTCTTTCTTTCCCACAGACTGCCATTGCTAACAGTGGAGGGGACAAGCCAATGGAATTTGATAAGAATGAGGTGGTAACAATGAACAACAGTTCAATCACCCTCTATAAATGCCAAAATCTGACAATGAACTTCATTTACAGTGATGCTACACAGGTGAGCCCAGTAATTTCACATTTTTTAGAGGTTGATTATAACAACTTACACATTTGTCTTTTTATTTCTGGGTTTAATCCCGTATTATTAGGATGCAACTGATGAAACAATATCCCTCCTCATTCCCTCTTAGCAGAAGGCTGGAACTGAGTCTAATGGTAAACAACCCCCAGTTAAGGAGAGATGTTCCCATTACATTGTCACAGGTAGACAGTTGACATTCCTCTTTTCCATCAATTTCAAGTATCTTTCAAGGACACGTAGAGAAAAGCACTAAATCATATTCATTCATTTTGAATACTGTACACCTTTTAACCTCTGTCTGGCCTTTGTAGAGATGAGGAATGAGGTTGTGACAACTGCACCTTTGAATTCAACTATCATCAAAGGTGAGTACTGAGATGGCTAATATTCATGATGAACATTGAGAGACCAATGTAAATCCCTTGAGAATTAGTTTTTATGTTTTCTTTTCTGAAAGCCTGCCTGAAAATTAAACTAAGGAAAATACTGCATAGCACATTATTCTGTGTTGTTCAGTATTTTGATTGATTATGTCATGGAAATGACTTTATTCTCTCTAATCATCCATTATAGATGGAGACAATCCTGATTCAAACCGTGGTGACACTGATTTGATCTGGAAAATCATTGGTGAGTGTTTAAGCAAATCTATCACCACAGCTTCCTCTGTATGAGAAAATAACAAGTAAATCTGACCTCAAAATGGTGCTACCAAGATCAACTACTGTTAGGTTATTTTAAAACCTTTTCATTTGTGTGAATATGTCATCATCTGATGACTACATTTTGTTTTTCAGTTGGTATTGTAGCTGTTGTGGTGGTCATTGCTGCTCTGCTCTGTGTGTTTAAACCTTGGAGAGACAAACAGTGGTGAGTATCCTATATAATTGTTTTTGTGTTTGTGAAGGGAGCTCTTTAAGTCAATTAGAATTGTTGCAGAGGGTGTATGTTAGTTATGAGACTAGTTCTCTCTGTCTTACTACTAGGGTTTAAAGTCAGACCAATGGGGTCCTAGCAGGTCACAAACAGGATGAGAACAGCCTGGAACTTGCAGGCCACTTACAAACTATAGACTTGTTGGCCATTTTGTCAAGTTACTGTTGTTTATCAAACATTATCCTTAATTTCTTATTAATGTAATAATCTAATCTTTAGCCACCAAGGCCACAGAGACGTGGAAGAGGGTCAGGGCAATCCAGAACCAAACTCCATTCCTCTGATGCAGAATGAGCGACGTGATGCCAGGTAAACCTTTCCACATCCCTTTATTGATCTGTAATCAACCACAGAATGATAGTCTCTCTTATCTTCAGCTGTTGCTATGGGTCATATTAGTTTCTGTCTCTATAGAACAGTAGCTCTCCAACCCTGTTTCTGGAGAACTACTGTCCTGTAGGTTTTCAGTCCAAACCTAATCTAGCACACCTGATTCTAATAATTAGCTCAGGGATGGGAAACTGGCAGCCTGCAGACCCCCGTTGTACTGTTGACAGCTAGAATAGTAGAATACACAAGGTGCAATTTCGAAATTTGGTTGTTCATCAGCAATTGTCCTCTTGTTATGTCAGTCACTGACAGTCGCTCAATTAGTCCATGTCAGCTAACAATTTTTTAGATTGGTAAATTAATCTAGCCAGCTATCGAAACTTGTGGTAATCATCGTCAAATTGCTAACTGGGGGGGACCCATTGACTTTGTAAGTCACTCTCTTTTAGATATCATATTGACATGCTAGCATTTCTCTCCACCCTATGGCAAAATGTGTAGAATTGCAGTAAATTAGCTGTAAAACTGCTGTTTATTGATTCCACGAATGGCAAAATGAATAGAATAGCATGAAATGACGGCTTTGGGCCGGCACCGACTGCATGTGTGGGTATGAATGTGGGTACACAGACCCACTAGCCACTACAACCCCTCATAATGAGTTCGGATTTTTGTGGCCCCCATCAAAGTTGCCCATCCCCGAAAGCTGCATCAGGTTAGTTACAACTGGGATTGGAGACAGAACCTACAGGATGGTAGCTCTCCAGGAACAGGGTTGGAGACAGAACCTACAGGAGGGTAGCTCTCCAGGAACAGGGTTGGAGAGCCCTGCTATAGAAGGTAAAGGAAGAAATACTCAATAGATCCGCATGGCATTTCTAAATACCAGTAATGTCTATTGGCAAGCAACAACTTTCAGCAAAGACCCTGCCTTTTGAGCCCTGCCCAGGCAAGACATAACATATTCAAGCCAGAAGGGCAACTGGTGTATTTTTGACTGTGGTGTAATGTACCGTAGATGATTCCAGTTGTACCTGTGGGTATCTGACTGAACCTTTGGTACATGTTTTATCACAGAGACATCAGAAAGCCTGATGACGGTGAGACTGTTGAGGCTGTGGTTGTTCCCAGGTTAGTTAAAATACCTCTATTACATCTTTATACTCTACTCTGTCCTGGATCAGTTTGCCTTGCTTATCCTTACAGTCATGGTCATCATGATCTCAATTTTAGTGACCAAGGAGGTGAGCCAGGAGAGGAGAACAGGCAGCCCATGGACAATGAAGAGACAGGCGCTGACACCCCTCTGCTGAATGGAGATGCCAGGTAAACTGTACCACATGACTAATCACCTGTCAGTCCTCTGTAATGTAGGCTATGGATATGGAGAACATTTGTATCCTTCCCAATCGAGATCCTTAAATCCTTATCAATGTAATAATCTCCCCTTTAGCGACCAAGGAGAGGAAGGCGTTCTAGGAATGGAGGATGGAAAACCGTCAGACAATGACAGAGCAGACACTGAAACCTGTCAGAAGACACATGCTGAACCCCCTCTAGTGAATGGACACCATGATGTCAGGTAAACTTGATTACATATTGATACATCCACAACTCATTGGGTATAATGTCACCAACCCCATTTTCCCAGGGTTCATTTTAGCCTCTGTCTCTTTAGGGGACAGTATTATGGTGGATCATGAATGTGAATGTTGATGTCTTATTTCTCCCACAGGGTTAACAATGAGACTAAGGAAGTGACTCCTGGTGCACAGAGTCCAGGACCTCCTCAGATGAATGGAGGACCTCCCATGTTTAACAGAGCTGCAGAGGAGACCACTGCTCTATTGGACAAACAGGCCTTGGACAAGGACCAAGTCACCAAACCTCCTGAGTTAATAGTAAGTACTGTTTATGTCCTCTGACAACTGGTGAACTGTTTGGCTTGGTATCTAAAATGATGGGACTGGTTGACTTTTAGCTCCAGCATATTAGTAAGTCTTGTGTTTTTCCCAAGGACAAAGGACATAATGACATGGAGTCAAGAAGAGGAGAACTGTAACAAGCGGTGGACGTTTGTATAACAAAAGAGAACCTAACGCCATATAATAAGATACAGTAATACTGTATATAATATACATATTATAAGATACACATTTGTGACTTGCTTCATCATAATCAGTCATGTCAACCCAAAACACATTCTGAAAAGTCTTTCAATGATTTTCTAAAATCTAAGCAGTTTATTAAGTTAATTCTCTATGAGACAGCTGTAACTTGGATAAGTTAGGAAATGTGTTCTAGTATATCAGTTGAAATTACAAAACGGCCCAAAACTTTTAGATAACTTATCTAAATTATTATTATCTACATGTTTAATTACTATTATCTGAAAATGAGTGTGCGACATGACTGATTATGATACAACACGTCACATATTAGCTATACAACATTATATATCAAATTATATGAAAGTATGATAAGATCATACACTAGTATTGTATAGTATACATACAAGCAATTATATATATAACACACACGTGAAAAGATGCTTAAAACATGAACCTCTCTAGTATTGACATATCCAAGATCATGAGGTCTCAATGTCTTGTGGACATGTCAAATAGCTAAACATTGACTAGGCGTTATTTAGAGTAGGCCTCATTATCACAGGGCCCAGTCTAAGAAGCTCTGTTTTACTGAAGCAATTATTCATTACTTCTGAAATGAGAGTTAGCATGTCAGTTAAAATAACTTGCATAATTTGTCCCATTTAACACACACCTGTAATCCTACTTTCAGTAAAGAAAGTTCATGTTCCATTTTAGACTCTAGATGATATTACACCAGACTTTATTTAAACCACTGTTTTCATAGGAAATCATGATTGGTCAGTTAAAACAGGTAACACTTCATATGGATGTTGTCTTTATAATGCAATATAGGAGCGTTAATAACACCTTCTATGCATAATGCATCAGGATGCACAACATAGGTGCTAATAACTGCTCATGGACATCTATAACTGAATGAAGCATTATCACCAGGATGTGTAATGCCTTATGAAGCAAAGTATTACTATGCCAGATGCCATATTTGAAAAGCACATTAGGATCGTTATATTATACATTATGTGCTCGATAAGTGATTGGCCATATTGTAATTTCACTGCACACCCTCTTACACCTATGTAACTCCACCCAAGTTGCAAAATGACACAGTTGTTCTTACCCTGTAAGCAGTCTATGGACAAGATAAGAAAGCAATCCATGCTTTGGTTTTGTTTACTGTACTTGGTCACAGAAATGCTCATGTTTTAGCATTTGTGGCACATATCCAAGTCAATAACCCTGATATAAGCATTTTTGCATTTCATATCCAAATCATCCTAAAGCAGGGATCCTCAACTAGATTCAGCCGCAGGCCGTTTTTTCTTTTTTTCTTTGAGTGGATGGTCAGGGTGCTGGAACCTAATTACAAATCATTTGTAGACTGCACATTAACTGCAAGAAGCCCAAACATATATAATATTTCACCAAAACATGATCATTTCAAACCCTGCTTACATTTGTTTATAATCACATATATCTATCTATTAAGCGTGGGATTTCTTTCCAAAATTACAATCACTTGGAGCTGATTTGCTGGTGTTTAAAAAAAAAAATTTCAGGGGAGATTAAAAAAATGTAAAAAAAATTGCCAACCTGGACTCAGGGGTAGTAACATAGTAAAAATACATCCGGGACTCTCCAGTTAGTATGATACTGTATTAATTAGTGGATGTCCATCCATTTCGGATGATATGTTACGAATTGCAATTTTTATATGTTACGAATTTGCAAAATGTATGATATGTTACAAATTCAAATATCTTGTGGTTAACGTTAGCTAAGTGGCTAGGTGGCTAACGCTAGCTAGGTGGCTAGCGTTAGATAGGCTAGGGCTTAGGGTTACGGTTACATTTAAGGTTAGGTTAGGTTGAAGGATTAAGGTTAGGGGAAGGGTTTGCTAACATGCAAAGTAGCTAAAAAGTAGTAAGTAATTGCAAAATTGCTAATTAGCGAAAATGCTAAAGTATCTCGTGATGATATTCAAACACGCAACCTTTGGGTTGTTAGACGTTCGCGTTATAAGTCCACCCATCCGAAACCAAAGCATGGATTGCTGTCTGTCTGAGCTTGTCCATAGACTGCTTACAGCTTAAAGAAAGCAAATAATATTTTGTAATTTGGGTGAACTATCCCTGTAACAGGAGTGCGGAACTCCTACGTGAAGTCGTTACAGTATAGCCCTCTGACACAATTTCCTAAAGAGTATTTCGTGTAGGTCATACCACTTAGCTTCATAATCCATTGAGGCACACACTGGTTGAAGTAACATTGTATCCACATAATTTCAATGAAATTACGTTAAACCAATGTGGAGTAGACATTGAATTGACGTCTGTGCCCAGTCGGAAGGCATTATGCTGCCAACTTATAATTACATTTATTAGCAGCCATTAGAGCCTATGTCGTGCATTATAATGCATATTGCGCAGATAAGGTGTTATAAATACACTTATAACACATTATGAAGAGGGTATTCATAGGAAGTGTTACCCGCAGCTCTTGCGGAAGGAACTGTACCCAAGTCCCCACCTACTAGTGACATTGTGAAAAATATCACACCTTTAGACAGGAATTGTGTAGCTATGTTAACATTTGTGTTCACCGTTTCATAAAAATGTTTAGCACATTGAGAGTATCTGTCAGGTCAAATGACTTAGGCGAATGACATACCCACCTACTTTGAGACCTTATAACCTTAGTGTCAGAAAAGGTTCATTTTCTTCCTCTTTTGATTATGTTAATTTGACTTACTTGTAATGTATTTGATGTCATGTATGTTGGTTGGTCCCATACTTTCATGAATGGTTTTCGCCTATTGCTTTTATGGTTAGTTACCTTCCACATGTATTTTGAATTATTTCCTTATTACATTTTTATGACCAATTTACACTGAGTGTACAAAACATTAAGAACATGACAGACTGACCAGGTGAATTCAGGTGAAAGCTATTATCTCTAATTGATGTCACTTGTTAAATCCACTTCAATCAGTGCAGATGAAGGGAAGGAGACAGGTTAAAGAAGTTTTTTTAAGCCTTGAGACATGGATTGTGTGTGGGTGCCATTCAGAGGGTGAATGGGCAAGACAAAAGCTATAAGTGCCTTTGAACGGGCTGTGGTAGTATGTGCCAGGCTCACTGGTTTGAGTGTGTCAAGAACTGCAACGCTGCTGGACTTATCACTGACAAACAGTTTCCCGTGTGTATCAAGAATGGTCCAACACCCAAAGGACATCCAGCCAACTTGACACAACTCTGGAAAGCATTGGAGTCAACATGGGCCAGCATCCCTGTGGAAAGCTTTCGACACCTTGTAGAGTCCATCCCTTGATGAATTGAGGCTGTCCTGAGGGCAAAAGCGGGTGTAACTCAATATTAGGAAGGTGTTCCTAATGTTTGTACACTCAGTGTATAGCACTATGCATTTTGACTGTTGGATTGATATGATCTGCTCGTACATTGCCAATACAAGTGAGTGAGTTAAGACTATTGTTTAATGAACGACTCAGGTCTGATGGATACAATTGTCCCTCATACTCTCATGTATTATTTGTAACAAACTTTTTGCATGTATTTGTATGAACAAACCTCCACATTATTGTCATATCTACTTTTTAGGAAGGCTATTCTGTAGAGTTTTGTGTATGGTCACAACTTGTTTCATTTAATACGTTAACATTTTAGTAATTTAGCAGATGTTCTCATGCAGAGTGATTTACAGGAGCAATTCAAGTATAGTGCCTTGCTCAAAGGTACCTCGACAGACCTAATCGGCTCGGGGATTCAAACCAGTGACTTTTCAGACTTTTCAGAGTTGCTTTCCTTTTAACATTAAAACATTCCTTTCCAGTTTGTGGTCGTGTTTTCTTCAAATTAGACACTGGTGGAGAGGGAAAGATCAAACTCGTTTTCAGTTTTTCAAGTTTATGCAGACACACACACACACACACACACACACACACACACACACACACACACACACACATCACACACACACACACATACACGTGCCACGCTAATGCTCCGGGTTTCTACAGTAGCTGCTCATGTGATCATGTACACAGACTGTATGTCTGTCTTTGTGGGATGTCTGATGTGTTCACCAGTAACATACAGGAGCCAATGATGGTATGGCATGGTATGTATGGTACAGTATGGTATGGATGATGAGTTTCTGATGTTTTCCTATTTCCTCCCACTCTGAAATGTACCATGTGATTGTAATAATGATATTCCCTTCACACCCTCCACTCACTGAGGGTCAGATGTCACAGTCAACCTAGAGTGTTCACCATCTTTATAAACATGTTAAAAACGCTAACTACTAGTGATCACTTTACCCGCTGAATCATTCGAACAGTTATCTACCATGAGGTAAAGTGATCTAACATGCGGTAAAGTGATCTAACATGAGGTAAATGGGGCAGCAGGTAGCCTAGTGGAGCGTTGGGCCAGTAACCGAAAGGTTGCTGGATCAAATCCCCAAGCTGACAAGGTAAAAATCTGTCGTTCTGCCCCTGAGCAAGGCAGTTAACCCACTGTTCCCCGGGCGCGGAAGATGTGGATGTCGATTAAGGCAGCCCCCCCCCCCCCGCACCTCTCTGATTCAGAGGGGTTGGGTTAAATGCGGAATACACATTTCAGTTGAAGGCATCAGTTGTACAACTGACAAGGTATCCCCCTTTTCCCTTCAGTTCAACAAAACCATGTTCTTCATTCCTACAGTACAACAACAGCCCCTTCTAGTGGTCAGAAGTGTTGTGTGCAGGACCCTGAGTTTTTACTGATCTTGTGACCTTCTAGACAGGTCATGTGGGCAGGAGACAGGTAATATGGACCTAGTAATTAGTTCTGCACTTCAGACACATTGCAGTGCACCACCTACAGTGCAATAAAGCATAACACTATTATCAGACTGCCCCACCAGTAGGAATCAGGTCAAGTTGTCATCCTACTGGAGGCTTTACATGGCGGAAAGGAACACTTATTGAAAATATTATAACTTTAATATCAATGCATTAAGTTGTATACAAAATAATCTAGTTTAATTGTCACAAAACGTTAATATATTTATTCAAAAACCAGATGTGTTTATTGTTGCTCCTCCTTATGATGTAACTTCCGCTCAATAAGAGAAAGTGTGTCTTTACCGCCTTGATTTGCTTTGCACCGACAGACTGGAACTCAACACGCAGCACACAGTTGTTTGTAATAAGGGCCCACCATGTCTATTTCTTATCTGTTTGGTTTATTATTGACAATCCTGTTAATTCAAGGTAAGAAGATTGTGTTTTAAATTTGTATTTTTTCTGGGTGAAGCTGACATTTCATGTCTTAGTCTCCCCAATTCCTGACACATATTTACAGTAGTGTAGTTGGTTTAGCTTTTTCGACGTCTTGAGTGTTTGCTTATCTCTCAGATATTTGCCGTTCTCTTGAAAAAGTTACAATTCTCAGGAAAGAGAGATTGCAAAATATAAATTCTCCCTCAACGAGTTTTTCTCCAAAATGGCGTTGACAGTAGAGCAAGTTTTGGGCGTTGGCTACAGTACCAGCACTGTTACAGTATTTCTTTGGTTGTGAGATGTCTCTCCTGCACTCCTATAAACTATATCACTACATGTTAATGTTATCAGGGTCTGTCAGTTTAAACTGTTTTTATCAAACATGATCATATGCTATTGTCTTTATAAAGCAGGCTGCTTCTTCTGGACATTTGTATCTCTTCAACAGCAGTAAATAAAGATATGTGCTGTAGAAGGCTGTGGTAATTGTTTTTCAACATACATTACCTCTTCCTCCTTTTTTCTGCAGGCTGTTGGGGTGGAGAAGAAACCAAGAATGTTAGTTGTGCAAGCCTCCGAACTGGAAATGCTTACAAATACTGTGTAAAGGACAAGGAAAAACCTAAATGTGTGGAGTGGCAATCAGTGGATTCCAATAAGGTAAGATATCTGTTTATTGTATCTCACAAAAACTCTCGTGACTACAACTACAGATGATGTACAACTTTCAAACTGGGGATTCAATATGATTCACAGGCTTCACTATCAGACTACTGTAGAATCAGAAATATGACTGTCTTTCACACTTCAGGGGAGGCAGGTAGCCTAGTGGTTAGTGCGTTGTGCCAGTAACCTAAAGGTTGCTGGATTGAATCCCCAAGCTGACAAGATAAAAATCTGTTGTTCTGCCCCTGAACAAGGCAGTTAACCACTGTTCCCCGGTAGGCTGTCATTGTAAAAAAGAATTTGTTCTTAACTGACTTGCATTGTTAAATAAATAAAAAATATAGACAGTAGATACAGTTTAATGACAAATGTATTCAAACATGTAGCATATTGTTTTTGAGTGGTAGATGTCTAACTTTTTTGTATTTTGTATTTTTTCTTCCACAGACGTCTATGTGGCTTGCTGAACTTTGCCAACACAAAAACACTACACATGCACCCAATGTGATTGATGTCAGCTACTCCTGTATCAGCCTCCTGGAGTGTGTCAACGTAGACCACACTGCCATAAGCAATGTGACTGTGAGTATGGCTATTTATCACTGCAGTTTAGGCAATGTACAGATAGTTACCTTGTAAACTACAATACCAGACCAAACATTCCAGTTGCATGTTAATAATTTGATATTGATGTTATCATATTTCAGGAGCATTTGACCCATTTCGTTGTGTTTGGTGCATCAGGTGAGATGTGTATATTGCTTTTCAAGTTTGAGGAGCCTCCTTGTTTAATAGTTTTTTTCTCGTATGTTTGGGGTCACTTAGAAATGTCCTTGTTTTTGAAAGAAAAGCCAAAAAATGTGTCCATTAAAAAAACATCAAATTGATCAGAAATACAGTATAGACATTGTTAATGTTGTAAATTACAATTGTAGCTGGAAACAGCTGGCCTTCTAGGCAGAGTTGCAAAGAAAAAGCCATATCTCAGACTGGCCAATAAAAATAAAGATCAAGATGGGCAAAAGAACACAGATACTGGACAGAGGAACCGGAGTCGCCTCTTCACTGTTGACGTTGGGACTGGTGTTTTGCGGGTACTATTTAATGAAGCTGCCAGTGAGGCAACTGTTTCTCAAACTAGACACTAATGTACTTGTCCTCTTGCTCAGCACCGGGGCCTCCCACTCCTCTTTTTATTCTGTTTAGAGCCAGTTTGCGCTGTTCTGTGAAGGGAGTAGTACACAGCGTTGTACGAGATCTTCAGTTTCTTGGCAATTTCTCACATGGAATAGCCTTCATTTCTCAGATCAAGAATAGACTGACAAGTTTCAGAAGAAAGTTATTTGTTTCTGGCCATTTTGAGCCTGTAATCTTGCTGATGCTCCAGATACTCAACTAGACTAAAGAATGCCAATTTTATTACTACCGTAATTTCCGGACTATTGAGCGCACCTGAATATAAGCCGCACCCACTGAATTAAAAAATATATATATTTTGAACATAAATAAGCCGCACATGTCTATAAGCCGCAGCTGCCTCCCGGTACATTGAAACAAATTAACTTTACACAGGCTTTAACGAAACACAGCTTGTAACAAAAATAAATAGGCTTTAACGAAACACGGCTTGTAACAAAAATAAATAGGCTTTAACGAAACACGGCTTGTAACAAAAATAAATAGGCTTTAACGAAACACGGCTTGTAACAAAAATAAATAGGCTTTAACGAAACACGGCTTGTAACAAAAAATAAAAAATTTGCAGTAAGCTTTAGTTGTCTTTTTGCACTGAGTCAATTCCTCACGCTGCTGTTTCCAACGTCTTATCATCGACTCATTAAGACCAAACTCCCGTGCAGCAGCTCTATTTCCTTTTCCAACAGCCAGATCAGTCGCCTTCAACTTGAAAGCTGCATCATATGCATTTCTCCGTGTCTTTGCCATGATGAGGGTGACAAAATGACTACCGTAATCAGAATGATGGGAAGTTTGAGCGCTCGATTTAATCTAAACTGTAAACAAAAAAGTTGTTTGACCTTAACCCGTTCGGCAATTTCATTGGTCTAATGAAAGCTTCATGCCGCCAAAAAACTGAGCACGTCACAGAATGTGTTTTTTGGGGAAAAAAATCCATATATTAGCTGCGTCATTGTTTAAGCCGCGATGTTCAAAGCGTGGGAAAAAGTTGCGGCTTATAGTCCGGAAATTACGGTACTATAAAAAAATTGCAAAAGGGTTTTCTAATGATCAATTAGCTTTTCAAAATGATAAACTTGGATTAGCTAACACAACGTGCCATTGGAACACAGGAGTGATGGTTGCTGATAATGGGCCTCTGTATATGCCTATGTAGATATTCCATAAAAATGTGTCACTTCCAGCTACAATAGTCATTTACAACATTAGCAATGTCTACACTGTATTTCTGATCAATTTGATGTTATTTTAAATGGACAAAAAAATGTGCTTTTCTTTCAAAAACAAGGACATTTCTAAGTGACCCCAACATTTTGAAAGAATACAACTGCAGGTGAGTGTTCCTCTGTAACAACAGAGCAGAGCATATTGAAGGAGAGCTGTTGTTTCCACTGGCACTCTGTTGGGTTGTCATCAATTGATTCTCTGTTATAAATGTCATTAACTAGGTCTTTCATTTTATTTTCTCTTTCTCTTCCCAGGTGAGTGAGTCCACGTGATCATTGTGTGGTACAGTAACACTCTCTTATTAAGCTTAAAAACATGAAACAATATCATAGTCATTGTCAATGGGCAAAACTGTGTTCAACCATTTAAAATATTATTGCATCTCTGACAAGTGATTGTTGCAGTCAAATTCCACTTGACTGTAGATTCACGGTAACTGGACTTCTCCAAAACTGCCCTCTGATGCCGCTGATGGTCATTAGTAGCCTACCAAACTTACTAACGGACAGTTGCTAATGGTGTGTTCCCTCTAATCACTCTGACAGAACCCTGGCATTCAGAGTTTGAGTGGAATAGGATCACCTGTTGCGCAGTGAGAGCCAGCTCCTCATAACTGGTTGATGCAGCATCAACTCATAACTGGTTGATACATGGAATAAAACATGTGTTCCTATAAGCCCATGTTGCACAACATTTTTCTATAGGCTATGCTATGTATTTGCATGAGAAAACAGTTTTGATGGCCTATATTAAAAAGAGGAGGATCCCATCAGCTTTCTACAGGCTAGGCCTACTATATTTATTTCTCAACTTTGCTCATATTAAGCACATTGCTTCGCTTTACAACCGGAGTAACCTACCTGGCTGGGCTGAAAATGAACCGCTGGAAAGGTGTCCTCCATTTGCTATTCAAGTGCATAGTCTTTTTTCCCCTGCCCCTGTTCCGACAGAGGCATGATAATGGCCTATTCTAAATTAAAACTAATTTAACACATATATTATTTAGTATATGTAAAGACAAGATTAAATTGAGAATAGTCTGATGGGTGAGAACATTATCCCTTGTGAATGATGCTCAGCGTGTGCAGTCTATAAGGCAAGAAACAGCGCATGCATTCATTTGTGACTTTTTAACATGGTAGTCACATGCATCATTTAGCCTATAGCCCATAGGCCTGTATGTTTTGCTAAGATTTTATTTTCTGGATTTCTTTTATTTTCTGGATTTATGGGCCTGTATGGTCCGGAAAGATATATCCATTTGTTTTGTTATGTTTTGACAACTCTTTTTGTCTAGCATTCAGCCCAAATAAAAATATTAAACTTCTGGAGAACACAGAATCCAGCAAATACAGTATATATACAAAAGTATGTGGACACCCCTTCAAATTACTGGATTGGGCTATTTCAGTCACACTCGTTTCTGACAGGTGTGTAAAATTGAGCACACAGCCATCCAATCTCCATAGACAAACATTGTCAGTACAATGGCCTTACTGAAGAGCTCAGTGAATTTCAATGCAGCACAGTCATAGGATGCCACCTTTCCAACAAGTCAGTTCATCACATTTCTGCCCTGCTAGAGCTACCTCGGTCAACTGTGTCAGGAACCGGCTCAAAGCCCGTAACAAAAAGAGAAACAACATGGAGATAAGGAATAACAAAAATAGATTTATTAACTGAGGTAACCTATATACAATTAATAATGGTGTATGTGTAGTCAGTAGTGTAAGTGAGTGGTTGTGTGTATAGATGTGTTGAAAAAATGGCACAACCAAACTCAAACAGTGTGTCTGCATGGAGAGAGTCTCCTCAATGAATGGGGAAAGGGTGTATTTATCCCGGGACACACCCGGGTCCAGGTGTGTCCCATTTCACTGACGACCCTCCCGGCTCTGCCCACCGACATCCTAATTAGGAAAAAGAATTTGGCAGACAGAGTGGGAGGGTCGTCACAAGTGTAAGTGCTGTTATTGTGAAGCTCACAGAACGGGACGGCCGAGTGCTGAAGCGCAAAGCGCCTAAAAATCGTCTGTCCTCGGTTGCAACACTCACTATTGAGCAGTGTAAAGCACTTAAGTAAAGATACTTTAACGTTTTTGGGGAATCTGTACTTTACTTCACTATTTATATTTTTGCCAACTTTTACTTCACTACATTCCTAAAGAAATTAATGTACTTTTTACTCCATACATTTTCCCTGACACCCAAAAGTACTTGTTACATTTTGACAGGAAAATGGTCCAATTCACACACTTATCAAGAGAACATCCCTGGTCATCCCTACTGCCTCTGATCTTGGGGACTCATTAAACACAAATACTTCATTTGTGAATTATGTCTGAGTGTTGGAGTGTGGCCATGGCTATCAGTACATTTTTTTAAAATAATAATTGTACCATCTGTTTCGCTTAATATAAGGAATTTGAAATGGTTTATACTTGTACTTATACTTTTGATACTTAAGGACGTTTCAGCAATTCCATTTACTTTTGATACTTTTTAAACCAAATATATCTAATTAAAACCAAATACTTTTAGACTTTTACTCAAGTAGTATTTTACTGGGTGACTGTCACTTTTACTTGAGTCGTTTTCTAGTAAGGTATCTTTTACTCAAGTATGACAATTGAGTACTTTTTCCACCACTGCTACTGAGTTCCAAACTTCCTCTGGAAGCAACGTCAGCACAAGAACTCTTCGTCGGGAGCTTCATGAAATTGGTTTCCAATGGCCGAGCCAAAGATCACCATGCACAATGTCAAGCGTTGGCTGGAATGGTGTAAAGTTCGCCGCCATTGGACTCTGAGGCAGTGGAAATGTGCTCTCTGGAGTGAAGAATCATGCTTCACCATCTTGCAGTCTGACGGATAAAACTGGGTTTGGCGAATGCCAGGAGAACGCCAGGAGAACGGCAGGAGAATGCCCCTGTAATAGGGTCAGATGCAGAGAATCCCAGTGTAGAGAGGGGAACTGGCCAGGCAGAAACAGCAATCGGAACCAAATAAAACAAAACGGAGGATAATAAGGGTCCCTGAAGACAGTGCAACTCTCTGGGGAATACAAAAGAAGGCAGCCAAACATCAATGTTGGCCTTCATTAAAACAATCCGGAACCAACAAACACCCAAGTGGCCCAGAGTACCAAGCTCCTCATCAGACTGGAGGTAGGACACCTGCAGAAAAGAAGGCTGATATGGAGGATGTAATTCAGGGAGAAGTGGAGAAAAGTCCCCTAATGAGCCATCCAGACAAAAATCATTGATGAAAGGTGAAACATGAATGAATGAAATCATCTAGGTGTGAGTAGTTTATATTACCGGTTTCAGAGAAGGACATTCTGTGTATGTGAGTATAACCTCTGTCACTGACATGGCTTTTCAAGAGAATGTGCAATCTGCAGATAATCTCACCTTAGTTCAAACTCTTGATACATGTCACAAACAAAACCCGCCTTCAAGACAGAAACTCAGTTCCCTTAACCCAGTGATTAGAAAACATCGTACCGTGAACCTTTGTCGAACCGTTAATCAATGTTTTGGGACCCTCGTGCCAAGCCTACAGAAAGACAATATTAAGTCATCTGAATATTCCTAGCATTATTTCTAAGAGGGAATAGATGGAACATTTATTGACTGACTCTAATCTTAATTTAATATTTTTCTCTGAGACATGGCTAAAGAAATGTTCTCCTATTTCTGCCTTTAATCTCCCTGGATACCCCATAGTCAGGAGATACAGGTGAGAGGGCAGACGGGGTGTGTATTTACATGAAAGATAACATTAAATGTAATCGTATTGAATGGAAACATGCCAATGACAAGCGCCTTGAGAGACCAATGTCAATCCCTTGAGAATTAGTTTTTTTTTGTTTTATTTTCTGAAAGCCTGCCCGGAAATTAAATTAAGGGAAAGACTGCATAACACATTATTCTGTGTTGCACAGTATTTCGATTGATTATGTCATGGAAATGACTTTATTCTCTCTAATCATCCATTATAGATGGAGACAATCCTGATTCAAACCGTGGTGACACTGATTTGATCTGGAAAATCATTGGTGAGTGTTTAAGCAAATCTATCACCACAGCTTCCTCTGTATGAGAAAATAACAAGTAAATATGACCTCAAAATGATGCTACCAAGATCAGCTACTGTTAGAAGGTTATTTTAAAACATTTTCTTTTGTGTGAACATGTCATCATCTGATGACTACATTTTGTTTTTCAGTTGGTATTGTTGTTGCTGTCGTGCTGGTCATTGCTGTTCTGCTCTGTGTGTTTAAGCCTTGGAGAGACAAACAGTGGTTAGTATCCTATATAACTGTTTTTGTGTTTGTGAAGGGAGCTCTTTAAGTCAATTAGAATTGTTTCAGAGGGTATATGTTAGTTATGAGACTAGTTCTCTCTGTCTTACAACTAGGGTTTAAAGTCAGACCAATGGGGTCCTAGCAGGTCACAAACAGGATGAAAACAGCCTGGAACTTGCAGGCCACTTACAAACTATAGACTTGTCAGCCATTTTGTCAAGTTACTGTTGTTTATCAAACATTATCCTTAATTTCTTATTAATGTAATAATCTCATCTTTAGCCACCAAGGCCACAGAGATGTGGAAGAGGGTCAGGGCAATCCAGAACCAAACTCCATTCCTCTGATGCAGAATGAGCAACGTGATTCAAGGTAAACTTTTCCACATCACTTTATTGATCTGTAATCAACCACTGAATGATAGTCTCTCTTATCTTCAGCTGTTGCTATGGGTCATATTAGTTTCTGTCTCTATATAACAGGGCTCTTCAACCCTGTTCCTGGAGAGCTACTGTCCTGTAGGATTTCCCTTCAACATGAATCTACTGTAGCACATCTGATTCTAATAATTAGCTCAGGGATGGGCAACTGGCGGTCCACGGACCCCTTTTTTACTGGTGAGATCTAGAATAGTGGAATACACAAGGTGCAATTTTGAAATTTGGTTGTATATTAGCAGTTTTCCTCTTGTCATGTTAGTCACTCAATTAGCCTATGTCAGCTAACCATTTTTCAGATTGGTAAATTTATTTAACCAGCTACCTAAACTTGTAGTAATCATCGTCAAATTACTGAATGGGGAAGGGGGGGGAGTCACTCTCGCTTAGATATCATACTGACACGCAAACATTTCTCTCCACCCCATGGCAAAATCAGTAGGATTGCAGCTAACTTGCTTTAAATCTGCAAAATGTTCTCTATTCCCCATGGCAAAATGTTGCTTAGGGCCGGCTCTGACTGCATGTGTGAGTGTAAATATGGGTACGCAGACCCGCGAGCCACTGCAGACCCTGATAATGAGTTCATATTTTTGTGGCCCCCATCAAAGTTGCCCATCCCTGAAAGCTGCATCAGGTTAGTTACAACTGGGATTGGAGACAGAACCTACAGGAGGGTAGCTCTCCAGGAACAGGGTTGGAAAGCCCTGCTATAGAAGGCGAAGGAAGAATTACTCAATAGATCCGCATGGCATTTCTAAATACCAGTAATGTCTATTGGCAAGCATCAACTTTCAGCAAAGACCCTGCCTTTTGAGCCCTGCCCAGGCAAGACATAACATATTCAAGCCAGAAGGGCAACTGGTGTATTTTTGACTGTGGTGTAATGTACCGTAGATGATTCCAGTTGTACCTGTGGGTATCTGACTGAACCTTTGGTACATGTTTTATCACAGAGACATCAGAAAGCCCGATGACGGTGAGACTGTTGAGGCTGTGGTTGTTCCCAGGTTAGTTAAAATACCTCTATTACATCTTTATACTCTACTCTGTCCTGGATCAGTTTGCCTTGCTTATCCTTTCAGTCATGGTCATCATGATCTCACTTTTAGTGATCAAGGAGGTGAGCCAGGAGAGGAGAACAGGCAGCCCATGGACAATGAAGAGACAGGCACTGACAGCCCTATGCAGAACGGAGATGCCAGGTAAACTGTACCACATGACTAATCACCTGTCAGTCCTCTGATATGTAGGCTATGGATATGGAGAACATTTGTATCCTTCCCAATCAAGATCCTTAAATCCTTATCAATGTAATAATCTCCCCTTTAGCGACCAAGGAGAGGAAGGCGTTCTAGGAATGGAGGATGGAAAACCGTCAGACAATGACAGAGCAGACACTGAAACCTGTCAGAAGACACATGCTGATCCCCCTCCACTGAATGTACCCAAAGTTGTCAGGTAAATTCTACACATGACGACTCCTTTGGTAAATCTTCATTATCTGTTGAATGACAATGTCATTTCTCCATTCAGAATTGATCCCATGTATCATGTTAGTCTCTGCGTCTCTGGAGGACAGTGTTGTTTGTGCTGTATCAAGAGTTTTAATCCTTATGATAGCCCTGTTATTGCTCCCACAGGGTTAACAGCCAGACTGATGACCCACAGCTTCTGGGTCAACCTCAGAGCAATGGACGCGTGCCCTATAGAAGGTGAGAATGTGTGTTTGTGTCACGGCTGTCAAAAGGAGCAGACCAAAGTGCAGCGTGGTTGTAGTTCCACATTTTACTAAATCCGTGAAACTTTGCAAAACATAAATAACTGAATTTACAAAACAACAAACTGTGACGCAGAGAGAAACAAACACTACTCAAAATATAATAACCCACAAAAACCCAGGAAGAAAAACCCCTACTTAAATATGATCTCCAATCAGAGGTAACGAGGACCAGCTGCCTCCAATTGGAGGTCAACCCAACAACCCCAACATAGAAATAGAAAAACTAGAACTTAAACGTAGAAATAGAAAACATAGAAAAACACAAAACACCCCCTGTCCTACACCACTATAGAAAATGACATCTTACTAGGGTCAGGACGTGACAATTTGTCTGTGTGTAAAGTTGTATGGGATGGTAGAGGAGGTTAAGTAACTGGTTGAGGTCATGTTTCCTGATCCAGTCTGTATCTTACTCCACAGGGAATCACAGCTGACTGATGGGGCTCCAGGTCAGGGTGCTGGTGAGACTTCACCCCTCCTCTGCAGGTGAGTCACTCCTCTGTCATTTAGGTCATGAACATGTCGACCATGTGTACCCCTCTCCAACAGATCCTTCAATTCTTACCCATGTAATAATCACCCTTAGAAGCCCAGGAGAGGAAGGCGTGCTAGAAGGGCAGGACAGGAAGTCAGCAGACAGTGGGGGAACAGACCCTGAATCCTGTCAGAAGACACATGCTGAACCCCCTCTAGTGAATGGACACCCTGATGTCAGGTAAACTTGATTACATATTGATACATCCACAACTCATTGGGTAATAATGTCACCAACCCCATCTTCCCAGGGTTCATGTTAGCCCAGTGTTTCCCAAACTCGGTCCTGGGGGCCCCAAGTTTTGTTTTTTGCCCTAGCACTACACAGCTGATTCAAATAATCAAAGCTTAATTATGAGTTGATTATTTCAATCAGCCGTTGATTTTTTCAATGTCTATAGGTGGCAGTATTATGGTGAATCATGAATGTTGATGTCTTATTTCTCCCACAGGGTTAACAATGAGACTAAGGAAGTGACTCCTGGTGCACAGAGTCCAGGACCTCCTCAGATGAATGGAGGACCTCCCATGTCTAACAGAGCTGCAGAGGAGACCACTGCTCTATTGGACCAACAGGCCTTGGACAAGGACCAAGTCACCAAACCTCCTGAGTTAATAGTAAGTACTGTTTATGTCCTCTGACAACTGGTGAACTGTTTGGCTTGTTATCTAAAATGATGGGACTGGTTGACTTTTAGCTCCAACATATTTGTAACTCTTGTGTTTTTACCAAGGACAAAGGACCTAATGACATGGAGTCAAGAGGAGAACTGTAACAAGCGGTGGACGTTTGTATAACAAAAGAGAACTTAACGCCATATAATAAGATACAGTAATACTGTATATAATATACATATTATAAGATACACAATTGTGACTTGCTTCATCATAATCAGTCATGTCAACCCCAAAACACATTCTGAAAAGTCTTTCAATGATTTTCTAAAATCTAAGCAGTTTATTAAGTTAATTCTCTATGCGACAGCTGTAAATTGGATAAGTTAGGAAATGTGTTCTAGTGATATCAGTTGAAATTACAAAACAGCCCAAAACCTTTAGATAACTTATGTAAATTATTATTATCTAGATGTTTAATTACTATTATCTGAAAATGAGTGTGCGACATGATTGATTATGATACAACACGTCACATATTAGCTATACAACATTATATATCAAATTATATGAAAGTATGATAAGATCATACACTAGTATTGTATGCTATACATACAAGCAATTATATATATAACACACACGTGAAAAGATGCTTAAAACATGAACCTCTCTAGTATAGACATATCCAAGATCATGAGGTCTCAATGTCTTGTGGACATGTCAAATAGCTAAACAGTGACTAGGCGTTATTTAGAGTAGGCCTCATTATCACAGGGCCCAGTCTAAGAAGCTCTATTTTACTGAAGCAATTATTCATTATTTCTGAATTGAGAGTTAGCATGTCAGTTAAAATAACTTGCATAATTTGTCCCATTTAACACACACCTGTAATCCTACTTTCAGTAAAGAAAGTTAATGTTCCATTTTAGACTCTAGATGATATTACATCAGACTTTATTTAAACCACTGTTTTCATAGGAAATCATGATTTGTCAGTTTAAACAGGTAACACTTCATATGGATGTTGTCTTTATAATGCATTATAGGAGCGTTAATAACACCTTCTATGCATAATGCATCAGGATGCACAACATAGGTGCTAATAACTGCTCATGGACATCTATAACTGCATGAAGCATTATCACCAGGATGTGTAATGCCTTATGAAGCAAAGTATTACTATGCCAGATGCCATATTTGAAAAGCACATTAGGATCGTTATATTATACATTATGTGCTCGATAAGTGATTGGCCATATTGTAATTTCACTGCACACCCTCTTACACCTATGTAACTCCACCCAAGTTGCAAAATGACACAGTTGTTCTTACCCTGTAAGCAGTCTATGGACAAGATAAGAAAGTAATCCATGCTTTGGTTTTGTTTACTGTACTTGGTCACAGAAATGCTCATGTTTTAGCATTTGTGGCACATATCCAAGTCAATAACCCTGATATAAGCATTTTTGCATTTCATATCCAAATCATCCTAAAGCAGGGATCCTCAACTAGATTCAGCCGCAGGCCGTTTTTTCTTTTTTTCTTTGAGTGGATGGTCAGGGTGCTGGAACCTAATTACAAATCATTTGTAGACTGCACATTAACTGCAAGAAGCCCAAACATATATAATATTTCACCAAAACATGATCATTTCAAACCCTGCTTACATTTGTTTATGATCACATATATCTATCAATTATGCGTGGGATTTCTTTCCAAAATTACAATCACTTGGAGCTGATTTGCTGGTGTTTTTTTTTTTTTTAATCTCCCCTCCAACCTGGACTCAGGCGTAGTAACTTAGTGAAAATACATCCGGGACTCTCCAGTTAGTATGATACTGTATTAATTAGTGGATGTCTATCCATTTCGGATGATATGTTACGAATTGCAATTTTTTTATATGTTACGAATTTGCAAAATGTATGATATGTTACAAATTCAAATTTCTTGTGGTTAACATTAGCTAAGTGGCTAGGTGGCTAACGCTAGCTAGGTGGCTAGCGTTAGATAGGCTAGGGCTTAGGGTTACGGTTACATTTAAGGTTAGGTTAGGTTGAAGGATTAAGGTTAGGGGAAGGGTTTGCTAACATGCAAAGTAGCTAAAAAGTAGTAACTAATTGCAAAGTTGCTAATTAGCGAAAATGCAAAAGTATCTAGTGATGATATTCAAACATGCAACCTTTGGGTTGTTAGACGTTTGCGTTATAAGTCCACCCATCCAAAACCAAAGCATGGATTGCTGTCTGTCTGAGCTTGTCCATAGACTGCTTACAGCTTAAAGAAAGCATTTATATTTTGTAATTTGGGTGAACTATCCCTGTAACAGGAGTGCGGAACTCCTACGTGAAGTCGTTACAGTATAGCCCTCTGACAGAATTTCCTAAAGAGTATTTCATGTAGGTCATACCACTTAGCTTCATAACCCACTGAGGCACACACTGGTTGAAGTAACATTGTTTCCACATAATTTCAATGAAATTACATTAAACCAATGTGGAGTAGACATTGAATTGACGTTTGTGCCCAGTCGGAAGGCATTATGCTGCCAACTTATAATAACATTTATTAGTAGCCATTAGAGCCTATGTCGTGCATTATAATGCATATTGCGCAGATAAGGTGTTATAAATGCTCTTATAACACATTATGAAGAGGGTATTCATAGGAAGTGTTACCCGCAGTTCTTGCGGAAGGAACTGTACCCAAGTCCCCACCTACTAGTGACATTGTGAAAAATATCACACCTTTAGACAGGAATTGTGTAACTATGTTAACATTTGTGTTCACCGTTTCATAAAAATGTTTAGCACATTGAGAGTATCTGTCAGGTCAAATGACTTAGGCGAATGACATACCCACCTACTTTGAGACCTTATAACCTTAGTGTCAGAAAAGGTTCATTTTCTTCCTCTTTTGATTATGTTAATTTGACTTACTTGTAATGTATTTGATGTCATGTATGTTGGTTGGTCCCATACTTTCATGAATGGTTTTCACCTGATGCTTTTATGGTTAGTTACCTTACACATGTATTTTGTTTTATTTCCTTATTACATTTTTATGACCAATTTACACTGAGTGTACAAAACATTAAGAACATGACAGACTGACCAGGTGAATCCAGGTGAAATCTATTATCTCTAATTGATGTCACTTGTTAAATCCACTTCAATCAGTGCAGATGAAGGGAAGGAGACAGGTTAAAGAAGTTTTTTTAAGCCTTGAGACATGGATTGTGTGTGGGTGCCATTCAGAGGGTGAATGGGCAAGACAAAAGCTTTAAGTGCCTTTGAACGGGCTGTGGTAGTATGTGCCAGGCTCACTGGTTTGAGTGTGTCAAGAACTGCAACACTGCTGGACTTTTCACTGACAAACAGTTTCCCGTGTGTATCAAGAATGGTCCACCACCCAAAGGACATCCAGCCAACTTGACACAACTCTGGAAAGCATTGGAGTCGACATGGGCCAGCATCCCTGTGGAAAGCTTTCGACACCTTGTAGAGTCCATCCCTTGATGAATTGAGGCTGTTCTGAGGGCAAAAGCGGGTGTAACTCAATATTAGGAAGGTGTTCCTAATGTTTGTACACTCAGTGTATAGCACTATGCATTTTGACTGTTGGATTGATATGATCTGCTCATACATTGCCAATACAAGTGAGTGAGTTTAGACTATTGTTTAATGAACGACTCAGGTCTGATGCATACAATTGTCCCTCATACTCTCATGTATTATTTGTAATAAACTTTTTGCATGTATTTGTATGAACAAACCTCCACATTATTGTCATATCTACTTTTTAGGAAGGCTATTCTGCAGAGTTTTGTGTATGGTCACAACTTGTTTCATATAATACGTTAACATTTTAGTAATTTAGCAGATGTTCTTATGCAGAGTGACTTACAGGAGCAATTCAAGTTTAGTGCCTTGCTCAAAGGTACCTCGACAGACCTAGTCGGCTCGGGGATTCAAACCAGTGACTTTTCAGACTTTTCAGAGTTGCTTTCCTTTTAACATTAAAACATTCCTTTCCAGCTTGTGGTCGTGTTTTCTTCAAATTAGACACTGGTGGAGAGGGAAAGATCAAACTGATTTATTTAGTCTTGTGTCACTCGTTTTCAGTTTTTCAAGTTTATGCACACACACACACACACACACACACACACACACACACACACACACACACACACACACACACACACACACACACACACACACACACACACACACACGCCACGCTAATGCTTCTGGTTTCTACATTAGCTGCTCATGTGATCATGTACACAGACTGTATGTCTGTCTTTGTGGGATGTCTGATGTGTTCACCAGTAACATACAGGAGCCAATGATGGTATGGTACGGTATAAATGGTACAGTATGGTATGGATGATGACTTTCTGATGTTTTCCTATTTCCTCCCACTCTGAAATGTACCATGTGATTGTAATAATGATATTCCCTTCACACCCTCCACTCACTGAGGGTCAGATGTCACAGTCAACCTAGAGTGTTCACCATCTTTATAAACATGTTAAAAACGCTAACTACTAGTGATCACTTTACCCGCTGAATCATTTGAACAGTTATCTACTATGAGGTAAAGTGATCTAACATGAGGTAAATGGTGCAGCAGGTAGCCTAGTGGAGCATTGGGCCAGTAACCGAAAGGTTGCTAGATCAAATCCCCGAGCTGACAAGGTAAAAATCTGTCGTTCTGCCCTTGCGCAAGGCAGTTAACCCACTGTTCCCCGGGCGCGGAAGATGTGGATGTCGATTAAGGCAGCCCCCCCCCCCCCCCCGCACCTCTCTGATTCAGAGGGGTTGGGTTAAATGCGGAATACACATTTCAGTTGAAGGCATCAGTTGTACAACTGACAAGGTATCCCCCTTTTCCCTTCAGTTCAACAAAACCATGTTCTTCATTCTTACAGTACAACAGCCCCTTCTAGTGGTCAGAAGTGTTGTGTGCAGGACCCTGAGTTTTTACTGATCTTGTGACCTTCTAGACAGGTCATGTGGGCAGGAGACAGGTAATATGGACCTAGTAATTAGTTCTGCACTTCAGACACATTGCAGTGCACCACCTACAGTGCAATAAAGCATAACACTATTATCAGACTGCCCCACCAGTAGGAATCAGGTCAAGTTGTCATCCTACTGGAGGCTTTACATGGCGGAAAGGAACACTTATTAAAAAGTTATAATATTTTCAATATCAATGCATTAAGTTGTATACAAAATAATCTAGTTTAATTGTCACAAAACGTTAATATATTTATCCAAAAACCAGATGTGTTTATTGTTGCTCCTCCTTATGATGTAACTTCCGCTCAACAAGAGAAAGTGTGTCTTTACCGCCTTGATTTGCTTTGCACCGACAGACTGGAACTCAACACGCAGCACACAGTTGTTTGTAATAAGGGCCCACCATGTCTATTTCTTATCTGTTTGGTTTATTATTGACAATCCTGTTAATTCAAGGTAAGAAGATTGTGTTTTAAATTTGTATTTTTTCTGGGTGAAGCTGACATTTCATGTCTTAGTCTCCCCAATTCCTGACACATATTTACAGTAGTGTAGTTGGTTTAGCTTTTTCGACGTCTTGAGTGTTTGCTTATCTCTCAGCTATTTGCCGTTCTCTTGAAAAAGTTACAATTCTCAGGAAAGAGAGATTGCAAAATATAAATTCTTCCTCAACTAGTTTTTCTCCAAAATGGCGTTGACAGTAAAGCATGTTTTGGGCGTTGGCTACCGTACCAGCACTGTTACAGTATTTCTTTGGTTGTGAGATGTCTCTCCTGCACTCCTATAAACTATATCACTACATGTTAATGTTATCAGGGTCTGTCAATTTAAACTGTTTTTATCTATTCAAAACACATCTGGTGTGTGTCATAAGTTTCAGATCTACTCCTAGCCCCCCCCCCATACACAGCAGGTGATACCTACAACCAGAGTCATATCTTAATATATGGCTACAAATAGTGATGCAAACATGATCATATGCTATTGTCTTTATAAAGCAGGCTGCTTCTTCTGGACATTTGTATCTCTTCAACAGCAGTAAATAAAGATATGTGCTGTAGAAGGCTGTGGTAATTGTTTTTCAACATACATTACCTCTTCCTCCTTTTTTCTGCAGGCTGTTGGGGTGGAGAAGAAACCAAGAATGTTAGTTGTGCAAGCCTCCGAACTGGAAATGCTTACAAATACTGTGTAAAGGACAAGGAAAAACCTAAATGTGTGGAGTGGCAATCAGTGGATTCCAATAAGGTAAGATATCTGTTTATTGTATCTCACAAAAACTCTCGTGACTACAACTACAGATGATGTACAACTTTCAAACTGGGGATTCAATATGATTCACAGGCTTCACTATCAGACTACTGTAGAATCAGAAATATGACTGTCTTTCACACTTCAGGGGAGGCAGGTAGCCTAGTGGTTAGTGCGTTGTGCCAGTAACCTAAAGGTTGCTGGATTGAATCCCCAAGCTGACAAGATAAAAATCTGTTGTTCTGCCCCTGAACAAGGCAGTTAACCACTGTTCCCCGGTAGGCTGTCATTGTAAAAAATAATTTGTTCTTAACTGACTTGCATTGTTAAATAAATAAAAAATATAGACAGTAGATACAGTTTAATGACAAATGTATTCAAACATGTAGCATATTGTTTTTGAGTGGTAGATGTCTAACTTTTTTGTATTTTGTATTTTTTCTTCCACAGACGTCTATGTGGCTTGCTGAACTTTGCCAACACAAAAACACTACACATGCACCCAATGTGATTGATGTCAGCTACTCCTGTATCAGCCTCCTGGAGTGTGTCAACGTAGACCACACTGCCATAAGCAATGTGACTGTGAGTATGGCTATTTATCACTGCAGTTTAGGCAATGTACAGATAGTTACCTTGTAAACTACAATACCAGACCAAACATTCCAGTTGCATGTTAATAATTTGATATTGATGTTATCATATTTCAGGAGCATTTGACCCATTTCGTTGTGTTTGGTGCATCAGGTGAGATGTGTATATTGCTTTTCAAGTTTGAGGAGCCTCCTTGTTTAATAGTTTTTATCTCGTATGATTGGGGTCACTTAGAAATGTCCTTGTTTTTGAAAGAAAAGCACTTTTTTTTCATTGAAAAAAACATCAAATTGATCAGAAATACAGTATAGACATTGTTAATGTTGTAAATTACATTGTTAGAGTTGCAAAGAAAAAGCCATATCTCAGGCTGGCCAATAAAAAGAAAAGCTCAAGATGGGCAAAAGAACACAGATACTGGACAGAGGAACCCTGTCTAGAAGGCCAGCATCCCGGAGTCGCCTCTTCACTGTTGACGTTGGGACTGGTGTTTTGCGGGTACTATTTAATGAAGCTGCCAGTTGAGGACTTGTGAGGCAACTGTTTCTCAAACTAGACACTAATGTACTTGTCCTCTTGCTCAGTTGTGCACCGGGGCCTCCCACTCCTCTTTCTATTCTGGTTAGAGCGAGTTTGCGCTGTTCTGTGAAGGGAGTAGTACACAGCGTTGTACGAGATCTTCAGTTTCTTGGCAATTTCTCACATGGAATAGCCTTCATTTCTCAGATAGAGAATAGACTGACAAGTTTCAGAAGAAAGTTATTTGTTTCTGGCCATTTTGAGCCTGTAATCGTGCTGATGCTACAAATACTCAACTAGACTAAAGAAGGCCAGTTTTATTACTGCCGTAATTTCCGGACTATTGAGCGCACCTGAATATAAGCCGCACCCACTGAATTAAAAAATATATATATTATTTTAAACATATATAAGCCGCACAGCATATTATTTTATTAACTGTAATTGAATTTTACCTTAACCATTGTCAACGTACAGTTCCAAGACTGTATGTTTAGCATTGGTATTGCTATCATTTTATTATGCGGATTTAAATTGAAAATAAGTGATACAAAATTGTATCACATTACATTTTTTGTCATCTTTGAATATGTGCCTAATATGTGCCTACTGGTACATTGAAACAAATGAACTTTACACAGGCTTTAACTAAACACGGCTTGTAACAAAAAATAAAACATTTGCAGTAAGCTTTAGTTGTCTTTTTGCACTGAGTCAATTCCTCACGCTGCTGTTTCCAGCGTCTTATCGACCGTCTTATCGACTCATTAAGACCAAACTCCCGTGCAGCAGCTCTATTTCCTTTTCCAACAGCCAGATCAATCGCCTTCAACTTGAAAGCTGCATCATATGCATTTCTCTGTGTCTTTGCCATGATGAGGGTGACAAAATGACTACCGTAATCAGAATGATGGGAAGTTTGAGCGCTCGATTTAATCTAAACAGTAAACAAAAAAGTTGTTTGACCTTAACCCGTTCGGCAATTTCATTGGTCTAATGAAAGCTTCATGCCACCCAAAAACTGAGCACGTCACAGAATGTGTTTTTGGGAAGAAAAAAATGTGAAAGTGGGAAAAATCCATATATGTCACAGGTGTTGAAGCCGTGTTGAATGGACCAAACTGCAGGCGGAATGTGGATACTCATCTTTTAATGTAAAGAATAATAAATTAAAGCAAAGTATACACAGGAAAACAATAAACACGAAACTTACGACAGGCTAACATGCTTACTACAAACAAAAGGACTAGCAGTGGTAGCACAACCACCCACAAACCCAAGTGACAAACATACTCCTAAATATATGACTCCCAATCAGGAACAATGATCCCCAGCTGTTCCTGATCAGGAGTCACAAGACTAACACAGAAACAGACATACTAGACAACACATAGACTTCTTCTGCCACGTCCTGACCAAAATACTACACCACTACTCCCTCTGCTGGTCAGGACGTGACAATATATTAGCCGCGTTATTGTTTAAGCCGTGATGTTCAAAGCGTGGGGAAAAAAGTTGCGGCTTATAGTCCGAAAATTATGGTACTTTAATCAGCACAACAGCTTTCAGCTGTGCTAAAAAAAAATGTAAAAGGGTTTTCTAATGATCAATTAGCTTTTCAAAATGATAAACTTGGATTAGCTAACACAACGTGCCATTGGAACACTGGAGTGATGGTTGCTGATAATGGGCCTCTGTACGCCTATGTAGATATTCCATAAAAATGTGTCACTTCCAGCTACAATAGTCATTTACAACATTAGCAATGTCTACACTGTATTTCTGATCAATTTGATGTTATTTTAAATGGAGAAAAAAAATGTGCTTTTCTTTCAAAAACAAGGACATTTCTAAGTGACCCCAACATTTTGAAAGAATACAACTGCAGGTGAGTGTTCCTCTGTAACAACAGAGCAGAGCATATTTAAGGAGAGCTGTTGTTTCCACTGGCACTCTGTTGGGTAGTCATCAAATGATTCTCTGTTATAAATGTCATTAACTATGTCTTTCATTTTATTTTCTCTTTCTCTTTCTCTTCCCAGGTGAGTGAGTCCACGTGATCATTGTGTGGTACAGTAACACTCTCTTATTAAGCTTAAAAACATGAAACAATATCATAGTCATTGTCAATGGGCAAAACTGTGTTCAACCATTTAAAATATTATTGCATCTCTGACAAGTGATTGTTGCAGTCAAATTCCACTTGACTAGATTCACGGTAACTCGACTTCTCCAAAACTGCCCTCTGATGCCGCTGATGGTCATTAGTAGCCTACCAAACTTACTAACGGACAGTTGCTAATGGTGTGTTCCCTCTAATCACTCTGACAGAACCCTGGCATTCAGAGTTTGAGTGGAATAAGATCACCTGTTGCGCAGTGAGAGCCAGCTCCTCATAACTGGTTGATGCAGCATCAACTCATAACTGGTTGATACATGGAATAAAACATGTGTTCCTATAAGCCCATGTTGTGCAACATTTTTCTATAGGCTATGCTATGTATTTGTGTGAGAAAACAGTTTTGATGGCCTATATTAAAAAGAGGAGGATCCCATCAGCTTTCTACAGGCTAGGCCTACTATATTTATTTCTGAACTTTGCTCATATTAAGCACATTGCTTCGCTTTACAACCGGAGTAACCTACCTGGCTGGGCTGAAAATGAACCGCTGGAAAGGTGTCCTCCATTTGCTATTCAAGTGCAGTCTTTTCCCCTGCCCCTGTTCCCACAGTGGCATGATAATGGCTTATTCTACATCCAAACCAATTTCACACTTATATTATTTAGCATACTGTATGTAAAGACAATATTAAAGTAAGAGTAGTCTGATGGGTGAGAATATTACCACTTGTGAATCATGCCCAGTGTGTATAGTCTATAAGGCAAGAAACAGTACTTGAATTGTTGGGTGACTTTTTCAAATTGTAGTCGCATGCATCATGGTTTTCTTTTCTGGCTTGATTTTATTTTATGGATTTATCAACCGACGGCCTGTAAGGTCTGGAAAGATATATCCATTAGTTGTTTTGTTATGTTTTGATAACTATTTTTGTCTATTATTAAGCCCAACTAAAAAGCTTAAACTTCTGGAGAACACAGAATCCAGCAAAAGTATGTGGACACCCCTTCAAATTACTTGATTCGGCTGTTTCAGCCACATCCATTTCTAACAGGTGTGTAAAATCAAGCAGACAGTCATGCAAACTCCAAAGACAGACATTGGGAGTACAATGGCCTTACTGAAGAGCTCAGTCACTTTCAACGTGGCACAGTCATAGGATGCCACCTTTCCTACAAGTCAGTTCATCACATTTCTGGCCTGCTAGAGCTCAACTGAAAGCGGTCAACTGTAAGTACTGTTATTGTGAAGTGGAAACGTTTAGGAGCAACAACGGCTCAGCCGTGAAGTGGTAGGCCACACAAGCTCACAGAACGAGACGGCCGAGTGCTGAAGCGCGTAGCGCCTAAAAATCACCTGTCCTCGGTTGCAACACTCACTACTGAGCAGTGTAAAGCACTTAAGTAAAAATACTTTAATGTACTTCATAAGTAGTTTTTTGGGGTATCTGTACTTTACTATTTATATTTTTGTCAACTTTTACTTTACTACATTCCTAAAGAAAATAATGTACCTTTTACTCCATACATTTTCCCTGACAACCAAAAGTACTCGTTACATGTTGACAGGAAAATGGTCAAATTCACACACTTATCAAGGAACATCCCTGGTCATCCCTATTGCCTCTGATCAGGCACACTCGCTAAACACAAATGCTTTGTTTGTTAATTTTGTCTGAGTGTTGGAGTGTGCCCCTGGCTATCTGTAAAAAAATATATCTATAATAATTGTGCCATCTAGTTTGCTTAATATAAAGAATTTGAAATTATTTGTACTTTTACTTGTACTTTGATACTTAAGTACATTTCAGCAATTCCACTTTTGATGCTTAAGTATATTTAAAACCAAATACTTTGACTTTAACTCAAGTAGTATTTTACTGGGTGACTTTCACTTTTACTTGAGTCATTTTCTATTAAGGTATATTTACTTTTACTCAAGTATGACGATTGAGTACTTTTTCCAACACCTCTACTGAGTTCCAAACGACCTCTGGAAGCAAGGTCAGCACAAGAAGTGTTTGTCGGGAGCGTCATGAAATTGGTTTCCAACGGCCGAGCAGCCCCACACAGGTCAAAGATCACCATGCGCAATGTCAAGCGTCGGCTGGAGTGGTGTAAAGCTCGCCGCCATTGGACTCTGAAGCAGTGAAAACGCGTTCTCTGGAGTGAAGAATCACGCTTCACCATCTGGCAGTCCGACAGACAAATCTGGGTTTGCCGGATGCCAGCAGAACACTACCTGCCCCAATGTATAGTGCCAACTGTAAAGTTGGGTGGAGGAAGAATAATGGTCTGGGGCTATTTTTCATGGTTCGGGCTAGGCCCCTTAGTTCCAGTGAAGGGAACTTTTAACGCTACAGCATACAGTGACATTCTAGACGATTCTGTGCTTCCAACAGTTTGTGGCAACAGTTTCCTGTTTCAGCATGACAATATTCCCATGGACAAAGCGAGGTCCATACAGAAAAGGTGTGGTTGACTACAGTCCCACTGTCGAGGGGGTCAGGAGATGGTTGAGTACAGTCCTATTACACAGAAAAACATAAGGTGCATAGAGGAAACTTTCTCACACTATGTGCAGGACAACAATCTTACATTTACATTACATTTACATTTATGTCATTTAGCAGACGCTCTTATCCAGAGCGACTTACAAATTGGTGCATTCACCTTATGATATCCAGTGGAACAACCACTTTACAATAGTGCATCTAAATCTTGTAAGGGGGGGGGGGGGGGGGGGGGGGGGGGGGGCGGGGGGGGGAGGTTAGAAGGATTACTTTATCCTATCCTAGGTATTCCTTAAAGAGGTGGGGTTTCAGGTGTCTCCGGAAGGTGGTGATTGACTCCGCTGTCCTGGCGTCGTGAGGGAGCTTGTTCCACCACTGGGGTGTCAGAGAAGCGAACAGTTTTGACTGGGCTGAGCGGGAACTGTGCTTCCTCAGAGGTAGGGGGGCCAGCAGGCCAGAGGTGGATGAATGCAGTGCCCTTGTTTGGGTGTAGGGCCTGATCAGAGCCTGAAGGTATGGAGGTGCCGTTCCCTTCACAGCTCCGTAGGCAATCACCATGGTCTTGTAGCGGATGCGAGCTTCAACTGGAAGCCAGTGGAGAGAGCGGAGGAGCGGGGTGACGTGAGAGAACTTGGGAAGGTTGAACACCAGACGGGCTGCGGCGTTCTGGATGAGTTGTAGGGGTTTAATGGCACAGGCAGGGAGCCCAGCCAACAGCGAGTTGCAGTAATCCAGACGGGAGATGACAAGTGCCTGGATTAGGACCTGCGCCGCTTCCTGTGTGAGGCAGGGTCGTACTCTGCGAATGTTGTAGAGCATGAACCTACAGGATCGGGTCACCGCCTTGATGTTAGTGGAGAACGACAGGGTGTTGTCCAGGATCACGCCAAGGTTCTTAGCACTCTGGGAGGAGGACACAAGGGAGTTGTCAACCGTGATGGCGAGATCATGGAACGGGCAGTCCTTCCCCGGGAGGAAGAGCAGCTCCATCTTGTCCCCATGAGAAGGCAGACGTACCACATAGCTCAGCTGAAATGACAGAACGTGAGTGTGAGGTTGAACAGGATAATTCCTCAGCTCCAAAGGACAAAGGGGTGTGAATGAACCATTGGAGTTGTTACCTGGTGAGCCAGAATCTACAACAATGACCTCTCAATCTAAGAAAAAGAAGAATAGGAAAAATGCTAAAAATGAAGCTAGGAAAGTGGCTATTAAGCCGAGTGACAATCGGAACCAAATAAAAACAGGATAAGGGTCCCCAAAGGCAGTGCAACTCTCTGGGGAATACAATCAGGTTAAAGTGCTCTGGGACCCATCGTTCCAAGCCTACAGAAAGTCAGTTGTAACGTGTACGCTTAGATTCGGGAAGCAAGTACAGGGACAGCAAATCAATAGAACACAGTACAAAACAACAAACACGAAAAGTGTACTGACATGAAACAGAACACGAGTCAAGGAAAGAACCAAGGGGAGTGACAGATATTGGGGAGGTAATCAGGAAGGTGATTGCCTCTAGGTGAGTTTCTTGTAGCGCAGGTACGTGTAACGATGGTGGCAGGTGTGCGTATTGATGAGACAACTGGTGACGTCGAGCGCCGGGGAGGGGGAGCGGGAGTAAACGTGACAGTACCCCTTCCCTAACGTGCGGCTCCAGCCGCCGGACGACACCAACCAGAGGGATGGTCCCGAGGACCAGGAGCGGGCCGGTCGCTTCTGCTGAGACAGAAGAGCCAGCTTTGGTGCAGGAACCTGTAAAACGTACAGTCGTGGCCAAAGGTTTTCAGAATGACACAAATATTAATTTTCACAAAGTCTGCTGCCTCAGTTTGTATGATGGCAATTTGCATATACTCCAGAATGTTATGAAAAGTGATCAGATGAATTGCAATTAATTGCCAAGTCCCTCTTTGCCATGCAAATGAACTGAATCCCCCAAAAATATTTCCACTGCATTTCAGCCCTGCCAAAAAAGGACCAGCTGATATCATGTCAGTGATTCTCTCATTAACGCAGGTGTGATTGTTGTCGAGGACAAGGCTGGAGATCACTCTGTCATGCTGACTGAGTTCGAATAACAGACTGGAAGCTTCAAAAAGGAGGATGGTGCTTGGAATCATTGTTCTTCCTCTGTCAATCATGGTTACCTGCAAGGAAACACGTGCCGTCATCATTGCTTTGCACAAAAAGGGCTTCACAGGCAAGGATATTGCTGCCAGTAAGATTGCACCTAAATCAACCATTTATCGGATCATCAAGAACTTCAAGGAGAGCGTTTCAATTGCTGTGAAGAAGGCTTCAGGGCACCCAAGAAAGTCCAGCAAGCGCCAGGACCGTCTCCTAAAGTTGATTCAGCTGCAGGATCGGGGCACCACCAGTACAGAGCTTGCTCAGTAATGGCAGCAGGCAGGTGTGAGTGCATCTGCACGCACAGTGAGGCGAAGACTTTTGGAGGATGGCCTGGTGTCAAGAAGGGCAGCAAAGAAGCCACTTCTCTCCAGGAAAAACATCAGGGACAGACTGATATTCTGCAAAAGGTACAGGGATTGGACTGCTGAGGACTGGGGTAAAGTCATTTTCTCTTATATATCCCCTTTCCGATTGTTTGGGGCATCTGGAAAAAGCTTGTCAGGAGAAGACAAGGTGAGCGCTACCATCAGTCCTGTGTCATGGCAACAGTAAAGCATCCTGAGACCATTCATGTTGCTTCTCAGCCAAGGGAGTGGGCTCACTCACAATTTTGCCTAAGAACACAGCCACGAATAAAGAATGTTACCAACACATCCTCCGAGAGCAACTTCTCCCAACCATCCAGGAACAGTTTGGTGATGAACAATGCCTTTTCCAGCATGATGGAGCACCTTGCCATAAGGCAAAAGTGATAACTAAGTGACTCGGGGAACAAAACATCGATAGTTTGGGTCCATGGCCAGGAAACTCCCCAGACCTTAATCCCATTGAGAACTTGTGGTCAATCCTCAAGAGGTGGGTGGACAAACAAAAACCCACAAATTCTGACGAACTCCAAGCATTGATTATGCAAGAATGGGCTGCCATCAGTCAGGATGTGGCCCAGAAGTTAATTGACAGCATGCTAGGGCGGATTGGAGAGGTCTTGAAAAAGAAGGGTCAACACTGCAAATATTGACTCTTTGCATCAACTTCATGTAATTGTCAATAAAAGCCTTTGACACTTATGAAATGCTTGTAATTATACTTCAGTATTCCATAGTAACATCTGACAAAAATATCTAGACACTGAAGCAGCAAACTTTGTGAAAATCAATATTTGTGTCACGACTGTACATCATTTTCTTTAGGAATGTAGTGAAGTAAAAGTAATGTAAATTACAGATACCCAAAAAAACTACTTAAGTAGTACTTTCAAATATTTTTACTTAAGTACTTTACACCACTGGTCCTATATGAGTGCTAGTCCTCTTACACAATCTTTATCTATTGTTATTGTTCAATGTTTCTAGAACTCAAACCTCTCAAGACAGTGTATTTTATTTTGTTTCTGTCTAAAGGAATTTGTAAGGGGTTTTCTTAAAAATGCACATAACATTGTCCCACATAAAACTTTCTTGACATCCTTAGCATGTACTTTGGTGAAAATGTCCTGTGGACAATTGAAGAGCAGGAATGGTAGATACGTGTATCCATACATTCCAGGGGTATTTGACATTGCAGTGTTCATCATGAATGGGGTAAGTTAAAATCTGTGTTTTAGTTAAGCTACACAGGAAGAAACAACTGCAGGAGAGCAATGGATGCAATCCACACAGAATTACTTGAATTAAAATAATACCACTACATACAGTGCATTCGGAAAGTATTCAGACCCCTTGACTATTTCCACATTTTGATACGTTACAGCCTCATTCTAAAATTAATTGAATAGTTTTTTTACACCTCATCAATCTACACACAATACCCCATAGTGACAAAGCAAAAAAACGTTTTTTTGAAATAAAAAATGGAAATATCACATTTACATAAGTATTCAGACCCTTTACTCAGTACTTTGTTGAAGCACCTTTGGTAGCGATTACAGTCACGAGTCTTCTTGTGTATGACCCTACACACCTGTATTTGGGGGGTTTCTCCCATCCTTTCAAGCTCTGTCAGGTTGGATGGGGAGTATCGCTACACAGCTATTTTCAGGTCTCTCTAGGAATGTTCGATCGAGTTCAAGTCCAGGCTCTGGCTGGGCAACTCAAGGACATTCAGAAACTTGTCCCAAATCCACTCCTGCGTTGTCTTGGCTGTGTGCTTAGGATCGTTATCCTGTTGGAAGGTGAACCTTCGCCCATGTCTGAGGTCCTGAGCGCTCTGGAGCAGGTTTACATCAAGGATCTGGCTGTACTTTGCTCCGTTCATCTTTCCCTCGATCCATACGAGTCTCCCAGTCCCTGCCTCTGAAAAACATCCCCACAGCATGATGCTGCCATCACCATGCTTCACCGTAGGGATTGTGCCACTTTTCCTCCAGACATGACGCTTGGCATTCAGGCCAAAGAGTTCAATCTTGGTTTTATCAGACCCTGAATCTTGTTTCTCATGGTCTGAGTCCTTTAGGTGCCTTTTGGCAAACTCCAAGCGGGCTGTCTGTCATAGTCCGTGTATGTAGGTGGCAAGGAAGTCAGGCGCAGGAGAAAACAGAGTGGTTTAAAAATGGAATATTTTTTTCGAAAACCAACGTAGAAAAGAATCCGGGTAAAACAATAACCCGTCGCACACCGATATAGCAACAACACGTACATAACAAACAAACAATCACCGACAGAGAAATGAGGGGAATCAGAGGGTTAAATACACAACATATAATTACTGGGATATGAAACAGGTGTGTAAAGAGACCAGACAAAACCAATGGAAAATGAAAAACTGATCAATGGTGGCTACAAGGCTGGTGACGTCGACCGCCGAACACAACCCGAACAAGGAGGGGCATCAACTTCAGTAGAAGTCGTGACACTGTCATGTTCCTTTTACTGAGGAGTGGCTTCCGTCTGGCCACTGTACCATAAATGCCTGATTGGTGGAGTGCTTAAGCAAATCAAATGGCACAATTATTATATATATATATATATATATATATATATATATATAAAAAAAAACGACTTAAGAAGTAAATGAATGTATTTTTACTTAAGTGCTTTACACTGCTCAGTAGTGACCAATGTCAATCTCTTGATAATTTGTTTTTTTTATGTTTTTATATTCTAGGTGCCTGCCTAGCAATTAAATTAGGGGACTATATAACACATTTTTCTGTGTTGTTCAGCATTTTGATTGATTATGTCATGGAAATAACTTTATTCTATCTATCCATTATAGATGGAGACAATCCTGATTCAAACCGTGGTGACACTGATTTGAACTGGAAAATCATTGGTGAGTGTTTACGCAAATCTATCACCACAGCTTCCTCTGTATGAGAAAATAACAAGTAAATCTGACCTCAAAATGGTGCTACCAAGATCAACTACTGTTAGAAGGTTATTTTAAAACCTTTTCTTTTGTGTGAATATGTCATCATCTGATGACTACATTCTGTTTTTAATCAACCACAGAATGATAGTCTCTCTTGTCTTCAGCTGTTGCTATGGGTCATATTAGTTTCTGTCTCTATATAACAGTAGCTCTCCAACCCTGTTCCTGGAGAACTACTGTCCTGTAGGTTTTCAGTCCAAACCTAATCTAGCACACCTGATTCTAATAATTAGCTCAGGGATGGGAAACTGGCAGCCTGCAGACCCCGTTGTACTGTTGTTCAGCAGTTTTCCTCTTGTCATGTCAGTCATTGAAAATCACTCAATCACTCCATTTTTTAGATTGGTAAATGAATCTGACCAGCTACCTAAACCTAAACATCGTCAAATTGCTGACGGGGGGGGGTGGGCATTGATTTTGTAAGTCACTGTCACTTAGATATCATATTGACATGCATACATTTCTCTCCACCCTATGGTAAAATTAGTAGAATTGCAGCAAACTTTCTTTAAATCTGCAAAATGTTCTCTAATCCCCATTGCAAAATGTTGCTTAGGGCCGGCTCTGACTGCATGTGTGAGTGTAAATGTGGGTACGCAGACCCACGAGTCACTGTGGTCCCTCATAATGAATTCAGATTTTTGTGGCCACCATCAAAGTTGCCCATCCCTGAAAGCTGGTTAATAAGCTGCATCAGGTTAGTTACAACTGGGGTTGGAAACAGAATCTACAGGAGGGTAGCTCTCCAGGAACAGGGTTGGAGACAGAACCTACAGGAGGGTAGGTCTCCAGGAACAGGGTTGGAGACAGAACCTACAGGAGGGTAGCTCTCCAGGAACAGGGTTGGAGACAGAACCTACAGGAGGGTAGCTCTCCAGGAACAGGGTTGGAAAGCCCTGCTATAGAAGGCAAAGGAAGAATTACTCAATAGATCCGCATGGCATTTCTTAATACCAGTAATGTCTATTGGCAAGCAACAACTTTCAGCAAAGACCCTGCCTTTTGAGCCCTGCCCAGGCAAGACATAACATATTCAAGCCAGTAGGGCAACTGGTGTATTTTTGACTGTGGTGTAATGTATCGATGATCTAAGATGGCGTAGCAGTCAGACATCTTTGTCCTGTTGTGTCCCTTGTATATATCTTTTTACATCTTTTTCTTCAAATATCTTTTAAAAATATTTTCCAAAACGTAAACTTCCAAATACTCTCCTGCAACCCGCCTCACCCAACGTGGCGTGGATCTGTTTTTTTTCTAAAGTATTTCTATTTACTTCGGATCTGGAATCCCTCAACTGAAGCTAGCCAGCTAACTACCTACCAGCAAACCATTGCTAGCGGTCATCAGCTAACCTTTAGCTCGGAAAGCTCTCGCCAGTTCAAACAACGTGACTCAAACCAGAGCATAACGGACATACACACATATACATATACATACATATACATATACATACACATATATATATATATACATATACATACATATACACACACACTTTTTTTTTCTTCCATATCCCCCCTACCACGAACTCTGAACATTTTCATCTTCGCAATTAGCTAACCGCAATCCCGGGTGACTACTCCTGGCTAGCGTTTCCATACCGGAGCAAGCACCAATTAGCTTGAAGCTAGCCCGGCCCGGGCTCCTGTGCTACCACCGAAGCCCACTCCCGGGCTACAATATCCGGACCCCTTCTACTGCCGGTACGGGGCACGGAACCCCGCCGATCCTCTACGACTGGAATACCGACATAATCTAACCGAGGATTCCAACAGGCCCCTCAGGTGCGACGTCCGCTGAAGGCCCATTCTGGTAACTGCGGCCTGCTAGCTACCTAGAGCTACTTGGAACCCTACTAATTCCACAACTGGTCTATCGATGTCCCTGCACGAAGAGGCAAAAACAGACTTACCCCCATCGCAACGTTCCCCAAAGGCTAACTTGCTAGCCCCGGTCTGCTAACTGCTAGCTCGCCTGCCCCGGTCTGCTAACTGCCAGCTTGCCTGCCCCGGTCTGCTAAATGCTAGCCCCGGTCTGCTAACTGCTTGCTTGCTAACCCGGTCTGCTAACTGCTAGCTTGCCAGCCCCAGTCGCTAATTGCTAGCTTGTTTAGCCCCGGCCTACTAACTGTTAGCTTGTTAGCATCGGCCTGCTAACTGTCTGAATCGCCGTGTCCCCAGTCAGCCTAACCACTCACTGGACCAATATGTCCACTTCACTCTCTAATATCAATATGCCTCGTCCATTACTGTCCTGGTTAGTGATTAATGTCTTATTTCACTGAAGAGCCTCTAGCCCTGCTCAATATGCCTTAACCAACCATGTTGTTCCACCTCCTACATATGCGATGACATCACCTGGTTTAAACGTTTCTAGATACTACATCTCTCTCATCATTACTCAATGCCTAGGTTTACCTCCAATGTACTCACATCCTACCTTACCTTTGTTTGTACACTATGCCTTGAATCGATGCTATCGTGCCCAGAAACCTGCTCCTTTTACTCTCTGTTCCGAACGTGCTAGACGGCCAGTTCATATAGCCTTTAGCCGTACCCTTATCCTACTTCTCCTCTGTTCCTCTGGCGATGTAGAGGTTAATCCAGGTCCTGCAGTTCCTAGCTCCACTCCCACTCCCCAGGTGCTCTCATTTGTTGACTTCTGTAACCATAAAAGCCTTGGTTTCATGCATGTTAATATTAGAAGCCTACTCCCTAAGTTTTTTACTCACAGCTTTAGCACACTCTGCCAACCCGGATGTCTTAGCCGTGTCTGAATCCTGGCTTAGGAAAACCACCAAAAACCCTGAAATCTCCATCGCTAACTATAACATTTTACATTACATTTACGTCATTTAGCAGACGCCCTTATCCAGAGCGACTTACAAATTGGTGCATTCACCTTATGATATCCAGTGGAACAACCACTTTACAATAGTACATCTATATCTTTTTGGGGGGGAGGGTGGGGGGGAGGGTTAGAAGGATTACTTTATCCTATCCCAGGTATTCAAAGAGGTGGGGTTTCAGGTGTCTCCGGAAGATGGTGATTGACTCCGCTGTCCTGGCATTGTCAGGGAGCTTGTTCCACCAAGATAGAACTGCCAAAGGGGGCGGTGTTGCAATCTACTGCATAGATAGCCTGCAGAGTTCTGTATTACTATCCAAGTCTGTACCCAAACAATTCGAGCTCCTACTTCTAAAAATGCACCTTTCCAGAAACAAGTCTCTCACTGTTGCATCTTGCTATAGACCTCCCTCTGCCCCCAGCTGTGCCCTCGATACCATATGTGAATTGATTGCCCCCCCCATCTATCTTCTGAGCTCGTGCTACTAGGTGACCTAAACTGGGACATGCTTAACAGCCTGGCCATCCTACAATCTAAACTTGATGCCCTCAATCTCACACAAATTATCAATGAACCTACCAGATACAACCCCAATGCCGTAAACACGGGCACCCTCATAGATGTCATCCTAACTACCTCGCCCTCCAAATAAACCTCTGCTGTTTTCAATCAAGATCATAGCGATCACTGCCTCATTGCCTGCATCCATAATGGGTCTGCGACCAAACGACCACCCCTCATCACTGTCAAACGCTCCCTAAAACACTTCTGTGAGCAGGCCTTTCTAATCGACCTGGCCGGGGTATCCTGGAATGACATTGACCTCATCCCGTCAGTAGATGATGCCTGGCTATTCTTTAAAAGTGCCTTCCTCACCATCTTAAATAAGCATGCCCCATTCAAAAAATGTTGAACTAGGAATAGATATAGTCCTTGGTTCACACCAGACTTATCTGCCCTTGACCAGCACAAAAACATCCTGTGGCGTTCTGCATTAGCATCGAATAGCCCCCGTGATATGCAACTTCAAGGCAAGTTAGGAACAAATATACACAGGCAGTTAGGAAAGCTAAGGCTAGCTTTTTCAAACAGAAATTTGCATCCTGTAGTACTAACTCAAAAAGGTTCTGGTACACTGTAAAGTCCATGGAGAATAAGAGCACCTCCTCCCAAAACCACTATAATTGAGGATTTCAATAAGCATTTCTCTATGACTGGCCATGCTTTCCACCTGGCTACCTCTACCCCGGTCAACTGCCCGGCACCCTCCACAGCAACCCGAAAAAGCTCCCTCCATTTCTCCTTCACCCAAATCCAGATAGCTGATGTTCTGAAAGAGCTGCAAAATCTGGAACCCTACAAATCAGCCGGGCAAGACAATCTGGACCCTCTCTTTCTAAAATGATCTGCCAAAATTGTTGCAACCCCTATTACTAGCCTCTTCAACCTCTCTTTCGTATCGTCTGAGATTCCCAAAGATTGGAAAGCTGCCGCGGTCATCCCCATCTTCAAAGGTTGTGACACTGTAGACCCAAACTGCTACATACCTATATCTATCCTACCCTGTCTTTCTAAGGTCTTCGAAAGCCAAGTTAACAAACAGATTACCGACCATTTCGAATCCCACCGTACCTTCTCTGCTATGCAATCTGGTTTCAGAGCTGGTCATGGGTGCACCTCAGCCACGCTCAAGGTCCTAAACGACATCATAACCGCCATCGATAAGAGACATTACTGTGCAGCCGTATTCAGCGACCTGGCCAAGGCTTTCGACTCTGTCAATCACCACATTCTTATTGGCAGACTCGAAAGCCTTGGTTTCTCAAATGATTGCCTCGCCTGGTTTACTAACTACTTCTCTGATAGAGTTCAGTGTGTCAAATCAGAGGGCCTGTTGTCTGGACCTCTGGCAGTCTCTATGGGGGTGCCACAGGGTTCAATTCTCGGGCCGACTCTCTTCTCTGTATACATCAATGATGTTGCTCTTGCTGCTGGTGATTCTCTGATCCACCGCTACACAGACGACACCATTCTGTATACTTCTGGCTCCTCTTTTGGACACTGTGTTAACTAACCTCCAGACGAGCTTCAATGCCATACAACTCTCCTTCCGTGGCCTCCAACTGCTCTTAAATGCAAGTAAAACTAAATGCATGCTATTCAATCGATCACTGCCCGCACCTGCTCGCCCGTCCAGCATCACTACTCTGAACGGCTCTGACTTAGAATACGTGGACAACTACAAATACCTAGGTGTCTGGGTAGACTGTAAACTTTCCTTCCAGACTCACATTAAGCATCTCCAATCCAAAATTAAATCTAGAATTGGCTTCCTATATCGCAACAAAGCATCCTTCACTCATGCTGCCAAACATTCCCTCGTAAAACTGACCATCCTACCGATTCTCAACTTCAGTGATGTCATCTATAAAATAGCCTCAAACACTCTACTCAACAAATTGGATGCAGTCTATCACAGTGCCAACCATTTTGTCACCAAAGCCCCATACACTACCCACCATTGCGACCTGTAGATCTCGTTCATTTGCCCTCGCTTCATACTCGTCGCCAAATCCACTGGCTACAGGTTATCTACAAGTCTCTGCTAAAGCCCCGCCTTATCTCAGCTCACTGGTCACCATAGCAGCACCCACTCATAGCACGCGATCCAGAAGGTATATCTCACTGGTCACTCCCAAAGCCAATTCCTCCTTTGGTAGTCTTTCCTTCCAGGTCTCTGCTGCCAATGACTGGAACGAACTGCAAAAATCTCTGAAGCTGGAGACTCATATCTCCCTCACTAGCTTTAAGCACCAGCTGTCAGAGCAGCTCACAGATCACTGCACCTGTACATAGCCCATTTGTAAACAGCCCATCTATCTACCTACCTCATCCCCATACTGTATTCATTTCTTCATCTTGCTCCTTTGCACCCCAGTATCTCTACTTGCACATTCATCTTCTGCACATCTACCATTCCAGTGTTTAATTGCTATATTGTAATTACTTTGCCACCATGGCCTATTTATTGCCTTAACTCCCGTATCCTACCTCATTTGCGCTCACTGTATATAGACTTTTTGTTTTCTTTTGTTCTACAGTATTATTGACTATGTTTTGTTTATTCCATGTGTAACTCTATGTTGTTGTATGTGCCGAATTGCTATGCTTTATCTTGGCCAGGTCGCAGTTGCAAATGAGAACTTGATCTCAACTAGCCTACCTGGTGAAATAAAGGTGAAATAAAAATAAATAAAAAATACCCACAGGTACACCTGGAATGTATCTGACTGAACCTTTGGTACATGTTTTATCACAGAGACATCAGAAAGCCTGATGACGGTGAGACTGTTGAGGCTGTGGTTGTTCCCAGGTTAGTTAAAATACCTCTATTACATCTTTATACTCTACTCTGTCCTGGATCAGTTTGCCTTGCTTATCCTTTCAGTCATGGTCATCATGATCTCACTTTTAGTGACCAAGGAGGTGAGCCAGGAGAGGAGAACAGGCAGCCCATGGACAATGAAGAGACAGGCACTGACAGCCCTCTGCAGAACGGAGATGCCAGGTAAACTGTACCACATGACTAATCACCTGTCAGTCCTCTGTAATGTAGGCTATGGAGAACATTTGTATCCTTCCCAATCGAGATCCTTAAATCCTTATCAATGTAATAATCTCCCCTTTAGCGACCAAGGAGAGGAAGGCGTTCTAGGAATGGAGGATGGAAAACCGTCAGACAATGACAGAGCAGACACTGAAACCTGTCAGAAGACACATGCTGGTTCCTCTCCACTGAATGTACCCAAGGTTGTCAGGTAAATTCTCCACGAGGCCTCCTTTGGTAAATCTTCATTATCTGTTGAATGAAATCTCATTTCTCCCTTCAGAATTGATCCCATGGATCATGTTAGTCTCTGCCTCTACGGAGGACAGTGTTGTTTGTGCTGGATCAAGAGTTTTAATCCTGATGATAGCCCTGTTATTGCTCCCACAGGGTTAACAGCCAGACTGATAACCCACAGCTTCTGGGTCAACCTCAGAGCAATGGACGCGTGCCATATAGAAGGTGAGAATGTGTATTTATCTGTGTGAAAGTTGTATGGGATGGTAGAGGAAGTTAAATAACTGGTTGAGGTCATGTTTCCTGATCCAGTCTGTATCTTACTCCACAGGAAATCACAGCTGACTGATGGGGCTCCAGGTCAGGGTGCTGGTGAGACTTCAAGCCCAGGAGAGGAAGGCGTGCTAGAAGGGCAGGAAGTCAGCAGACAGTGGGGGAACAGACCCTGAATCCTGTCAGAAGACACATGCTGAACCCCCTCTAGCGAATGGACACCATGATGTCAGGTAAAGTTGACTACATATTGATACATTGGATAATCATCTCACCAACCCCATTATCCCACAGTTCATGTTAGCCCAGTGTTTCCCAAACTCTGACCTGGGGACCCCAAGTTTTGGTTTTTGCCCTAGCACTACACAGCTGATTCAAATAAGCAAAGCTTAATTATGAGTGGATTATTTGAATCAGCTGTTTAGCGCTAGGGCAAAAACCATAACGTGCACCCCCAGGGGGGGGCCTCAGGACCGAGTTTGGGACCCTGTTATCTCTATAGGGGACATTATTATGGTGGATTGTGAATGTTGATGTCTTATTACTCCAACAGGGTTAACGATGAGACTAAGGAAGTGACTCCTGGTGCACAGAGTCCAGGACCTCCTCAGATGAATGGAGGACCTCCCATGTCTAACAGAGCTGCAGAGGAGACCACTGCTCTATTGGACAAACAGGCCTTGGACAAGGACCAAGTCACCAAACCTCCTGAGTTAATAGTAAGTACTGTTTATGTCCTCTGACAACTGGTGAACTGTTTGGCTTGGTATGTAAAATGATGGGACTGGTTGACTTTTAGCTCCAGCATATTAGTAACTCTTGTGTTTTCCAAGGACAAAGGACCTAATGACATGGAGTCAAGAGGAGAACTGTAACAAGCGGTGGACGTTTGTATAACAAAAGAAAACCTAATAAGTTATTATAAAATACAGTAATATATGATATACAGTACTTATTATAAGATACACATATGTGACTAGCTTCATCATAATCCGTCATGTCAACCCCAAGACACATTTTGAGCAGTGTGTTTTACTGCACAATGATTTTCAGAAAGCTCAACTGTTTATTAAGTTCATTCTCTATGTGACGGGTGTAATCTGGATAGGTTAGGAAACGTGTTTAAGTGAAATCAGTTGAAATTCCAAAACAGCACATTACTTGTAGATAACTAAAATTACTGTTATCTGAAAATGAGTGTGACTTATGACTAATTATGATACAGCATGTCACATATTAGCTATACAACATAATGATATGAAAGGATGGCAAGATCATACTTACGCTGGTATTGTATACTATACATACAAGCAAATATAAATCACATACACATGAGAAGATGCATAAAACATAAACCTCTTTAGTATAGACATTTCCAAGATCATGAGGTCTCAATGTCTTGTGGACATGTCAAATAGCTAAACATTGAACGGGCGTTATTTACAGTATGTATACTCAAATGTATGTGGACACGCCTTCAAATTAGTGGATATGTCTATTTCAGCACCACCCGTTGCTGACAGGTGTATAAAAATCGAGCACACAGCTATGCAATCTCCATCGACAAACATTGGCAGTAGAATGGCCCGTACTGAAGAGCTCAGTGACTTTCAATGTGCTACCTTTCCAACAAGTCAGTTCATCAAATTTCTGCCCTGCTAGAGCTGCCCTGGCCACCTGTAAGGGCTATTATTGTGGCGCATCCTTGGCTCAGCCATGAAGTGGTAGGCCACACAAGCTCACAGAACGTGACCGCCGTGTGGTCAAGCGTGTAAGTCGCAATCGTCCGTCCTCAGTTGCAACACACACTACAGAGTTCCAAACTGCCTCTGGAAGCATCGTCAGCACAACTGTTTGTCAGGAGCTTTATGAATTGGGTTTCCATGACCGAGCAGCCACACACAAGCCTAAGATCACCATGCGCAATGCCAAGCGTCGGCTGGAGTGGTGTAAAGCTTGCCGCCATTGGACTCTGGAGCAGTGGAAACGCGTTCTTGCTTCACCATCTGTTAGTCCATCAAACGAATCTGGGTTTGGCGGATGCCAGGAGAACGCTACCTGCCCCAATGCATAGTGCCAACTGTAAAGTTGGGTGGAGGAGGAATAATGGTCTAGGGCTGTTTTTCATGGTTCGGGCTAGGCCCCTTAGTTCCAGTGAAGGGAAATCTTAACTCTACAGCATAAAATTACATTATAGATAATTCTGTGCTTCCAACTATGTGGCAACAGTTTGGGGAAGACCCTTTCCTGTTTCAGCATGACAATGCCCCCATGCACAAAGCGAGGTCCATGCAGAAATTATTTGTTGAGATCTGTGTGGAAGAACTTGACTGGCCAGGACAGAGCCCTGACCTCAACCCCATCGAACACCTTTGAGATGAATTGGAACGCCGACTGCGAGCCAGGCCTAATTGCCCAACATCAGTGCCCGACCTCACTAATGCTCTTGTGTCTGAATGGAAGCAAGTCCCCGCAGCAATGTTCCAACATCTAGAGGAAAGCGTTCCCAGAAGAGTGGAGGCAATTATAGCAGCAAAGGGGGGACCAACTCCATATTAACACCCATGATTTTGGAATGAGACGTTTGACGAGCAGGTGTCCACATACTTTGGTTATGTAGTGTAGTAGAGACATCATTCTCACAGGGCCCAGTCTAAGAAGTTCTATTTTACTACAGAAATTACTCATTATTTGAGAGTTACAGCATGTTAGTTTTAAAATAACTTGCATAATTTGTCCCAACTTCAGCAAAACATTTCACTGACATTTAATACACACCTGTAATCCTACTTTCAGCAAAGAAAGTTCATGTTCCATTTTCCTTTAGAGACTAGAGCCCTCAAACTCAACTTTGGACGTCAAAACAAGTTCCACTGCATTTTGTCATTCTTCCCCTCTAATCAGGGACTGATTTAGACCTGTGACCACAGTTTAGTGCAATTCATTATCAGGTATTACAGAAAACCAGCAGGTTCCGGACCTCGTAGGGTAAGAGTTGAGTACCCCTGCTCTAGAAGATACTACATCAGACTTTATTTAAACCACCGTTTTCATAGGAAAGCATGATTGGTCATTAATAACACCTTCTATTCATAATGCATCAGGATGCACAACATAGCTAACAACTGCTCATGAACGTCTATAACTGCATGAAGCATTATCACCAGGATGTGTAATGCCTTATGAAGCAAAGTATTACTATGCCAGATGCCATATTTGAAAAGCACATTAGGATCGTTATATTATACATTATGTGCACATGAATTGGCCATATTCTAATTTCACTGCACACCCTCTTACACCTATGTAACTCTGTCTTGCGCGCATAAAGGGATAGTTCACCCAAATTACAAAACTACATGTTGTTGTTGTTACCCTGTAAGCAATCTATGGACAAGATAAGAAAGCAATCCATGCTTTGGTTTTGTTTACTGTACTTGGTTAGGGAAATGCATTTTAGCATTTGTGGCACAAATCCAACTCAATAACCCTGTTAAAAGCATTTTTCACAAATCATCCTAAAGTGTCAACATTTGATTGTGTACCACAACTCAGTTATTTTAAGAGATTTGGACATGAAGCATGAAAACAATGCAAGAAAGGGGATATTGTCTTCCATTACCTGACATTGGATTTGATCTAAAAAGTTAGCATTTGAAGACAGTGGTCAGGTAAACAAAACCAAAGCATGGATTGCTGTCTGAGCTTGTCCATAGACTGCTTACAGCTTAAAGAAAGCAAATTATATTTTGTAATTTGGGGGAACTATCCCTTTAACAGGAGTGCGGAACTCCTACGTGAAGTCGTTACAGTATAGCCCTCTGACGTAATTTCCTAAAGAGCATTTCATGTAGGTCATACCACTTAGCTTCATAATCAAAGGCGTTATGCTGCCTGCTTAAAATGCTGTAGGAATATATAGACATGTCATACAATATGATGTATAATGCATAGATTAGAAGGTGTTCTGAAGGCACTTATAACACATTATGAAGAGGGTATTCATAGGAAGTGTTACCCACAGGTCTTGCGGAAGGAACTGTACCCCACATCCCCACCTACTAGTGACATTGTGAAAAATACCACACCTTTAGACAGTAATTGTGTAGCTATGATGACGTTTGTGTTCACTGTTTCATTAGAACGTTTAACACATTGAGAGTATCTTTCAGGTCAAATGACTTAGGCGAATGACATATCCACATACATTGAGACCTTATAACCTTAGTGTCAGAAAAGGTTCATTTTCTTCACATTTGAATTATGGTTGTTTACTTACTTGTAATGTATTTGATATGTCATGTCTGTGGGTTGGTCCCATACATGTATGAATGGTGTCACACTTATCTTCGTCTTCTGACGATATTGCGAAATCGTCGTCTGAAAAGGTAGACCAAAACGCAGCAGGCATGCGGTTGTTCATTTTGAACATTTATTACCTCCAAAATGAACACAAAATAACAAAAGAGAACGAACGATAACTGACAGTCCTGTAAGGTTGACACACACTAAACACGGAACAATCTCCCACCAATAACAAACACACCCTAATATATGGGACTCTCAATCAAAGGCAGATAGACAACACCTGCCTTCAACTGAGAGTCCCAACCCCAATTAACCAAACATAGAAACAGACACACTAGACTAAACATAGAATACATGAAAACCAAACAGTGCCCAAAAACCCCGGAATACTTAAATCAAATGCCCCTTCAACAAACACACCACCCCGAACCACATAAAACGAATACCCTCTGCCACGTCCTGACCAAACTACAATACCAACCAACCTCACACTGGCCAGGACGTGACAAATGGCTTTCGCGTGATGCTTTTTATAGTTAGTTACCTTACACATGTATTTAGTTTCATTTCCTTATTACATTTTCATTACCATTTCATAGTACTATGCATTTTGACTGTTGGATTGATATGATCTACTCATACATTGCCATACAAGTGAGTGAGTTAAGACTATTGTTTAATGAACGACTCAGGTCTGATGGATACAATTGTCCCTCATACTCTCATGTATTATTTGTAACAAACTTTCTGCATGCATTTGAATGAGGAAACCTCCATTATTGTCATATCTACTTTTTTGCCTGCAAGTTTAGGAAGACTATTCTGCAGGGTTTTGTGTTTTATATAATAGAAATGTAGAGCCTAAGATGACTTCTTAATATTAAAATATGTGCTTCATTCATTTCATCATTAAAACATTCCTTTCTAGCTTGTGGTCATGTTTTCTTCAAATGAGACACTGGAGGAGAGTGTCAGCGGTCGTGAAATGGAGACCAAGGCGCAGCGTGTATGGTGCTCATAATTACTTTTAATGAAGACACTTACAGAAACCAACAAAACGACCGAGAACAGTTCCGTCAGGTGCAATACACTAAACAATAAATAACTACCCACAACCCCAAAGGAAAAAACAGGCTGCCTAAGTATGGCTTCCAATCAGAGACAACGAAAGACACCTGCCTCTGATTGGAAACCATACCTGACCAAACATGAAAACCAACACATAGAAATAGACAACTAGAACAAACCCACATAGAAACAGAAAACCCCAAATACATACAAAACAAACCCCCCTGCCACGCCCTGACCATTCTACTATGGCAAATTACCTCTTTCACTGGTCAGGACGTGACAGAGAGGGAAAGATCAAACTCTGATTTATCTAGTCTCCTGTCACTCTTGTTTTTAGTTTTTCAAGTTCATGCAGAAACACATACAGTGAGGGAAAAAAGTATTTGATCCCCTGCTGATTTTGTACGTTTGCCCACTGACAAAGAAATGATCAGTCTATAATTTTAATGGTAGGTTTATTTGATCAAAAAAATACAGAAAAACGCATGTCAAAAATGTTATAAATTGATTTGCATTTTAATGAGGGAAATAAGTATTTGACCCCCTCTCAATCAGAAAGAGTTCTGGCTCCCAGGTGTCTTTTATACAGTTAACGAGCTGAGATTAGGAGCACACTCTTAAAGGGAGTGCTCCTAATCTCAGTTTGTTACCTGTATAAAAGACACCTGTCCACAGAAGCAATCAATCAATCAGATTCCAAACTCTCCACCATGGCCAAGACCAAAGAGCTCTCCAAGGATGTCAGGGACAAGATTGTAGACCTACACAAGGCTGGAATGGGCTACAAGACCATCGCCAAGCAGCTTTTCAGAAATGGAAGAAACACAAAAGAACTGTCAATCTCCCTCGGCCTGGGGCTCCATGCAAGATCTCACCTCGTGGAGTTGCAATGATCATGAGAACGGTGAGGAATCAGCCCTGAACTACACGGGAGGATCTTGTCAATGATCTCAAGGCAGCTGGGACCATAGTCACCAAGAAAACAATAGGTAACATACTATGCCGTGAAGGACTGAAATCCTGCAGCGCCCGCAAGGTCCCCCTGCTCAAGAAAGCACATATACAGTGGGGAGAACATGTCACGGCTGTCGTAGTGATGAGACCAAGGCGCAGCGGATTGCGTGTTCATCAATATATTTATTTAATTAGTGAACACGAAAAAAACAAGAAAACAAAAAAGAACGACAGTTTTACAGGCTATACGCAGCAGTGCAAAATACAACTACCCACAACTAAACAGGTGAAAACAAGCACTTTAAATATGACTCCCAATCAGGAACAACGATGAACAGCTGTTCCTGATCGAGAGCCACACAGACCAAAAAGAAATGTACAAACCAGAAACCTAGAACACAAAAACCCTGAACATACACCAAAACCCCGGAACACATAAATATAACACCCCTCTACATACACATAACCCCCCCGAACCACATAAAACAAATACCCTCTGCCACGTCCTGACCAAACTACAATAACACATACTCCCTCTACTGGTCAGGACGTGTATTTGATACACTGCTGATTTTGCAGGTTTTCCTACTTACAAGGCATGTAGAGGTCTGTAATTTTTATCATAGGTACACTTCAACTGTGAGAGACGGAATCTAAAACAAAATCCAGAAAATCACATTGTATGATTTTTAAGTAATTAATTTGCATTTTATTGCATGACATAAGTATTTGATCACCTACCAACCAGTAAGAATTCCGGCTCTCACAGACCTGTTAGTTTTTCTTTAAGAAGCCCTCCTGTTCTCCACTCATTACCTGTATTAACTGCACCTGTTTGAACTCGTTACCTGTATAAAAGACACCTGTCCACACACTCAATCAAACAGACTCCAACCTCTCCACAATGGCCAAGACCAGAGAGCTGTATAAGGACATCAGGGATAAAATTGTAGACCTGCACAAGGCTGGGATGGGCTACAGGACAATAGGCAAGCAGCTTGGTGAGAAGGCAACAACTGTTGGCGCAATTATTAGAAAATGGAAGAAGTTCAAGATGACGGTCAATCACCCTCAGTCTGGGGCTCCATGCAAGATCTCACCTCGTGGGGCATCAATGATCATGAGGAAGGTGAGGGATCAGCCCAGAACTACACGGCAGGACCTGGTCAATGACCTGAAGAGAGCTGGGACCACAGTCTCAAAGAAAACCATTAGTATCACACTACGCCGTCATGGATAAAAATCCTGCAGCACATGCAAGGTCCCCCTGCTCAAGCCAACGCATGTCCAGGCCCGTCTGAAGTTTGCGAATGACCATCTGGATGATCCAGAGGAGGAATGGGAGAAGGTCATGTGGTCTGATGAGACAAAAATAGAGCTTTTGGTCTAAACTCCCCTCACCGTGTTTGGAGGAAGAAGAAGGATGAGTACAACCCCAAGAACACCATCTCAACCGTGAAGCATGGAGGTGGAAACATCATTCTTTGGGGATGCTTTTCTGCAAAGGGGACAGGACAACTGCACCGTATTGAGGGAAGGATGGATGGGGCCATGTATCGCGAGATCTTGGCCAACAACCTCCTTCCCTCAGTAAGAGCATTGAAGATGGGTCGTGGCTGGGTCTTCCAGCATGTCAACGACCTGAAGTGTACCTATGATTTGAAGTGTACCTATCATAAAAATTACAGACCTCTACATGCTTTGTAAGTAGGAAAACATGCAAATTCAGCAGTGTATCAAATACTTGTTCTCCCCACTGTACATGCCTGTCTGAAGTTTGCCAATGAACATCTGAATGACTCAGAGGACTACTGGGTGAAAGTGTTGTGGTCAGATGAGACCAAAATGGAGCTCTTTGGCATCAACTCAACTCGCCGTGTTTGGAGGAGGAGGAATGCTGCCTATGACCCCAAGAACACCATCCCCACCGTCAAACATGGAGGTGGAAACATTATGCTTTGGGGGTGTTTTTCTGCTAAAGGGACGGGACAACTTCACCGCATCAAAGGGACGATGGACGGGGCTATGTACCGTCAAATCTTGGGTGAGAACCTCCTTCCCTCAGCCAGGGCATTGAAAATGGGTCTTGGATGGGTATTCCAGCATAACAATGACCCAAAACACACGGCCAAGGCAACAAAGGAGTGGCTCAAGAAGAAGCACATTAAGGTCCTGGAGTGGCCTAGCCAGTCTCCAGACCTTAATCCCATAGAAAATCTGTGGAGGGAGCTGAAGGTTCGAGTTGCCAAACGTCAGCCTCGAAACCTTAATGACTTGGAGAAGATCTGCAAAGAGGAGTGGGACAAAATCCCTCCTGAGATGTGTGCAAACCTGGTGGCCAACTACAAGAAACATCTGACCTCTGTGATTGCCAACAAGGATTTTGCCACCAAGTACTAAGTCAAGTTTTGCAGAGGGGTGAAATACTTATTTCCCTCATTAAAATGCTAATCATTTTATAACATTTTTGACATGGGTTTTTCTGGATTCTTTTGTTGTTATTCTGTCTCTCACTGTTCAAATAAACCTACCATTAAAATTATAGACTGATTATTTCTTTGTCAGTGGGCAAACGTACAAAATCAGCAGGGGATCAAATACTTTTTTCCCTCACTGTACACACACGCACACGCACACACACACACACACACACACACGTGTCACACTAAGGCGCCTGGTTTCTACAGTAGCTACTGTAGACCCTCACAGATGTGATCAAGTACACAACTGTACTGAGTCCAAAGTACTGTACAGTATGTCTGTCTTTATTGGATGTCTGATGTGTTCACCAGTAACACACAGTAGACAATGATGGTATGGTACAGTATCTGGAGGATAATGAGTTTACTGATATGGACATTTCCCATACCTTTTGTCTGTGGTAGTGATACATATTATGTACTCCTCTTCTTCATACAGATGGACGGAAGGACAGACAGACAGGTGGGCTGAGTTTACCTGTGCAGACGGTTGATAGATTGGTACATGATGTCTCTCCCCCAGTAGTTTGCCTGTGTAGACGGTTGATAGATTGGTACATGATGCCTCTCCCTCAGTAGTTTGCCTGTGTAGACGGTTGATAGATTGGTACATGATGCCTCTCCCTCAGTAGTTTGCCTGTGTAGACGGTTGATAGATTGGTAAATGATGCCTCTCCCTCAGTAGTTTGCCTGTGTAGACGGTTGATAGATTGGTAAATGATGCCTCTCACTCAGTAGTTTCCCTGTGTAGACAGTTGATAGATTGGTACATGATGCCTCTCCCTCAGTAGTTTGCCTGTGTAGACGGTTGATAGATTGGTACATGATGCCTCTCACTCAGTAGTTTCCCTGTGTAGACGGATACCCCAAAAAACTACTTAAGTAGTATTTTTTTATATATTTTTAAATGATGCCTCTCCCTCAGTAGTTTCCCTGTGTAGACGGTTGATAGATTGTTACATGATGCCTCTCCCTCAGTAGTTTGCCTGTGTAGACGGTTGATAGATTGGTAAATGATGCCTCTCCCTCAGTAGTTTGCCTGTGTAGACGGTTGATAGATTGGTACATGATGCCTCTCCCTCAGTAGTTTGCCTGTGTAGACGGTTGATAGATTGGTACATGATGCCTCTCACTCAGTAGTTTCCCTGTGTAGACGGATACCCCAAAAAACTACTTAAGTAGTATTTTTTTATATATTTTTTTAAGTACTTTACACCACTTTTAAACAGCATGATCATTACACAGGTGCACCTTGTGCTGGGGACAATAAAAGGCCACTCTAAAATGTGCAGGTCTGTAACACAACACAATGCCACAGATGTTTCAAGTTTTGAGGGAGCGTGCAATTGGCATGCTGACTGCAGGATTGTCCACCAGAGCTGTTGCCAGATAATTTAATGTTAATTTCTCTATCCATAAGCCGACTCCAACATCATTTTAGAGAATTTGGCAGTACATCCAACCGGCCTCACAACCGCAGACCATGTGTATGGCGTCATGTGGGCGAACAGTTTTCTGATGTCAATGTTGTGAACAGAGTGCCCCATGGTGGCGGTGGGGTTATGGTATGGGCAGGCATAAGCTACGGACAATGAACACAATTGCATTTTATCGATGGCAATTTGAATGCACAGAGATACTGTGATGAGATCCTGAGGCCCATTGTTGTGCCATTCATCCGCTGCCATCACCTAATTTTTCAGCATAATAATGCACAGCCCCACGTCGCAAGAATCTGTACACAAATCCTGGAAGCTGAAAATGTGCATACTCACCAGACATGTCACCCATTGAGCATGTTTGGGATGCCATGGATCAACGTGTACAACAGTGTGTTCCAGTTCTAACTCCATGTCTTTATAAATCACAACTTTGAACACTTTGAGCAACGAGGCACAATAAAAGGTACAGCCCATATCAGTTACCTATTGAGAAAGTTAAACCAAAGACAGTACAGTATGAAGATAGGCTAAAATTGCTTCTTCAACAGAAATCCCTGATCACACTTGAAGGTGATGTCATAGCAATGTTGGCTAGCTAAGCTCATACACAGACACACGTCATCGGGTCTAACAGTCGTCTCGAGTCAATTTGCCATGTGCAGGCCGCCAAATCAAAGGCACTCTTTCGATATAAAGTAATTTTTTATGAAAATAGTTGGAGTAATAACATGTTCAAATACTTAAGATATTGGCTCAAATCTAGGTTGTGCCTTTGAATTTAGAGAAAATGAACAGCTAAGGAAGAATTAGTCTGCTTAGCAAGCGTTCCCACAATGTTGCGTATCAAGGTTTAGAAACTGTGGTGATACAGTCACTTATAACTCCTCCTGTTTTCTAAATTTAACTTCCTGAAGCAGGAAGAAGAAAAGTGAAACATTTTCTACAGAACCAGCAAGCAAGATGGCAGCTCTAAACAGACCACAGACTAAAATGTATCCATTCAGCCTGTTGTTTGTTTTTTTGGTGCTCCCGTATCAAGGTAAAGACTAAGTTGTAACAGTATTTGCACTTTAACATTGCTACATTGCTATAAAACTCCCTGAAGGCAGAAAGTTATCTTACTGTATTGTGTCATCTGGGCGAGGTCGGCTAGCAACCCGTTAGCCTCATGCACAACCTGTTTGTACCTGTGATTTGTTTAACTGTATTAGGAGCTCAAACATTGGTAGCTGCAGTCTATCTCTATTTCATTGTGTTTGTGTTTAAGGAAGTTTGTTAGTAACATTAAAGTAATGTTACATAGAAAGTTGTAATAACTGAATGTCTTCTTCCGTAGCTTGGTTAGCATGCTCTCCCATCAAGAAAATGGTCAGGTGTGAAGATTTGAGGACAGCAAATGGATATGTGTACCTATATGAAACTCTGGCTGGATCTGGAATTGAGGTGTACTCAAACAATGTTAGTGGAGATCTTATGGTTTTATGCAGGATATGTACTACAGACTTTGTCTTGATTCTCCACCCTTCCCCCAAGTGCACACTTCCCAACATGGATTTCACAATGTTGGAAAGTCCCTGCAGCTAATGTTTACAGCAATCCAATGCTTTTAACCATGGCGGGAAGTGTGCAAGTGTACACTTTGGGGAAAAGGGTGTAGAATCAGGACACAGACTGTATATGTTGGTATTGTTTTAAGACAATAAGTACTATGTTGTATGACAAATCAGGGCTCTTTGATTCAAACCTGAATTCAATTCTTTCTTTTCTTATGTGCTTTCCCCACAGACTCCAATAGCCTACCGTGGCATGAACAAGCCTTTTGATGCAAATGTTTCTGATAAGGTGATAAGTGTCAACAACAGTGCTGTCATCCTCTCTGAATGCCTGAATCTGACATTGACATTCTTTCATGTTCTCCAAGTGAGTCCTGTTATTATTTCACACAATTGACATTATTTGATGGTGAAAATTATTTTAGAGATACTTACTTCCCCTGTGTCTTCTCTTAAGGGCGTGGTTGAGGAGTGCCATTTGCATTACATTGTTGCAGGTAAAGAATGATTTTCCTAATTTCTTTCATTTTAAACTTCTTGCACTTTCATATTGGTACACATATCCAAGGCAGTTAACGCTAATTTCTCTGGATAAGAGCGTCTTTAAAATGTAAAAAATGTAGACTGACAATTCAACTGACATTTTAATTTACAATCCGACTGACACCCCGGGTGAGTACTCGAATATTAGCAAACTAATATCACCTCTTTGTCTGATCTTTGTCTGTAGAGAGGGAGCATGAGGCTGTGACAACTATCACTCTGACTGACAATCTGACTGACACCTCGGACGACATGTCAGGTAAGTACTCGTAACTAACATAAAGACAGCTCATTACTGTCTATAGCATCTCCATCTGTAATAAAGTATATATTCATTTGAAATTACTTTACTCTCTGATTAAACTCAGGAAATGGAGACAAAGCCAAAGCCACTACCCACACAAAGGAAATCACTGGTGAGTGTTTCCATATTGTTTCTTTTGTTTGACATTCTACTGTCACCACAGCTTCTTCTTCTGAACCCAATTATGGACAAATGCGATAAGACAAACAAACCCCTAACTAAATCAGCAAGAGTTTTGAACACTTTGGGTTCAGAATGTGGACTAGTTGATGTCTGGCGTGAGATCAAACTTCAAGCCAAAGATTATACTTTTCTAATGTACCCAACTCATATTCCAGAATAGACTACTTATTTTTTCCCAAAAGCTATCTGCTGTGAACAGTTGCTCTATTGGTACGTTTGATTTATCCAATCATGTCAAAATATATTTATCTGTGAACCTGAGCAGCTTTGTTCCTCTATCCAGAAATTAGAAACTTAATACATCTCTAATGGCAGATTAAAATTTCAGAGCAGAAATGCATTGTGGGATTGTGAATTACATACAAGATAATAGTGACCCTACTGTACATTTGATGCTTCCACTGTATGGGAGGCGGCAAAACCCACCCGAAGTGGTAAAATTATTTCATATACATAATTTAAGAAAAAGAACAGTGAGAAGTTGTGGGACATTAAAACCTCTTACATCTAGATGTTCCGCTAGCGGAACACCGCTCCAATATCCAATGATAGGGCGTGGCGCGAATTACAAACTCCTCAAAAATTCCAAAACTTCAATTTTTCAAACATATGACTATTTTACACCATTTTAAAGACAAGACTCTCCTTTATCTAACCACATTGTCCGATTTTCAAAAAGGCTTTACAACGAAAGCAAAACATTAGATTATGTCAGGAGAGTACCCAGCCAGAAATAATCAGACACCCATTTTTCAAGCTAGCATATAATGTCACAAAAACCAAAACCACAGCTAAATGCAGAACTAACCTTTGATCTTCATCAGATGACACTCCTAGAACATTATGTTATACAATACATGCATGTTTTGTTCAATCAAGTTCATATTTATATCAAAAACCAGCTTTTTACATTAGCATGTGACGTTCAGAACTAGCGTACCCACCGAAACTTCCAGTGAATTTACTAAATTACTCACGATAAACGTTCACAAAAAACATAACAATTATTTTAAGAATTATAGATACAGAACTCTTTTATGCAATCGCTATGTCCGATTTTAAAATAGCTTTTCGGTGAAAGCACATTTTGCAATATTCTGAGTAGATAGCCCGGCCATCATGGCTAGCTATTTTGACACCCACCAAGTTTGGCACTCACCAAACTCAGATTTACTATAAGAAAAATGTGATTACCTTTGCTGTTCTTCGTCAGAATGCACTCCCAGGACTTCTACTTCAACAACAAATGTTGGTTTGGTTCCAAATAATCCATAGTTATATCCAAATAGCTGCGTTTGTTCTTGCGTTCAAGACACTATCCGAAGGGTGACGCGCCGGTGCGTATCGTGACAAAAAAATGCAAAATATTCCATTACCGTACTTTGAAGCATGTCAAACGCTGTTTAAAATAAATTTTTATGCGATTTTTCTCGTAAAATAGCGATAATATTCCGACCGGGCGACGTTGTTTTCGTTCAAAGACTGAAAATGTAAAATGGACTCTTCACGTGCACGCGCGCACCCGTTTCATTGTTCTCAGATCGACCACTATCCAAATGCGCTACTGTTTTTCAGCCAGGGACTGCAGAGTCATCATTCAACGTTCTGGCGCCTTCTGAGAGCCTATGGGAGTCTTAGAAAATATCACGTTACAGCAGAGATCCTCTGTTTTCGATAAAGAGGCTATAGAAGGCCAAGAAATGGTCAGAGAGGGCACTTCCTGTTTAGAATCTTCTCAGGTTTTGGCCTGCCATATGAGTTCTGTTATACTCACAGACACCATTCAAACAGTTTTAGAAACTTTAGGGTATTTTCTATCCAAATCAAACAATTATATGCATATTCTAGTTTCTGGGCAGGAGTAATAACCAGATTAAATCGGGTACGTTTTTTATCCGGCCGTGAAAATACTGCCCCCTATCCTAAACAGGTTAAGAAAGATGCGAACAATTGCACAAAAGGTTTTCTACTGAGAATTGGAGGCACGTAAATCTTGAAGCAAACTAAATCTTTAACAAACTCGCCATATCAATGATAACATGTTCCATGTTGACAAAAACATATGAATATGATAACCAAGTTAGCTCCTTGCCTATCAATTAAAAAAGGAGCAACCAGAATGCACGTTACACTCCCCTCTTTAGCAAAATGAAAGACCTCATCCGTTGGTCCACTCTCCCATAACAATGATTGGAGGATAAACATAATACTGGTAAAACCTGAGTCTATGGGGTCTGACTCTGCCCAATTTCCAACTTTACTATTGGTCAGCCCAAACTCGTAAATTGTTGTCTGGGACTTTGGGCAGATATGACTCCCTATGGGTTCAGATTGAATATCAATCTAGCCATCCTTTACCTCTGAATCAGTTTCATCATATTTGTGATAACAGTAAGTACACATTAATGGCATGGGCAGACTGTAGAATGCACTTGGGTATTTCAAACATGTTTTTTTATATGCTCCTATTTCTTGTTGCCCAATGTGTTCTTAAAAGTCGGCCTTCATAATTGGTGCCCGCTGGGTCGTAGGAGGATCGCAGACTTGTTCCATAGTGGATTAAATACAATGAAGGGATTTATCCAAATCCATACTGAATATAACATCCCTGGTACACATTTGTTTTAAGTGCCTTCAAATCAGAAATGTTATCTTTATATTTATCAAAGAATTAAAGGTGAGATCTCAGTTATCAGAAGTTAAGAATGAATAACCACATCTATATTAGCAAGCAATACTTGCTAAGATGTATTGTACATTATCCAAACATTATGAATCCTCCTTTGTTTCACTTCAAAGGATGTGGGAAAATGACTTAGGCACGGAATTTGATGAGGAGGTATGACTTGAGATCTGTAATAAGATCCACTTCCCATTTACTAGTCCCAATATTAAGGAGACTAACTACAAATTAATGTTCAAGTTTTAGCTTACCCCTGTTGAATTAATGTTCAAGTTTTAGCTTACCCCTGTTGAATTAAACTATGTTCCCAGACACCAAATTGCCTGAAGTGTAAGACAGAGAAAGTACCTTTTTTTAATCTATTCTGGCATTGCAATAAGCTAATGGATTTCTGGCACTCTATTCATACAGCCTCTCAGATCATTTAGATATGGTATTGGTACAATCCAGCGGCGGTTGGTGCTGTTTATGATGAGGGAGGACGATAAACATTTTTATGGGCCTTATTTCTATTACAGCATATTGGATGACTGTCATTCATATTCCATTCACCCAGCTCAATGTAACATTGATAGACTTAGGGTCTTACATGATACTCTAATTTTGCCTATAGCCTTTATGAATTTGCTACAAGGTCGAGATACATTTTAGTAATCAAGATGACAGACAGTCACACATTCAATACCGCCTTGCACACTCTGGCCTGCATCTAGCTGATCTAGGGTGTAATCATTAGTCCAACAGTTGCAAACAAGAGTTACTATTGGACAAATTCAGGTATGTTTATCCCAGTTTCGTTCCATTTGCTTCCGTTTAAGAAATATTTTTCAACAGAATCGGCTGAATGAATACACCCCGATCAAACGCAAAAACAGTTCACTTTCATAGGAGCCAGATCGTTGTATAATTCCTTCTCGTATCTATGCCCTCTCCTCCTCTCACCTTTTCTTTCTCTCTCTTTGAGTCAACTACTCACCACATTTTATGCACTGCAGTGCTAGCTAGCTGTAGCTTTTTTTCAGTACTAGATTAATTTGCTGATCCTTTGATTGGGTGGGCAACATGTCAGTTCATGCTGCAAGAGCTCTAATAGGTTGGAGGATGTCTTCCGGAAGTTGTCATAGTTTCTGTGTATGTCTATGGAAGTGGATGAGAACCACGAGCGTTCTAGGTTTTGTATTGAAGTCAGTGTTCCCAGAGGAGGAAGGAAACTAGCTGTCCTCTGGCTACAGCATGGTGCTACCCTACAGAGTGCTGTTGAGGCTACTGTAGACCTTCATTGCAAAACAGTGAATATATTTAGTATAATTTTATCTAAAAACGATCACTTTTTGAATGTTATAATATTTTTATTAATATGAAATTATATGAGGAGGATGGTTCTACCCTTCCTCCTCTGAGGAGCTTCCACTAGTACAGTACCCAAGCCTTTACCTCCTTAATCAAATGCTGAATACTGCACTTGATTCAGACAAGATAAGGTTGCTGACAACTTACTTTGCAAATAAATGTATTTTTGTGCGTTGGAAAAATGACAACCAACCCACTTTTCATCTGTGGCTAAAACAAGTTGAAAACTTCTTGCCATTAGAAAAATGAATAATGGACTTACAGAACTGCAGATCCACATTCTTGAAGGTATAGTTTTTATTGAAAAAAGCTCTTAAAATAGTACTTCTATTTCTTATTTTATCTACATTTATTGCACTAGTTGTTTGAAAATCTCTGAAAATGTGTCTGCATTAACACTAACAGTATTGTGATATAACAGTATATCTGCTGCTATCAATAGCTAAGTTGTAATACTAACTGCTTTATTTAGTTTTGTATGGAATGTATTTTCTGTTAGTCTTTATAATTGTTTATTTATTATACAGTTTTAGTCGGAAGTTTACATACACCATAGCCAAATATATTTAAACTCAGTTTTTCCACAATTCCTGACATTTAATCCTAGTAAAAAATTCCCTGTCTTTAAGAATGTGAAATGTCAGAATAATAGTAGAGAGAATTATTTATTTCAGCTTTTATTTATTTCATCACATTCTCAGTGGGTCAGAAGTTTACATACACTCAATTAGTATTTGGTAGCATTGCCTTTAAATTGTTTAGCTTGGGTCAAACGTTTCGGGTAGTCTTCCATAAGCTTCCCACAATAAGTTGGGTGAATTTTGGCCCATTCCTCCTGACAGAGCTGGTGTAACTGAGTCAGGTTTGTAGGCTTCCTTGCTCGCACACACTTTTTCAGTCTGCCCACAAATATTCTATAGGATTGAAGTCAGGGCTTTGTGATGGCCACTCCAATACCTTGACTTTGTTGTCCTTAAGCCATTTTGCCTCAACTTGTGAAGTATGCTTGGGGTCATTGTCCATTTGGAAGACCCATTTGCGACCAAGCTTTAACTTCCTGACAGATGTCTTGAGATGTTGCTTCAATATATCCACATCATTTTCCTACCTCATGATGCCATCTATTTAGTGAAGTGCACCAGTCCCTCCTGCAGCAAAGCACCCCCACAACATGATGCTGCCACCCCCGTGCTTCACGGTTGGGATGGTGTTCTTCAGCTTGCAAGCATCCCCCTTTTTCCTCCAAACATAAGGATGGTCATTATGGCCAAACAGTTATATTTTTGTTTCATCAGACCAGAGGACATTTCTCCAAAAAGTACCATATTTGTTTCCATGTGCAGTTGCAAACCATAGTCTGGCTTTTTTATGGCGGTTTTGGAGCAGTTGCTTCTTCCTTGCTGAGCGGCCATTCAGGTTATGTCGATATAGGACTCGTTTTACTGTGGATATAGATACTTTTGTACCTGTTTTCTCCAGCATCTTCACAAGGTCCTTTGCTGCTGTTCTGGGATTGATTTGCACTTTTCGTACCAAAGTACGTTCATCTCTAGGAGACAGAACGCATCTCCTTCCTGAGCGGTATGACGGCTGCGTGGTCCCATGGTGTTCATACTTCGGTACTATTGTTTGTACAGATGAACGTGGTACCTTCAGGTGTTTGGAAATTGCTCCCAAGGATGAACCAGACTTGTGGAGGTCTACAATTTGTTTTCTGAGGTCTTGACTGATTTCTTTTGATTTTCCCATGATGTCAAGCAAAGAGGCACTAAGTTTGAAGGTAGGCCTTGACATACATCCACAGGTACACCTCCAATTGACTCAAATGATGTCAATTAGCCTATCAGAAGCTTCTAAAGCCATGACATCAACTTAGTGTATGTAAACTTCTGACCCACTGGAATTGTGATACAATGAATTATAAGTGAAATAATCTGTCTGTAAACAATTGTTGGAAAAATTACTTGTGTCATGCACAAAGTAGATGTCCTAACCGACTTGCCAAAACTATAGTTTGCTAACAAGAAATTTGGGGAGTGGTTGAAAAACGAGTTTTATTGACTCCAACCTAAGTGTATGTAAACTTCCGACTTCAACTGTAAATATTATATACACAGTATGTGTCATGTTTTGTTCCTTTACATGATACTTCTATAGCACAGTTTAACAGGATCTCAACAACTGACGTAGACAGCTTTTTGTTTTTCAGCTGGTGTTCTGGTTATCTTGGTTCTGCTGCTGGGAATTGCTGGTTTCTTAGCGTACAGATATGCTGGTTTCTTAGCGTACAGATATGGCTGCATTCCTTGGAGAGACAAACATCGGTGAGTACCTTTTATGTTCTGCAGCAACAATAGTGCTCAGAGTGTACAGCCAGTCAGCTTAGCTGTCCAAAATGAATTCAGAGAGGATAAACTTAGGACTTAGGACTGAACGCAACCTTTCCTTTGTTCATCACACACCACAACAGATTTGCTCTTGCACAGCCAGCTTGGCTGGGTCGGGACTACCTTAACACCAACAGGGAAAACCAGAGGTGAGTCAGACTCAGTCAACCTGAGGACATTTTTAGTAGCTACGTGGTTTAATGTGCTTCATGATAAATTACTAAATATCAGTAATCATGCCAGACAACAGCTTAGAGCAGCAAGAAGTAACACGTGTTGTTGTTTTAACTTCTCTAAGGGACAACGGAGATCCTGATGATCCAGCTGCTGAGGACGCTGAATCTCTCCGATCTGTGCTTGTCGTTGGCAGGTTAGACAGCCTATCTGTTGAATGTAATATTTATGCTCCTACTATACTTCATGTCTTCCTCAATCTATAACTGCATTTGTCCCTTTGAACCATCAGGGACCAGGGGGATGGGGTGGAAGAGGAGAGGGAGCCACCACACAGTCAGGAGACACATGTTGAGTCCTCTCTGCTGAATGGACATCTTGTGAACAGGTTAACCTTTCTCTGAGAAAGACCCTCATTACTTCATTACCGGTTGGGTCTCACTATCCTCAGTCAGAGCTGATCCCATGAGTCATTGATCCCACAGGTTTAATAGAAAGACCCGTTTGTTTAACACATGATCCTTATATTGTAATACCTGTAATACCTAATAAGCATGTTAAATGCTCATGCGTGTTAAAAAAATGTTTAGCAGTCAAGGAGAGAGCGGTGAGCCAAGCGAGAGGTTCGTTCAGCCAATGGGCAGTGAGGGAACAGATACTGAATTCTCTCAGAAGAGACATGCTGGATTTCCTCTGGTGAATGGAAACCATAAGGCCAGGTGAACTTTACCACATGATGAATACCTTGATAGATCTTCATTGAATGATACAGATGTAGGATCTTAATTTGAGACGGTTTGCTACAGCAGGAAAATAATCCTGCAGCAACAGGAAATGTGAATTGTTGTGTGTTGATACATTTTTCATTAGGGCAAATCAAATCGGTCATTTTAAAGTGGAAATTACCAACTTTAGAAGCCTTTTTAAACTTTGAATACCCTACAAGTTTGCATTTCCTGCTGTGCAGGAAAATGCTCAGCAACAAAAGAATGATCAAATTAAGATCGTACCTCTGTAATCTCACAATGGGTCATGTAATAACGTTTGTCTTGTGGTGGATCAATGATGATGTCAGGTAAACTTGACTACATAATGATACATCCACAACTCATTGGGTATAATGTCACCAACCACATTTTCCCAGGGTTCATTTTAGCCTCTGTCTCTTTAGGGAACAGCATTATGGTGGATGATGAATGTGAATGTTGATGTCTTACTTTTCCAACAGGGTTAATGATCAGACTAAGGAACCGACTACTGGTGCACAGAGTCCAGGACCTCCTCAGATGAATGGAGGACCTCCCATGTCTGACAGGTGATATTGTAACTATTGCTAAAGTAACACTGTTCTGAGCTTTTTCTCCACTGTATTTTAATTGTAGGTACAGGATTGTACAATAACCATGTTTTTTCCATGTTTCCTGATCCAGCCTGTCTTACTCTGTTCTGTGTCTAAGGTTGGAGAACAACCCTGTTGGTCAGCGGATGAAGAAAACTGCTCTGGTGAACAAGCAGGACCAGGACTGGTCAACAATGGCATGAAGCCAGTTGAAAATATATAGCATATAAGATTAAACTAAGTGTAAATATAATAATATATAACATGATATACACTGTAATATAAAACAGTATAATATAATATAATATAATATGATATAATATCGTAACACTTACTTGAAGCTGCTTCTTCTATAGTGTTATATATTCTAATGAATGCATTCTTAACAACATGAATGATGCATTAATGCATTCATAGGACATAACTGTATAGTAAAATGCTAGTATACTGTGCTGGTAAGCTGCTAGCTGTGGGGTTGCCCCCAGCTGTGGTTTCTATTATTCAGAGTATCTACGCTCAACTGTGGTTCAAATCCAAAGTTTTTAGCTTAGTTGTTACCGTAAACTGGCCCTTCTTAGAGACAAAGTTATGGAAAATGCTGTATAACTACTTACCATTCTGAAGTGTAACAGTCAGGTTTTTATGTAACAACTGTTAATCCCTTTTTTAAATGTTTATTTATATATTTGTTTGCTTTGATTTGATTGAATTAGTATGACTAATGCTTCAATGACCATGCATTATTTTACCCTCCCGTATAGAGGGATATTATTTTACCCTCCCGTATAGAGGGATATTATTTTACCCTCCCGTATAGAGGGATATTATTTTACCCTCCCGTATAGAGGGATATTATTTTACCCTCCCGTATAGAGGGATATTATTTTACCCTCCCGTATAGAGGGATATTATTTTACCCTCCCATATAGAAGGATATTCTTTTAGTGACTAAAACATTTTCCATTATTTGTATGCAAAATATGTTTAATTAAAACATATATATTTCTTCTCATACCACATGCTGTATTTTCTTCAAATATAATTGGAGCACAGAGACACCCTTTAGGAGCGGAAGACAATCTGCTCATCTAATATCCTACTTGGCTTAGATGAGAAAGGGAATGCAGAGAGGTGTGAAAGAGAGGACACTACTCTGTAGCAAACACTAACAGAGAGAAGGAGAGAACACTGTGGTGCATAGATAGAGGGGGGGGGGGAATAAAGGAGAATCATAGCCTACTATCACTACCTTGACACATACTGTATAATAGAGGAACATAGCTAATTCCAAACACTTGAGGGCAGTAAAGAACCAGGAAGAACCCAGTGACATCACCAGTGCTGGTTCAGTCTTAGTTTAATAGCTGACTGTCTATTATTACAGCGATGTTAGGTTCTGTGAGTGATGTGTACTACTCATGCCATCTCAGAGTGCCCAAAATGGCCACTAACCTTGGCAAGGGCTATTTCGACCTTTCTGCTGAGATGGCCTCACCTCTGTGGCTGTGTGAGTGCTGGGGAGTGGAGGAGTGTATCTGGGGTGACAGGGAGGCCGTGTGAATGATGCAGATTGCCCCTCTATCTGTCTGCCTAGTAGGCCCTAGGCGTGTGTTCACGTGTGTCTTTTATTGTAACAGTGCTGAAGTGTGGGGTGACTGGGTGGTCAAGGCTGGAGAGCTCCCCCACAGGGACTACCACTGAGGAGGCACAGTAGGGGCCAGGAGAGGGAGGAGTGTGTGTATCATACATGTACTACAATGTACGAAACACACACATTATATTTTGTATGAAACACACACACACACACACACCAAGCAGACAGAGCAAAGGAGCAGAGGGACAGGATTGATGATGATGGTAGTAGGAAGCCATATAATTATGAATTAAGACGCTCTGATGCACATAATAATTAGCTAAGAGCTAATTAGCTAACGATCAGATTCTACAATGGCCAGGATTATGAGCCATCAAGGAAACGAACCCCTCCAGGAGAAACTTATCAAACACTGATGACACACTATCAGTAACAAGGAGCTTTCAAGGGAGGCTGGATACTGTACTACAAACCCCTTCACTTCAATGTAGGGCCCTCACATCACAAACTATAAGTTAAGGGGAAGTGAACACTACAGAAACATTCATGCTTGTAGTTTGTTGTTGCCATGGCAAACTCACTAATGTAGTTTCACTTCCTGTGAATGGCCGGCTTTCTGCTATGAAACATCCAAAATGGTGGTTGTACAGTACTGCACCATACTGCTATCCATGTTTGCATTATCATACGGCTCACTAAGTCTACTGTATACCCAAGCAACTCTTCACATTTTTTAAGTAATCTGCCCAGCCCTGACTGAAACCACCCACCTCTGTTCTCAATGTCTGCCACTGGTGCTCAGGACCATTTGTTATGAACAACCGTTGATTTCTCAGCATGAACTAACCCTCCTCACCCTCCTCAACATAGAATAACCTTGTTGGTCGTCTTCCAATCATGGTGGGCGTACAGGACCAGTCGCTAACCAACCAACCCTGAGTGGGAGTGAGAACATGACTCGTATTGAAACAACGTCTCCTTTCTCTCGCCTTTCTTTAGCTTTTCTTTGATTGTTTTGTTTGTTTGAAGGCCTTGGATAGAAGACAAGAAAAATAATCAACCCACCCACAGTTACATCTGCATGTGGTTGAGAAGAGAGCTTACTCAGAGCAAGGCAGAGGCAGGGAGTGTTGAGTCTTGTACTCCTGTTGGTACGAGGCTGAGGTTTAATACACCACCATACTCAGATCCCATCACCCTGCAGGCCAAACCATGAATAAATCATTAGCACTTAAAGACACCTTTTCATTTTCAGCTTGAAAGACACCCACACAGCATTAGAATGAATGCACATGGAAAGATTGTAGGGAAACTCTAGTCCATTATTGACACAAGGTAGTTCGATTTTAAATAGTTTTTTATTAATATGTGCTGATACAGGGTCGCGCTGACCTGCGATGACGCAAACGCTCACAGAAAACCACCACCCCCTTTGACCCAGATAGACAGACAGCTGTCAAAGCAATGACGTGAGAAAAGAATCACACATCAGTCCTCAAATAAAAAAATAACAAAACTGAATCAAGGTTTTACATCAACCTCTCTTTAGAAAGGATTCAGCAGTACAGAATAAATGAATGGCGAAAAACCCATCATAGTAAAATCTAAGAGAAGTACTCTAAATGGAGATGTACACATTATCATCACCCCAATGGCACACGATCAGTACTCAGTCCTAAAAGTTCCTACTGATGATGAACCTCCCAAACTGAGCCCTTCCGTCCATACGCCCAGCAACAGTTCTACCAGTTGTCACTCATCTCTTACCAACACTTCTCTGCCTTAGACTGTCTACCTGTCTGGTCATTCCTAATGTCTAATACTGTCTGGCTGGGTCTGACCAATGAACATACTGACCTGCTACTAACAGCATCACAGCCCCTCCTACAGTATAGAGCCCAGAACACCTCATGCATATTTCCCAGACCCTGCCCATGTACACTTACAGCCATGCAGAACACTCACCAATAGACCTTGATAGGTGGCTGGCCACTTAGACCAGCATCTCTAGCCTACAGTGACCAGTCAGCCTCGTGGGGAGTATGTGTGTCCCATGGAGCTGCTCACTATAGAGATGGTTCATCAGTGTCCCATAGCATTAGTCATCCACACATGCAGAGTTTCAGACACAGTTCAGATCAGAGTCACACAGTCAGAGGAGCCAGAGTACTGGGATGTGTGTTCAGAAATAGAAAAACATGCCTACAAAAATGAATAGGTCAACGTCAGCCTGCTCCTAGCTCCTACAGTTACGTGGATCGACTTTGAACATGTAAACGGTAAATCCCTTATGATCTTTTATGATCTCTAGCGCCACTTCACTGTACACAGTAGTTTAAACTACCTAACCTGACTGGACATGTATGTGTGTTACTATGCGTGTAGTGTGTGTGTGTGTGTGTGTGTGTGTGTGTGTGTGTGTGTGTGTGTGTGTGTGTGTGTGTGTGTGTGTGTGTGTGTGTGTGTGTGTGTGTTGTGTGTGTGTGTGTGTGTGTGTGTGTGTGTGTGTGTGTGTGTGTGTGTGTTGTCTTTTGATTTTGGACCAGAGGTTCTGGGTGTAGAGTACCCAACCTAGCCTACCCAGAAATCCATCTGTTAGTCCCACCCTGTGTATAAAAGATGGCCGCCGCTTTGAGCCATAACTCAGCTCCATGGACGGACAGTTACCCAACACAAAAATAAACAGCACAATCCTTGTCACTGCATTTGTGTAATCATACTCCTACATATTCTTAAAACTATGATATAGGTACTGTATATAGTCATGTGGACACGTAACAAGAGACCAATAACAAAATAGTACTAATTTATTATTCTCTATAGGAAAGCCTGTTGCATTCCTTATCACTCTGAAAATCTCCCTTGTCCAGTTGATGTGGCAGTTGATTCCTATTATATCTCAATAATTTCACTACACCGACAGAGACCTCTGTGTTACTGTTACAATGGGTTTGTTAGGCCAGTGGAGTTGATCTAATGCGCCTGGTTAGTTGAACAATTGGAACAATTGATCAACTGGAACTTCCTGACTTCTCACCACGGCAACAGTAAGGCATCTAGAACAATAAATCACATCCTTATCTCTGCTTCCTGTATAACCTTGCACGAACACACAGGCACACTGACACTCATCCCCCCACACACACTCTGTCCCTGGCCAACTGTGACATCACATGTCCTGACACCGCTCCCTTTATGGCAGTTCCCTGGGGATAGACTACATGACCCAGTGCTCCTCCTCTCCTCTCCTCCGCTCCGCTGCAGAGGAACCACTGACATGTTTTCACACTAACGCAGAGGTCACAGGATATGGGCATCACAAATCTGGGAGAGAAACAGTCCATCTGAGAAGGTCAGCAGCAGGGCAACGTTACTGTCAGATCACAGGGTCCTCCGCTGTCTATTGGTACACTAAGAGATGACTGTTCTACTGGGGTAGAGCTGCAGGGGCCGCAGACTGAAGGGACAGACTGACTCCAACTCTATCCTATAAGAACCTTCAATCCACCTGCCTGCACACATGGAGGTAGGGGCTAGAAGCACGTGCAGGGAGTAGTGGGCTGGAAGTGGGTGAGAGAGTGAGGGGGAGGGAGAGAGAGAGAGAGAGAGTGTTTGTGTGTGTATAGAGGTCTCTCCCTCTGTGGTCTCAGCCCAGTAAATGATTAGCCAGTGTTATTATCCTAATCAGAGGTAACATAGGGATTTAGATGGGGGTGAAACTCCCATTGAGCAGGACTCTGGGTCCTACAGTGCTTTCTGCTGTATAATCACTAGCATTATCACAATACAGTACGGCTCCACTGTTTATTGAGATATCAATCTGGTGTAAACAAAGCTTTAGACAAACAAATTAACTCCAAACAATACTCTGGGATTAATGCTTGGCTAAAAGAGAGCCCATTGGTGGAATAAGATGGGATGGAGTGAGAGAGAGAGAGAGAGAGAGAGAGAGAGAGAGAGAGAGAGAGCGAGAGAGCGAGAGAGCGAGAGAGAGGGAGAGTGAGAGAGTGAGAGAGTGAGAGAGCGAGAGAGGGAGAGAGAGAGAGAGAGAGAGAGCGAGAGAGCGAGAGAGAGGGAGAGTGAGAGAGTGAGAGAGTGAGAGAGCGAGAGAGGGAGAGAGAGAGAGAGAGAGAGAGAGAGAGAGAGAGAGAGAGAGAGAGAGAGAGAGAGAGAGAGAGAGAGAGAGAGAGAGAGAGAGAGAGAGAGAGAGACTACACAGGAGATGGTGATGCAGGTTGTTCCCCTCCTGGTGAGTCTGTCCGTACACAGTGTCTGTCCCTGTGAGGTCACCAGCTAAAGGTAAACTTTGTAGATCACATCAATAAAGGTGTAGGAGGTGATGATAATAATGATGGCGGTCAGCATTAATTCACTTTTAGTTATTCCTTCTAATCAAAATACATTCAATTGTCCATTGCTGACCGGTCAATGCTCCTATTGAATTAACTATGAGCTGCAAGGCCAATGTTTAATTAATATTTCCAGTAACAAGCAAAAGAAAATGTGCATAATTATCGAATCCTTCTGTAAACACAGACATACACAGCGGTCCAGTGGTAGGCAAATAGTAACACTACCCAACCTGGCCGTTTCCAATGTTAAACCAAGTCAGACACACCAGCCCAGTATTGCACACATGCCTCCTGTAGAATACCTGGGATGCTGATGACAGGGCCTCCTATCTGAGTCTGAACTAAGAGAGATTCCTCAACCTAGAAGAAATAGAGGAAAAAATGAATATATTCTTAATTCTATCCTGGCTCTCAATCCTTCTCTTTCTCCCCCAAGAGCCACAACTAAACTCAATGTGCCCTTTAGGACTCTTTAGGAAGAAGTGGGACACCCAGGCCCTAACCAAATGTCACCCTGAAGTGGACGCTGGAGAATCCATCTACTTGCCTAAATGTACTGCACATTTAAATGGGCTTACTTCAGCATTCGCATTGCACAGCTCAGCTATGTACAGACAGAGATCTTGAAAAATAAAAAATAAAGCACGAATAAATGAACATAGAAATAAATATTCCAAATACATAAATAAATATAGAGATAAATAAAGCATTAGAAAAATACATAAATAAAGAGAATGGCAAAACTCTCAGCTTTTCAAGGTTGGGACAGACTTTAGGAGGAAGGAACCTCATGAATACATCTCTGGTTAGATGGATGGTTTCTCTCTGGAATCGCTTTCATACGGCAACGCAACATTCTGACATTCTGGTCCCATCGGTCAACTCTGCCTGTCATTCTGACTGGATGGTCCCATCGGTCAACTCTGCCTGTCATTCTGACTGGATGGTCCCATCGGTCAACTCTGCCTGTCATTCTGACTGGATGGTCCCATCGGTCAACTCTGCCCGTCATTCTGACTGGATGGTCCCATCGGTCAAGTCTGCCTGTCATTCTGACTGGATGGTCCCATCGGTCAACTCTGCCTGTCATTCTGACTGGATGGTCCCATCGGTCAACTCTGCCTGTCATTCTGACTGGATGGTCCCATCGGTCAAGTCTCCCTGTCATTCTGACTGGATGGTCCCATCGGTCAAGTCTGCCTGTCATTCTGACTGATGGTCCCATCGGTCAAGTCTCCCTGTCATTCTGACTGGATGGTCCCATCGGTCAAGTCTCCCTGTCATTCTGACTGGATGGTCCCATCGGTCAAGTCTCCCTGTCATTCTGACTGGATGGTCCCATCGGTCAAGTCTCCCTGTCATTCTGACTGGATGGTCCCATCGGTCAACTCTGCCTGTCATTCTGACTGTACTGTCTGTGTCTGAAATGGTACCCTATTCCCTACATAGTGGACAACTTTTGCCCTGGTGAAAAGTTGTGCACTATGGTTCCATTTTGAACACAGCATGCGTCTTTGTTCCAAGTTCTGTCTTTGTTCGCATAGGGCTCTGGTCAATAATAGTTCACTACATAGGGCTCTGGTCAATAGTAGTTCACTACATAGGGCTCTGGTCAATAATAGTTCACTACATAGGGAGGCCCTGATCAGTACTGCACTACATATGAAATAGGGTGCCATTTCGGACAAACCCTGTCATTGTTCCTTGCTCAAGGTCCTGTGAGGCAGCCTGAAGTGTCCCAGTTTTACGTTGGTACCTGAACCCTCAGGAACAGCCACACAGAAGCAGCTGGCTACCCGCGTCTTTGAGATGGAAGCTAATAGAATAAAAGGCTTTCTCCTAGATATAGAATTACTGTCCCCTTCCTCTGATGTGCATTCAATTCACCCAACAAAAATAGCTTTTTGAATGTACACACTTACAAAATCCCCATGAATATGGTACATATGCTTGAGCATATCACACACCCACATGTACACACACACTCTCTTGCACATGTACACACACACACACACACACACACACAAACTCTCTCGCACACACACGCTCTCTCTCTCTCTCTCACACACACACACACACACACACACACACACACACCACACACACACACACACACACACACACACACACACACACACACACACACACACACACACACACACACACACACACACCCCCCCCCCCCCCCCGGGAATTCATTGTCACATTAGACTCTGGAATAATACTAAAACTATCTGTTAGAAACAGCAAAATGAAAGACGTTTTGATAGAAAACAAATGCTATCTGACATGCTAAAACCCATCATATTAAAATGATATAATTTAGTTATATCTAGGATATAACCTTTCAAACAATACATTACTGACCAAAATCACATTATGGCTGCTGTCCTTGAACCACAATGCATTGGAACGCCCGTGATGAGGCACAGTATGACATGTTATTATGACATCTATCCCCCCTCCCTCCGCCCACACTGAGCACTTCCTGTCTGGGAATGTCAAAGGTCAAACATTAACAACATGTAATGGATTATATTACATAAAATTGTGCCAGGACTTTTTAAAAAAACGTTTTTATTTGTACGCAAAATCTACCACCCATCATACTCTTTCTCTCTCTCTGTTTTTCTGTTCGAGAGATTTTCACTGAATGGCACAGCACTAGTTATGACTCAAGAGAACGACAGTGAGAGAGCAAGATAAAGAATGACAGGCAGAGAGATAGAGTGCATCATTCAGGTCACAAACTCCAAAACATTTTCTTTTTTTCTTTTGTTGTTTTGTTGCAGTACAAGAAGTCAGTTTTTAGTATTTCTTACTTTTTTGTTGCTTTTCTTCATCTGGTTTCTCTATTTACACGGTAGGAGTAGAGTAAGTACTGTAGTTTGTGTGGTTCATATGTACAGGGTTAGACTTGCGTAACGGCTGAAGTGGTTCCAACATTTAGAGTCCATTCTGTCACAACCACACACAGGTGACGTGTACACATCCATTGAAGAGGGCATCCATTCTTAAAGGGTGCACAATCTGTCCCTTAATAACCCTCCGGGTGATGCAACAGAATGTCACCAAGATAACATATTCTTCTCCAAAGTTAGTAAAGCAGTCTTTTACTTTTCAAATGTCTGAAGAAAATAACAAAAAAGCCCAAATAAAAAAAAAGTCCTTGTCCATTCCTCGAGTCCTAAAGATCTACCTCTTGATCCCTGACCCTTGACCCCTCAAACAGCCTTCCTGTCCTGTGGTGTACTTCCTACTTCCTCAGTCTCTCCTCTAGTTCTGTACATAAGAGTCAGTTCATAGCAAGATAAAATAAAGGCAACTACTCTTAGGCAGCTCCAACTGCCTTGTCTGAATAATTGTTCTGGCTTCTTTTTACTCAGATGGAGGGTTGTGTCTGATGTTCAGAAACAAGCACTTCTGTGAGTGAGTGAGCGTGTGTGTGTGTCTGTGTGTATGTCTGTGTGTGTGCGAATGCTCCAGTTTCTGTTCTAGCTGGGAAAATGTATTTTTGGCAACACTGAAGTAGCTTTCAGAGATTTTTTTCCTATGGTATAATAGGCTACTACAGTATATCCCCTGTCTCCACAGCTAACTACGCCGAGACAATGATGAGTAAACAAAAAGAGAGATGGAACATGAAAAAGGGAAAGAGAAAAGGGAACTAGAAAATGAGAACCATTTCTCTAGAGGAATGTTTGTAGAAATTCAGTGAAATTAAATAAATTGACTTTGAACAAAGTTAAGTTGAGAAATATCTGTAGCTCTGTATGCGTAAGGTATAAGGGGTTTGTTGGATTGGTACATTCAGAGTGCTGGACTTGGCATCTGTCTGCTGCGTGCCAAGAGAAAGGGGGATGTTGAAGAGACAGAAGGAGAGAGCAGGTGAATGTTCCAGAGAAGAACAACTCAGCCATCATTCATCTCCACCAGACAGCGGAGGTTCTCTAGGATAAGACTGTTGCCGTGGAGACAGCTAAAACTCTCCTTAAAAGTAAATTTGTTCGCTCATCTTTCAATACAAATAAAGAGGGGAAAAAAGGCAACCAATCAAGCAGGAAGTGGAGAGGAGCGAGAGAAAGAGAGAGAGAGGCGGGTTCTGAGGAGGCAACCAGCCAGCCTTCATCCTCATGCTCATCATCTTGGTCCCCGTCCGCATCCTCCCGGTTCCAGTCACAGGCTGGTGACCAGCTGCATCTGTCCGTCTCCCTCGCTGTGGGTGGGCTCCTGGACGGGGTGCCCCTCCCCCTCCCTACTGGGCCTCCTGGGGGGCGGGGCCTGGTAGAAGGTCTGCATGGGTGCTCCTCGAGACCCCAGGGCCGGCCTTCCAGAGCTGTAATAGAGCTCCTCAGGGGGCTGGGCCGAGCGGGGCACCACCTCCAGGGGCTCAGGGCTACTGTCCGGGTAGGGCGAGTCTCGCAGGTTGGTGATGCTGGTGTACAGAGAGTCCCTGGCGGGAGAGTCAGGCCCCTGTCCCCCAGACCCCTGGCCTCCGGCGCTGTGCCCACTGTGGCCGCTGTGGCCCAGGCTCTCTGTGAGGTCGGCCGTGTAGCTCTCTGACTCCTCGGGGTCAGACTGGTAAAGGACAGACTGGGCTCTCTGCAGCAGCAGCGGCTCCTCCAGAGCTTTGTAGAGCAGCTCGACGTCCTGCGGCGTCCTCTGGCGCCCGCCTTCTCTGGACAGGAAGTCCTCGTCGTCGTCCAGGCTGATGCTCGGCTCTGGCACAGCTACTCCCGTGCCTCGGCCTACTCCGCCGTGAGGAGGGCCCCTCGCCAGACTACCACAGACCCTATCCCCGCCCCCAGCTCCTCCCCCACGCAGGTTGTTGTGCACCAGCTCAGAGATGATCATCTTCTCGAAGGCAGCTGCGTCAGACAGGTTGCGCCGTATTCCGTCCCCGCCCAGGGTCTCAGACCCGCGGGGGTTGAGGAGGGGAGGGGGGGTGTCTGCACACCCCATGCCCCCGCCCAGGAAGTCACAGCTGCCCCCGCCGCCGCCCACCGGCCCCACGCTGCGGAGGGAGTAGCTGTTGTTGAAGTTACCATTGAGGGGCAGGGTGTCCATACCACATGGTTCACGGGCCTTACACAGAGTGTTCTCTGCACAAACACACAGCACACACAACACATAGGGGTTATTCAATAGAATTATGACTTAAACATGATTATTTTGAGAAAATATAATATTTGTGTAAACACTATAATACACACTGATAGTAACATAAAGGTTTATAGACGTGGACATACTTGGGTCACGGAAGGTTCCTGTAGATCCATGGAGAAGCCACAAAGAAAGGAATGAAAAATACTGTTGAGTGAGTCACTTTTACTCCTCCTCTCTCTCTTTCATCACTCTCTCTCTGTCGCTCTATTTTGCTCTCCCTCTCTCACCCCCGCTCTCTACAATCAATAGCTTTTATTGCTATGATAAAGACTAACAAGAGAACACATCAGCCAATAATACCCACAACAAAAGTCAAACCACTCAAACAAATATACAAGCCAATGTATTAGCCAGTAAGAGGCTTTGAAGCCAACGGTCAGCCATTTTGGCACTCCTCAGAAGAAGCAGTCCTTCATAGGAATTAATGGAATTATACAGTATGTTAATTCAATGTTTCAAGGACACAATGACATGTATTTTTAAGTATTTTGATGTTGTAGTGGGGACAGTAATGTTAGAACCAAAAATGATATGTATTTTGTATTTTATGTTTAGCTCTATAATATAATAAACGTGGCAAAAACAAATGTAGACATTAATAAATGCTTTTCCATAGCTTCCCCCCCAAAAATGTACAACGGTGAGGGTGTGCCAAGATGGAGAAGTGGTGGCTTCAAAACAGAGCCTCCTGTTAGTCATCTAGTGTAAATCATCTATAAATCATTGATAAAACACAGGCACACAAACACACACGGCCTCATAAACAAACACACTTGTAGTTTTGACATGATAATCCACCATCATTTACACCACACACACACACACACACACACACACACACACACACACACACACACACACACACACACACACACACACATACACACACACACACACACACACACACACACACCCACACACACACACACACACACACACACACACACACACACACACACACACACAGAAACCACTAGGGTATATTCTGCTGTCTGCGAGCCTGTGATTCAGTGCATCCATAATGCATGCACCACCATCTCATAAAGTAGCAGTAATGCTTATTCTACGACGCGCCTTCAACACACCAAAATATGTTGTGATTTTCCTCCCAAATTGCCATCACAGAGTGATCGTATCGAAATGAGAGGCATGGCGAGGCATGGCTTCCCTAAGCAAATCCGCGTTAGACTGCGGTTCGGTGTGGATTTAATTTTTAATGCGTGGTATGATTTTAATCAAGACTCGTCGGCGGTTGCTATGGTGGTGGTGGAAGGGCTAATTAGACATTCTAATGAAGTACACTTCCTACTTCCTCTCCTCTCAGGGTTCTAAAAATGTCCCTGCCGCTGCTGAGCCGGACCCCGTGGCCGTCAGGCTGCCTGACGCAATGTGCAGAGAGTGTTTAAAATATTAAACAGAGATGCTGTCTACAATTTCAGGCCTCTACGACGACACAACGGGCTGCTACTATAGTAACTCCCTACTGGCTGGCACACTCCCTCTCAGTCAGGCAGGGAGCACACAGATAGAGAAGAGATAGAGAGGAGGGAGCACCGAGCAAGTACTCTGGATAGCGCCTCTACTTAAGACCTACAGTACTATGAGAATACTATGGATAGCTTTACTGTAAGAATAGGGAATACAAAGTAGGACTACTACCCAAGGGCTACTGCCAGAGGATCTATCTAGTATACTATAATTGAAGTCGGAAGTTTACATACACCTTAGCCAAATACATTTAAACTCAGTTTTTCACAATTCCTGACATTTAATCATAGTAAAAATTCCCTGTATTAGGTCAGTTAGGATCACCACATTATTTTAAGAATGTGAAATGTCAGAATAATAGTAGAGAGAATGATTTATTTCAGGTTCTATTTCTTTCATCACATTCCCAGTGGGTCAGAAGTTTACATACACTCAATTAGTATTTGGTAGAATTGCCTTTAAATTGTTTAACTTGGGTGAAACGTTTCGGGTAGCCTTCCACAACCTTCCCACAATAAGTTGGGTGAATTTTGCTGGTGTAACTGAGTCAGGTTTGTAGGCTTCCTTGCTCGCACATGCTTTTTCAGGTCTGCCCACACATTTTCTATAGGATTGAGGTCAGGGCTTTGTGATGGCCACTCCAATACCTTGACTTTGCTGTCCTTAAGCCATTTAGCCACAACTTTGGAAGTATGCTTGAGGTCATTGTCCATTTGGAAGACCCATTTGCGACCAAGCTTTAACTTCCTGACTGATGTCTTGAGATGTTGCTTCAATATATCCACATCATTTTCCTACCTCATGATGCCATCTATTTTGTGAAGTGCACCAGTCCCTCCTGCAGCAAAGCACCCCCACAACATGATGCTGCCACCCCCGTGCTTCACGGTTGAGATGGTGTTCTGTGGCTTGCAAGCCTCCCCCTTTTTCCTCCAAACATAACGATGGTGATTATGACCAAACAGTTCTATTTTTGTTTCATTAGACCAGAGGACATTTCTCCAAAAAGTACAATCTTTGTCCCCATGTGCAGTTGCAAACCGTAGTCTGGCTTTTTTATGGCGGTTTTGGAGCAGTGGCTTCTTTCTTGCTGAGCGGCCTTTCAGGTTATGTTGATAGAGGACTCGTTTTACTGTGGATATAGATACTTTTGTACATGTTTCCTCCAACATCTTCACAAGGTCCTTTGCTGTTGTTCTGGGATTGCGTACATGGTGTTTATACTTCCGTACTATTGTTTGTACAGATGGACGTGGTACCTTCAGGCATTTGGAAATGGCTCCCAAGGATGAACCAGACTTGTGGAGGTCTACAATTTATTTTTTGAGGTCTTGGCTGATTTCTTTTGATTTTCCCATGATGTCAAGTAAAGAGGCACTGAGTTTGAAGGTAAGCCTTGAAATACATCCACAGGTACACCTCCAATTGACTCAAATGATGTCAATTAGCCTACCAGAAGCTTCTAAAGCCATTACATCATTTTCTGGAATTTTCCAAGCTGTTTAAAGGCACAGTCAACTTAGTGTATGTAAACTTCTGACCCACTGGAATTGTGATACAGTGAGTTATAAGTGAAATAATCTGTCTGTAAACAATTGTTGGAAAAATGACTTGTGCACATTTCCAAAACTATAGTTTGTTAAGAAGTTAAGAAGAAATGTGTGGAGTGGTTGAAAAATGAGTTTTTATGACTCCAACCTAAGTGTATGTAGACTTCCGACTTCAACAGTATATACACCGAGTGTACAAAACATTAAGGACACATTCCTAATATTGAGTTCCAAACCGATACGCCTGGCACCTACTACCATACCCTGTTCAAAGGCACTTAAATAATTTGTCTTGTCCATTCACCCTCTGAATGACACACATACACAATCCATGTCTCAATTGTCTCCTTCTTTAACCTGTCTCCTCCCCTTCATCTACACTGATTGAAGTGGATTTAACAGGTGACATCAATAAGGGATCATAGCTTTCACCTGGATTCACCTGGTCAGTCTATGTCATGGAAAGAGCAGGTTCTTAATGTTTTGTATACTCAGTGTATTTATAGTATCTAAATCCTACAATCAAAATGCTCCTTAAACCCGAACAAATCAGATACATGAATCTGAATGGAGTCCACTGTCCCAATCACTCTAGCCACCGCTGTCTGCTGCTGTTCTCAGTGAATTATCACAGCATTACAACTGGATGTGACACATTTACTCTGGGGAGAGTCTGAGAAGGGAAGCTGTCCCCAAGATTTCTCCTTCAGTCACAGATGAAGCTTTACTTCTAATCAATTTCTGCTTCTTCATATCAACAAGGCAGGATTAGAGACCTGGCCAGATGGCTAGGCAGTTGGCACGGCTCTCTCTCTCTCTACTGCTGAATCCGTCTGACAGATACATACACTCACCACCAGTGAAACACACACACACACACACTTTTTTCATCCTCCATACACAATGAGGCATAAAAAGACTAACAGACAGAAAAATATTTAGACACAAAAAAACAAGAAAATATATTTGCATAATATGCAGAAGCACACGCACTATGGACGTACACACACACACACACACACACACACACACACACACACACACACACACACACACACACACACACACACACACACACACACACACACACACACACACACACACACACACACACACACACACATACATACTAAGGTTTACTTACCGGTGGAGTTGAAGACCCCAGGAGAAGGGGGAGTGAAGCTCTCAGCCAGTAGGGTGTTGTAGGGAGAGGTGCCGGTACGAGTCTGTAACACTGGGTTGGTCAGGAGGTGGTTTCCCATGGTGGCTAAGAGAAAGAGACATATCATAAAACATAAACATCTACTTTACCATAAACATCTACTTTACCATAAACATCTACTTTACCATAAACATCTACTTTACCATAAATATCGACTTTACCATAACATCTACTTTACCATAAACATCTACTTTACCATAAACATCTATTTTACCCTAAACATCTACTTTACCATAAACATCTACTTTACCATAAACATCTACTTTACCATAAACATCAACTTTACCATAAACATCTACTTTAGCATAAACATCTACTTTACCATAAACATCTACTTTACCATAACATCTACTTTACCATAAACATCTACTTTACCATAAACATCTACTTTACCATAAACATCTACTTTACCATAAACATCTATTTTACCATAAACATCTACTTTACCATAAACATCTATTTTACCCTAAACATCTACTTTACCATAAACATCTACTTTACCATAAACATCTACTTTACCATAAACATCAACTTTACCATAAACATCTACTTTACCATAAACATCTACTTTACCATAAACATCTACTTTACCATAAACATCTTTTTAGGTTTGTTTTGGTATATTAACAACATTTGATATGATAATACAAAAATATAACAGACAATATAATTAGAGGCACTGTATAAATGTGATAACAATGCCTCAAAATATAATACATCATGAATATTATACATAATACATAATTAACATTATACATAGTAATACAGGCCATTGACAGGTTATTAAAAAATATGTTATATTTATATTCAAATAGATAGGAATATATATGTCACAGTAATGTTCTACAGGGTAATGCATTTAACAGTACACCCCTGAATGTTTTTACCTTGCTATTGTAACCTTTGAGTAAAATACATTTCCAGCGGAAAGGTTCTGTTTGCAGGCAGTGTTGCCATTTGGAATATTGTTCTGTATCTTACAACGTAGTCGAAGGGGGAATACTAATGCATATCATTACGTAGTCAGAGAGTGCAGTCATTGAAACACAGTTCATTTCACAGTGAAATGCGAATGCCACCTTTAGACAAATATAATTCAAAGAAATGGAACATTGAGAATGTTCTGTAATGCCCATGTATGGCTTCAGCCCCAGGCGGTCGAATAGAAATGCCATGAAATTAAAAATAGGACAGCATGACGGAGAGTGGTCTAAGGCGAAGTACAACCATCAGGTCTCAACCAAACCATTCATCACAGAGACAATGAGAAAGACAGAAATTCACAGAGAGAATTTAACACTAAAACACTCACATTCTTTCATTTCTTTGTTAGTTCGTTCACCCATCAACTCCCTCATTCACTCACTCTCCAATTCTTTCTCTTGCTTTCTACCTCACGCACACAGTCACTCTTTTATCCCCTCTCTCATTCTCTCTCTCTCTCTCGCTCTCTCGTCCCTGTCTCTCTCCACACCAGAAACACCTCGGAAGAATATCCTGTCGACAATTTAAAAACAATAACTTTTAAGTGTTGGAGAGAGAAAGTAGGCCAGGCACTGGGAAGCTGGGGAGCTTCATTCAGAGAGGAGGAAGCCTCATCACGCCTTGTCTCCTGGACAGATCACTATTGTCTGAAGAGAAACAAGTTGATAAAGAAGTTAAGTGGGGAAATCAAAGAGATAAGAGATGCCAGCGATAACAACGAAGACAGCGGCTCTCGTCGAGATTCGTCCCATTTAATTATTCTCCATGATAGCGTCTCTCCTTCTCTTTATTTCTCGCTCTCTCGTTCTTTCTCTCTGTCTTTCGAATGGAGCGGCCATCTTTCGCTTTCTGCCAACAATGACAAACTTTTTCAAACGCTCGGGAAAAGAAAGGACTTCGCACTTGGCAGCACCTTTGTTTAGCGTTTCTCCCTCTAGCTCTATCCCTCCTCTATCCGTCCTTCACCTATCCCTCTTCTCTTTATCCCAGCTCCCTCTATCCCTCAATTCCTCCTCCCTCTTTCCCTATAAACTGAGTATACAAAACATTAAGAACACCTGCTCTTTCCATGACAGACTGACCAGGTGAATCCAGGTGAAAGCTTATTGATGTCACTTGTTAAATCCACTTCAATCAGTGTAGATGAAGGAGAGGAGACAGGTTAAAGAAGGAATTTTAAGCCTTGAGACATGGATTGTGTATGGGGTACGGTAGCATGTGCCAGGCGCACCGGTTTGTGTCAAGAACTGCAACTGCTGGGTTTTTCACGCTCAACAGTTTGCTGTGTTTATCAAGAATGGTCCACCACCCAATGGACATCCAGCCAACTTGACACAACGGTGGGAAGCATTGGAGTCAACATGGGCCATCATCCCTGTGGAACCCTTTCAACACCTTGTAGAGTGGATATTAGGAAGGTGTTTCTAATGTTTGGTATACTCAGTGTATACTTTTTCCTCCATGATGTTAGTTCCAGGAAAGCGAATCTCCTTCCCCTCCCCTCCTCTCTTCTTACTCTCTCCTCCTCTCCTCGCTCCTCTCCTCCTCCCTCACTTGTTCCTGTCACTCTCTTCAATAAGACTAATTACCCCCAGCCAGCTCGTACGCTAATCAGTTCATTAAAAAGAAAATGGATGAAATTAACATAAAGAGTGACGGTTGATTTAGCGACTACCTCTTTGTCATCATCAACTCTTCCCTCCCTCCCAGATAATTCTGATCCCCATGACGATGGCTGCCACGGCGATGGTATGCCACCGGCTGCTCAGGCTATTGCTCGTGTCAATGTACACTGGCTCCTCTTCCACGCTCTCTGTCTCTGACAGTAGACTCAGCAGTGCTCCTACTTCGTTGTGCCTGTCTGTCTGTCAGTTCTGATGAGCCTGCCATAGAGGTGTGCGTGATTGGAGAGGGGGACAGCAGGGGGGTTAGAGGGGGGTTAAGGGGGTGGGGAGTCTCACCACGGTTGAGTGAAGGAGTACTGTTGATGTCTCCCGCCATGAAGGAAGATTCCGTCTGCTTCCGAACCGTGTCGTTCCACATCCTGCGGATCCGGCTCTGGAACGCCGGAGAAGAAAAGCACACAGTGAAGCAAAACAAGACAGACAGACAGGAATTAAAAAGACAGACAGACAGATAGATAGACAGACAGACAGGAATAAACAATATGATATGATATTGTAACTATGTGAGGCTGTAACATTGCCAAGCTTGCATGGATCTGTCTAAAACTACTAAGCAAATACATACATGCTACCAGAGATACATGAAGTAAATAAGCTCACGCAACAGGCATACTAACATAAACAAGTTAATGCACGCAGATAAACAACATCAGATTGAGACGTGGTAGATCCAAATAGAGATGAAGGTTTCTGATTAGATTTGTGAAGCGTGTGATAGCCGGTATGTCAACTGTAGACTGAGAGTGTATTGTGTGTGTGTGTGTGTGTTTGGAGTGTTGTCAAAGATAATTAGGTATGGGACAGGCCTACACTTTGTAGATTGGTGCATGTACCCGTAATCTGTGGGTTTGTGTATGGCATGATGTGGCCTGTGTGTGCACCCATGTAGTCCCTTAGAGTCTGTGTGTGTATGCATGCATGCGTGCACGTGTGTGTGTGTGTGTGTGTGTGTATGTGTTTGTGGTGTGTGTGCGGTTGTGTCTGTGCGTGTGTGTATGTCCGTTCACTGACCTGTCTGTGTGCGGCAGCGTGGCGGGCCTGGTTGCCAGTGTAGTAGCGGTTGTTGGCACGCAGGGCAGAGTTCTTCAGGGAGCCGTGGGAGCTGGTGGTGGAGGTACGGCTGCAGCAGTACGAGTGACGCAGACACTTACTGTACTCCTTATGGACCTGTATGGAGAGAGGGCAAACATAGCTTAGACACACGCATGTAAGCAGTAGACTCGCATACATACACACTAGTGGTGCGCGAGTCAGCTGTTTATTCACCTGCCAATAATAACCCATCCTCAACCGCCCAACTATATGTGATAAAGTGAAAATCTGCACCGGACCCTAACCCGTTAATATAGAAAATATGCTGTAGGCTACAGTCAAAGATGGCGGAACGATTTTTTGACAGGGGGTGCAAGACTTTTTGTTGTTGCGTGATTTAGATATGTTTCTGCTTATAATTTTTGACATTTTGGTAGGCTATTAGTTAGTCATCTTGTCTACAACTAGATACATGCACCTTCTCTTCTGTCATTATATGTTGACTTAGAAGACTAAATAAACCATTGCTCACCAGAATAAGATCATAAATTGATAGAATGAATCCTTCAATCTAGTTAATATCGGTAGGCTAAAGTTTTCTCTGTCATCGCTGCTTCTTTCATGGAGGAAAGATGTTTAGGGACCGGGGAGAAAATGCAATAACAAAAAAAATAAAGTACATTTCCAAATTACATCAGTTTGACCGGTTGTAAGCTGTGAAAACGACCCAACATATTTCTGTTAAGATTTCAGTTCGGCTTGGATGCATATTTTATGTGGTTGAAATACTATCAGCTTTTATGATGTTGATAAAGAGAGCACCTTTACAGACAGTGTCTAACTGCTCATTCGCATTCTCTCAAGATGCTGAAAGAAATCATATTTCTCCACTCCTGTTCCAGAATCAAAATGTAGCCTACATTTGTTGTATCATTTTACTACAAGAAATGCTTAATTCTGCAGGAGTTAATATTAAGACTATGTGAGTGGTTATAGACCTAGAGTCAGTGTCCAGATTTCCGTTTCCATTTAACCCATCTGAACAGTAGGCTACAGTTCCCTTGACGTGCCATAGGCCTATTTGAAGTCCTCGTCTTGTGACTGTCGAATTTGTATAGTGCCTCACAATCATCACACATAACATAGCCAGCACTGCTATCATCCTCTTTTACCACTTCAAATCTTTCACAAACATAACTTTTCTGGCCCTCCCTTCTTTTTATTTTCAACTCTCCATTTTGCAGCTTTTCTCTTGAATTAAACTCTGACATTGCTATTTTTGCCTCCGTGGGTCAAAGTTAACTTTTTCTACCCGTTCCCAAAATAATCTTCCGATTGTCATGTACGCTATTGGTGCATGTACAGTTAGGCCCTAAGGCTAATGCCAGATAGCCTAAAACAGCTAAAGAAAAACCTCAATGTAGCCTTGAAATATAAATTACACAAGAATTATACATTTATGGATTTTTCATTCTGAACATATGGACTCAGACCTTTTAGGGCAAGATTTTCATCACGCAAAGACATACATGCTTTGAGCAAATTAACATTTCAAATAGACAGAGCTCTGAATAGTGCACCTAGTGATGTACCGTGCATAATTACCCTGTTTAATTAAAATTTGGTTAAATAATCACCTCCTTCTCACAGGAATTATTAAGGGAAAGTAACAACATAAATCAGGCTGCAGATTGTAATTATATTCCATCATGTCTATTTAAAAGGTTATGCTTAGTTTACTCAATAGAAAAGGTCACTTTTAGATATGTGAGTGTTTGAGTTACCTTTTTCTGCAGGGCGCAGTGGAAGATGAAGATGAACATGCCCTGGAAGGCGTTGAAGGTGGTGAAGAGGTAGGCCATGATGACCGTGTTCTCGTTGATGAAGAGGAGGCCGAAGGACCAGGTCAGACCTAGCAGGAACAGCAGGGCGATGGCCCCAATAGCCCATGACCTGGGGAGGAGAGGGCATGCTAACGTTAGCTTAGCATCACAACGAAACCACTCACACAGACCAAAGTCAACCCGCTATCCAGCATGGCTATTTTGCCTTAAGATGCATGTATCTCAACTGTACCGGCTTTGAACCTACTATCTTAAATATCTGCTTTGAAAATGACTCATTGTTATGACAATACAACGTGGTCTCAGAGCATTTCGTATTATACTGTATGTAAATCTGAGATACTAAATTTAGTATGATATGTTACGTCTCGTATGGTATGTTTTCATTTGTGGATCTCCATCATTTCAAAACATATGATATGTTATGAATTCCAATTTGTTGTTGCTAACGTTAGCTAGGAGGCTAATGCTAACATTAGCTAGCTCTTGAAGTTAGCATTTAAGGTTAAGGATTTAGGGTTAAGGATAGGAGTTAGGTTAACGGGTTAAGGTTAGGGTTAGTTAAAAGGGTTAAGGTTAGGGTTAGCTAAAAGGGTTAAGGTTAGAGTTAGATGAAGGGTTAACTAAAAGGGTTAAGGTTAGGGGAAGGGGAAGGGGAAGGGTTAGCTAACATGCTAAGTAGTTGCAATGCAGCTAAAAAGTAGTAACTAGTTGTAAAGTTGTTAATTAGCTAAAGTTGTCCGTGATGAGATTCAAACACTCAACCTTTGGGTTGCTAGACGTTTATGTTATTTGTCCACCCATCAACCCCGACCAACCACCCTACTTTTGTTTTTGCCTTAAGTAACCTTCTGTCTTATGTAACCATACCAAACATACCATATTATACTAATTTAAGTGTCCTGGATTTACATTTACTATGTAACCAGTCTGGACAATATGACAAACATTATTCTGCTTTTCCCATTTTTTCAGATTTCCAACCCATGTCTCATTGATACAGCCAATGCCCTGATCACATGACCTGGGAGGCTTCACTGACCCCTAACCTCTGCTGAGAGGGACTCACTTGATGTTGTCGAGGCGACTGGAGTCAGGTTTTAGGGCGGAGGAGTTGCGGGTCATCTTGTGCACGGTGATCATGAGGAACACCAGGTTCAGCTATCGGAAAGGTCAAAGGTTACACACCTCTACAACACATTAGGTGGAATCCTAGAACACACTCTGGTCTTAAATTGTTGTAATATTTGTGAAGTTAGCCTTTAGTACAGGCCCTATGTTCCTCCAGGAACTAAGAGGATTAAGTAAATAAGTAAGTAGCCTGAATGAACAACAATTGAATACAGTGGGTCATAATAGCATCATAGTGAATGACTGTACCATAATAACAAAAGAAACAGGGCCAATGAAGCTCCAGATGAAGTAGTTATCCACCCGCAACCAGCACCTAGACATGGGACATAGGAAAATATTCAAATATCACAGTCACACTCGCACACATGCACCCATGCGCGCACACACACACACACACACACACACACACACACACACACACACACACACACACACACACACACACACACACACACACACACACACACACACACACACACACACACACACACACACACACACACACACACACACAAATCACACATCACACATCACACAGACACACTCATCCCCTGTCTCGGAGGATATCTTATAGAAGCTAATCAGCAGGCTTCGGCTAACTCTGTTCAAAACCCTTGTCCATGGGGGGAAGACAAAGAAAGAGAACAATCCTCTTCACACTACACTCCATATTACATTCCCTGTTAGGGGAATAGTCTAGGCACTCTAAACTAGCATAATCCTGTCTCTCAATCTACAGGTGAAAAGGGACTGCTTCACACGTACGCTTTCTTGGTCCCATAGCTCCGGTAGTCTATGGCTGCCGAGATGCCCACCACCAGAGCTGGGAAGCAGTAGCCACACAGGTAGTAGTACTTCTTGCGGGAGTACTCGCTCTCAAACACCTCCACCAGCAACAGATAGAGCTGCACCCCCTCCAGACACATCCAGGAGAATGCAGCCAGGAAGAAGAAGTGAAGCAGCCCAGCAAAGATAGGACAGGCAATCTGAGAGACAGAGAGAGAAGGAGAAAGAGACAGAGGGAGACAGAGGGAGGTCAGGGAGTGAGAGAGAGAAAGAATGAGAAGGAGAGTAAAATAAAATAAAATAAAAAGAGAGATTTAAAAAACAGAGGGGTGAAAAGGAGTGAAAGAGAAAGGGAAAATAGCAAAGGAAGGTGAGTAAGATCCAGAAATGGACAGCATAGGGTCATTCAAGCCCTACAATGGAGGACCTTTTCATTCTCATGGTCCATAATGAAAAGCACTTCCCCTTTAGTCTCTCTGATGGTGTTCCAAGTGCGAGGCAGACGTCTCTCTGTCCTGTATTAGGTGTTCCATGTACGAGGCACTTGTCCCCTAGCCTGGCCCCAGATCAGTTATTTCACATGCCACATGATAATGTCTTTATGACTTAACAAGAGAGCATAAACAGATCTGGAACCAGGCTACATGTCCCTCTCTCCCTCTCCCCTCCCCTACTCACGTGGTATTGGGTCTTGTCGATGCCGATAAGGAAGAGGAGCTCTGCGATGAAGAGATTGATGCAGAGGTTCTTGTGGATGGTGTTGCGGTCGGTCTGCAGGCCCCGCAGGAAGCAAAAGGTAGAGATGCAGATAGCCAGGCACACCAGGCTGATCACTATACCCACCCAGGTGATCACAAACAGGATCAACTCGTGCATCCTCCCAGGGTACTGTGGAGAGAGGGATGGTGGGGATGGAGAGGGAGGAATAGGGGTGGGGGAGAGAAATGGGGGAGAAGAGGAAGAAGAAAGGTGAGTTGAGGGGAGACAGATATAGGGAGGAAAGGGATGGGAGGTAGTAATGATGGGAGACAAGGAGAAAGACAAGAAGGGACAGGGTGAGAGTGAGAGAGAGAGTTTATATTTGTAAATGTATTCACATTCAGCTAAAATGTAGAGACAAGGAGACGAGACATCCTGAAAAAATACATGACATTCACATTCAAGTGAATGTCAGTCAGAGTTGCAGGACATGAATTTGTAAGTGTGAGTGCGTGGGAGGGAGAAATAAAGAGAGAGAGAGAGAGAGATTGAAGGAGAAAGAGAGAGTAGTTTGAGTAAGTGTGTGTGTGTGTGTTTACATGCATGTGTGTGTTTGTGTGTACGTGTGTTTGCATGTATGTGTGTGTGTGTGTGCCAAGGTTATTGTAGTTTAGTGTTTTATATTTGTTTTTATATCTATTAGTTTGAAGAATATTGTTTCAAATTCAGTTTAGTTTCAGTTAGTTTCACATTCATTTTACTAGTTTTTATTTAGTTTAAAGGGGCAATCAGCAGTTGCTACATACATTTTTTGCCTTGAAAATGAATGACATGCACCCATTGATTCTTGAAGACTATAACTTATAAATTAGCTTAGTTCAACTGTCGTGGCCCATCAAGACTTCAAAAACAAGCTTGTTTATTCTGTTTGTAAACAAAGTAAATGTAAACAAACAATGTATAGCATAAAAAACATGGTTAAAACTATAATTTGGATATCATGCATGGTCAGTCCTTGCATGCACAGCTATGTCTATGAATTTACTTCCTGCTTTTACTTCCTGTTTTGAGAAGTTGTAGAAATGGGTGGGGATATTGTAGGAATGGGTGGAGTTTAGTCATAATTATGACTGTGGGTGTGTTATCTAGTAGATGCCATCAATATGTGCTATGTCATAGAGATCCTGTTAAATTACTAGAGGGGCTATTTAATAAACCCTCAACGTTCCATCAGCAACTAATTTCAGCAAGTTTATGGATGTGGATTGACTGCATTGTTTGAATAGAATGTTGGAATATTGGCAGTTACTTTGAAACATTAATGGAATAATTCCTCTACAATTGGATGGCTAGCTGGCTAACAAACATACAGTGCAGATAAATTCTTAAAATTCATTATTTTACACAATATCTTATCGCACTTGACCAACTCCCTTACCAAAATGGCTGATCTTTATCCAATCATAACAAGGTTCATGTCCATTCTAGTATTCAAATTCCTAATTATATGTGCTGTGATTTGTTGATTCAGCTCTAATGAGATTACGTAAACATATATTCCATTGTATTAGCCACATCAGTTAACATAATTTGATTGAACATTCTACATTACCACGGAAATTATTGCGTCACAATACCAGGCAGCCATTGCGAGTGTACCCATGAGTTTACCAGTCAAATTGCCAGGGTGAGCGGTTCAAAGCCGATTTTATTCATCGTTTGCTACAACACCTTGCTTGATTCAGTAATGTGTAATAATATTTTATCATGTTGTCAAGAGTGCAAGAGTTATCGCAGAAACAGGGCACATTTGATCACTTTTGTCAAGTCGTTGACCATTTTTGGTCACAGCCTTCCAAAGTGTGTTGCATTATGGGGATAAAAACTGTCTGACTTGTGCCTATATGACAACTGCATGAACTTTACAAAAACCATGTGGTCAAAGATCATGAAGTTTTGACTGCAGTCAACTTCAAGTTTCTGCATTTGCTCTTCATCAACTTCATCCTGTAGCCATTGCCTGCATTGTAGGAGGCTCTATTGTCAACCAATCATTATGGTGTTTTTGTTTGACCCACGGGAAGTGACCAAAGACATGACTGACACAGGAACACACTTTGCCGTGATTCACATACTGTATATGTAAATTCAGCCCCAAAAAATAAACATCCTCTCACTGTCAACTGCGTTTATTTTCCGCAAACTTAAGATGTGTAAATATTTTTATGAACATAACAAGATTCAACAACTGAGACATAAACTGAACAAGTTCCACAGACATGTGACTAACAGAAATTGAATAATGTGTCCCTGAACAAAGGGGGGGGGTCAAAATCAAAAGTAACAATCAGCATCTGGTGTGGCCACCAGCTGCAATAAGTACTGCAGTGCATCTTCTCCTCATGGACTGCACCATATTTGCCAGTTCTTGCTGTGAGATGTTACCCCACTCTTCCACCAAGGCACCTTCAAGTTCCCGGACATTTCTGGGGGGAATGTCCCTAGCCCTCACCCTCCGATCCAACAGGTCCCAGACTTGCTCAATGGGATTGAGATCCGGGCTCTTCGCTGGCCATGGCAGAACACATCCTTTTCCCTCATGTAGTACCCTTCCTGCAGGCTCATCCTGACATGACCCTCCAGCATGACAATGCCACCAGCCATACTGCTCGTTCTGTGCGTGATTTCCTGCAAAACAGGAATGTCAGTCTTCCCTGTAACGCATAGCGTTGAGATTGCCTGCAATGACAACAAGCTCAGTCCGATGATGCTGTGACACACCGCCCCAGACCATGACGGACCCTCCACCTCCAAATCGGTCCCTCTCCAGAGTACAGGCCTCGGTGTAACGCTCATTCCTTCGATGATAAACGCGATTCCGACCATCACCCCTGGTGAGACAAAACCGCGACTCATCAGTGAAGAGCACTTTTTGCCAGTCCTGTCTGGTCCAGCGACAGTGGGTTTGTGCCCATAGGCAACGTTGTTGCCGGTGATGTCTGGTGAGGACCTGCCTTACAACAGGCCTACAAGCCCTCAGTCCAGCCTCTTTCAGCCTATTGCGGACAGTCTGAGCACTGATGGAGGTATTGTGTGTTCCTGGTGGAACTCGGGCAGTTGGTGTTGCCATCCTGTACCTGTCCAGCAGATATGATGTTTGGATGTACCAATCCTGTCCAGGTGTTGTTACACGTGGTCTGCCACTGTGAGGACGATCAGCTGTCCGTCCTGTCCCCCTGTAGCGCTGTCTCACAGTATGGACATTGCAATTTGTTGCCCTGGCCACGTCTGCAATCCTCATGCCTCCTTGCAGCATGCCTAAGTCACGTTCACGCAGTTGGGCATCTTTCTTTTGGTATTTTTCAGTCAGTAGAAAGGCCTCTTTAGTGTCCTACGTTTTCATAACTGTGACCCTAATTGCCTACCATCTGTAAGCTGTTAGTGTCTTAACGACCGTTCCACATGTGCATGTTCAAGCATGGGAAACAGTGTTTAAACCCTTTACAATGAAGATACGTGAAGTTATTTGGATTTTTACAAATTATCTTTGAAAGACAGGGTCCTTGAAAAAGGGATGTTTCTTTTTTTGCTGAGTTTATATATAATGTGATATTTGAGGCTCTCTCACCAGTTGATAGTCCAATGTACACGCACATACAGTGGCTTGCGAAAGTATTCACCACCCTTGCCGTTTTCCCTATTTTCTCGCCTTACATCCTGGAATTAAAATAGATTTTTGGGGGATTTGTGTCATTTGATTTACACAACATGCCTACCACTTTGAAGATACAAAATATTTTTTATTGTGAAACAAACAAGAAATAAGAAAAAAAAAGAAAACTTGAGAGTGCATAACTATTCATCCCCCCAAAGTCAATACTTTGTAGAGCCACCTTTTGCAGCAATTACAGCTGCAAGTGTCTTGGGGTATGTCTCGATAAGCTTGGCACATCTAGCCACTGGGATTTTTGCCCATTCTTCAAAGCAAAACTGCTCCAGCTCCTTCAAGCTGGATGGGTTCCACTGGTGTACAGCAATCTTTAAGTCATACCACAGAATCTCAATTGGATTGAGGTCTGGGCTTTGACTAGGCCATTCCAAGACATTTAAATGTTTCCCCTTAAACCAATCGAGTGTTGCTTTAGCAGTATGCTTAGAGTCATTGTCCTGCTGGAAGGTGAACCTCTGTCCCAGTCTCAAATCTCTGGAAGACTGAAACAGGTTTCCCACAAGAATTTCCCTGTATTTAGCGCCAGCCATCATTCATTCAATTCTAACCAGTTTCCCAATCCCTGCCGATGAAAAACATCGCCACAGTATGATGCTGCCACCACCATGCTTCACTGTGGGGATGGGGTTCTCGAGGTGATGAGAGGTGTTGGGTTTGAGCCAGACATAGCGTTTTCCTGGATGGCCAAAAAGCTACATTTTAGTCTCATCTGACCAGAGTACCTTCTTCCATATGTTTGGGAAGTCTCCCACATGCCTTTTGGCGAACACCAAAAAGCAATGGCTTTTTTTCTGGCCACTCTTCCGTAAAGCCCAGCTCTGTGGAGTGTAGGGCTTAAAGTGGTCCTATGGACAGATACTCCAATCTCTGCTGTGGAGCTTTAGCTCCTTCAAGGTTATCTTTGGTCTTTTTGTTGCCTCTCTGATTAATGCCCTCCTTGCCTGGTCCGTGAGTTTTGGTGGGCGGCCCTCTCTTGGCAGGTTTGTTGTGGTGCCATATTCTTTCAATTTTTTAATAACGGATTTAATGGTGCTCTGTGGGATGTTCAAAGTTTCTGATATTTTTTATAACCCAACCCTGATCTGTACTTCTCCACAACTTTGTCCCTGACCTGTTTGGAGAGCTTCTTAGTCTTCATGGTGCCATTTGCTTGGTGGTGCCCCTTGCTTACTGGAGTTGCAGACAGTGGGGACTTTCAGAACAGGTGTATATATTCTTAGATCATGTGACACTTAGATTGCACACAGGTGGACTTTATTTAACTAATTATGTGACTTCTGAAGGTAATTGGTTGCACCAGATCTTATTTAGGGACTTCATAGCAAAGTGGGTGAATACATATACACGCACCACTTTTCCGTTTTACATTTTTTGAATTTTTTGAAACAAGTTATATTTTTCATTTCACTTCACCAATTTGGACTATTTTGTGTATGTCCATTAAATGAAATCCAAATAAAAATCCATTTAAATTACAGGTTGTAATGCAACAAAATAGGAAAAACGCCAAGGGGGATGAATACTTTTGCAAGGCACTGTATATTTAGCCTTACCACTCAAACGCGCCCAATATATGTGGTGCTGCTCATGGCAACGTCATCTCGCTGGGTCTACCTTTAAATTATAAAGTCAATCTCAACGTGACTCGCCAGATTCCGAAGCTTGAAAACGTTATAAAAAAAGCTTTAAAACACCATTCTATCCCCCGCCTCCAAATTACTAAAACTGAACATAATTCTTGATGGTTTTTATTATTGTAGTTAGATTTGGAGTCAAAGATAACAGTTTCAGTATAGCCGGATGTGGAGGTCCTGGGCTGGCGTGATAACACCTGGTCTGCGGTTGTGAGGCCCGTAGGACGTACTGCCAAATTCTCTAAAACAACATTGAGGCGGCTGATGGTTTTCGGGTTTTCATTTACTATAATAATAACCTTGGTGTGTGCCTGTGTGTCTGTGTCTGTGTCTGTCTGTCTGTGTGTGTGTGGGGAATATCCACTGGACCTACATCAGGCTGGTGGTGGGCCATGAGCACAGCAAAGTTGGTGAGGTGGGAACAGGAGCAGGTGGTGTGTGTGCTGTTGGTGTCCAGCAGTCTACAGCCCTGAGACGACCACTGGCCTGTCATCGACCGCTCAGAGTAATTCCAGAACGAACAGTTGGGACTGTAGTGGTTCTCCAACTGGAGGGAGAGAGTGAGAGAGAGAGGGGGGGTAATTTCAAGTGAAAATTAATTAACTTTATTGATACCCAAGGTAAATGGTTCTGTCGCAGGCTATATAACAACACACAAACATAAATAACAAACATAAAGTGCTGCAATCCATTTAAACATGTTTATATACAGTACAAGCAGATGACAGGGAAAGAAAATACAGCCTATTTAAACAGTTGGCAAATATGTGGGAGAGAGAGAGAAAGGGTGAGAGGTGAAATATATTGTAATGCATGTGTACAGTAACAGAACAGGGTGTACAGTGTGGAGGACGTAGTGTTTGTCTTCTTAGTGGTCTGTCTTCCCTGTGGCTCAGTTGGTAGAGCATGGTGTTTGCAACGCCAGCATGGTGTGTGCAACGCCAGGGTTGTGGGTTTGATTCCCACGGGGGGCCAGTACAAAAAAAGAAATGCATGAAATGAAATGTATGCATTCACTACTGTAAGTCGCTCTGGATAAGAGTGTCTGCTAAACGACTAAAATGTAATGTAAATGTGTTTGATGCTCTGTATACAGTATGTGTATGGGCTTGTTTGTCTATTACAGTATGTGTATGGGCTTGTTTGTCTACTACAGTATGTGTATGGGCTTGTTTGTCTACTACAGTATTGTATGGGCTTGTTTGTCTACTACAGTATGTGGTGTAGTGTTTAACCTCCAGTATGTGTAAATGTATGTTTATTTATTTTACCTTAATTTAACTAGGCAAGTCAGTTAAGAAGAAATTCTTATTTTCAATGATGGCCTAGGAACAGTGGGTTAACTGCCTTGTTCAGGGGCAGAACGGCAGATTTTGAAATTGTCAGCTCGGGGATTCGATCTTGCAACCTTTCGGTTTATGCAAGTGTATGTGAGTGTAATTTTTATGTGAGTGTAGTGTGTATATTGGAGTGTATTGTGCGTATGTGAGTGAAGTGTGTATACTAGAGTGTATTGTGTGTATGGGAGTGTATTGTGTGTATGAGAGTGTATTGTGTATGGGAATGTATTGTGTGCATGGGAGTGTATTGTGTATGGGAATGTGTTGCGTATGGGTGTGTATTGTGTGCATAGGAGTGTATTGTATGTATGGGAGTGTATTGCGTGTATGGGAGTGTATTGTGTGTATGGGAGTGTATTGTATGTATGGGAGTGTATTGTGTCCATGGGAGTGTATTGTGTCCATGGGAGTGTATTGTGTGTATTGTGTGTATGGGAGTGTATTGTGTGTATTGTGTGTATGGGAGTGTATTGTGTGTATGGGAGTGTATTGTGTGCATGGGAGTGTATTGTGTGCATGGGAGTGTATTGTGTATGGGAATGTACTGTGTATGAGTGTGTATTGTGTGTATGGGTGTGTATTGTGTGTATGGGAGTGTATTGTGTGTATGGGAGTGTATTATGTGTATGGGAGTGTATTGTATGTATGGGTGTGTATTGTGTATATGGGAGTGTATTGTGTGTATAGGTGTGTGTTGTGTGTATGGGTGTGTGTTGTGTGTATGGGTGTGTGCTGTGTGTATGGGAGTGTATTGTGAGTATGGGTGTGTATTGTGTATATGGGAGTGTGTGCTGTGTGTATGGGAGTGTATTGTGAGTATGGGTGTGTATTGTGTATATGGGAGTGTATTGTGTGTATGGGTGTGTGTTGTGTGTGTATTGTGTGTATGGGAGTGTATTGTGTGTATGGGAGTGCATTGTGTATATGGGAGTGTATTGTGTGTATGGGAGAGTTTGTGGAGTGAGTCACAGGAGGTTGTTGGCCACTTAATTGGGGAGGATGGGCTCATGGTAATGTCTGGAGCGTAATGAGTGGAATGGTATCAAATACATCAAACACATGGTTTTCATGTGTTTGATGCCATTTCATTTGCTATGTTCCGGCCATTATTATGAGCCGTTCTGTAAGTATGTAAGCGTATAACATTACATGTAAGTGTATGTATACCTGTAAGTGTTTGAGTGTGAACACCACCGGCTCAGTGAGGAACACTCTGCTGGACTCTTTATTGATGGAGGCGGCGATGACGTGGGAGTTGACCGCCAAGCCCCGCTCCCCCGGTGCCGCCTCCAGCTCCATCTTCACCGTGGCGTTCTCCGTAGACAGGAAGGAGCCCAAGTTCTTATAAAGAACAAACACTACCTTGACTTGGCCTGGAGGGGGAGAGAGAGATGAGAGACGGGGAGAGACAGGGAGAGACGGGGAGAGACGGGTAGAAAGCAAAAGGGTCAGAGAGACCGGGAGAGGTAGATAGAAGAAGAGAGAGAGATAGAGAGGGGAAATGAGAGTGGGAAAGGAAAAAGAGAAAATAGAAACAGAAATAGTGTGTGAAGGGAGCATAACAAGGAGAGAGAGTCAGACAGAGAGGGAGAAAAGAAAGAGGTAAAGGAGAGGGAAGGGGGAAGGAGAGGGTATCAGAGAGAGAGAGAGAGAAAATAAAGAGGTAAAGGAGAGGGAAGGGGGAAGGAGAGGGTATCAGAGAGAGAGAGAGAAAATAAAGAAGTAAAGTAGAGGGAAGGGGGGAAGGAGAGGGAGTCAGAGAGAGAGAGAGAAAATAAAGAAGTAAAGGAGAGGGAAGGGGGGAAGAAGAGGGTGTCAGAGAGAGAGAGAGAGAAAATAAAGAAGTAAAGGAGAGGGAAGGGGGGAAGAAGAGGGTATCAGAGAGAGAGATAGAACATGAAGAGGTAAAGGAGAAGGAAGGGGGGAAGGAGAGAGAGAGAGAAAAGAGAAAGAGGTAAAGGAGAGGAAAAGGAGGAATAGTAAAAAGAGCAGAAGACAGAAATAGTGAGAGAGAGGACAGGGGGAATAATAAGGGGGAAAGGAGGAAAGGGAGAGAGGCAGAGTGACAGAGGGAGAGAGAGAGTTAGTGAAGGTTAGAATGATGGTAAGAACCGTTTCATTTTGACTGGTGGGAAAGAGGGGAGATTTAATGTGGAGGGCAATGGAACATTCATCCCTCAAGCATTCACAGATCTCCTATTATTCCATATGAATTTTTCATGTGCGTTTGTTTCAATCATTCTAATCTGGTTCCCACTGCAGAGCCGAGCGCTGACAGAAAACAGAGAAGGGGGAGAGGGAGGGATGGGTGGAGGATTGGAGGGAGGGAGAGGAGGAATGGAGGGAGGGAGAGGGGGAGGAGGAGGGGGGCTTGAAGCGGGAGAAGAGATGAGAGAGGGGTATACGATGGTGGAGAGACGGAGCAAGGGAGAGAGAGAGAGAGCGAGAGCTGAGATTGCTCTGTCAGGCTGTGGGTGATAGTCATCTACACGCCTCTCCAGCTATTCTATTAGGAGTGCTGTTATGAAACCATCAAGGAAGAAATGGTCTCAGCGCTTTTATTAATCTGATTGGCCTGTTATTATGAAACAATAACTTGGTCAACTGCATGCAGATTACTTTAGACTCGCATGAAAATGCAAATGGAAACATTGACCGAGAGACCCCGAGCCCATATCTCAGGTCATGAAGTGACCGGGAAATCCCCGAGCCCATATCTCAGGTCATGAAGTGAATGGGAAATCCCCGAGCCCATATCTCAGGTCATGAAGTGACCGGGAAATCCCCGAGCCCATATCTCAGGTCATGAAGTGACCGGGAAATCCCCGAGCCCATATCTCAGGTCATGAAGTGACCGGGAAATCCCCGAGCCCAAATCTCAGGTTATGAAGTGACCGGGAAATCCCCGAGCCCAAATCTCAGGTCATGAAGTGACCGGGAAATCCCAGAGCCCAAATCTCAGGTCATGAAGTGACCGGGAAATCCCCGAGCCCATATCTCAGGTCATGAAGTGACCGGGAAATCCCCGAGCCCATATCTCAGGTCATGAAGTGACCGGGAAATCCCGAGCCCATATCTCAGGTCATGAAGTGACCGGGAAATCCCCGAGCCCAAATCTCAGGTTATGAAGTGACCGGGAAATCCCTGAGCCCAAATCTCAGGTTATGAAGTGACCGGGAAATCCCCGAGCCCATATCTCAGGTCATGAAGTGACCGGGAGCGCTGTAGGGTTTGACTGTGATGTGATGACCGTGATAAGGTTACTGACCATTGCGGCTGTACTGTTTGATGGTAGAGGCGGAGAGCTGGATGGTGCTGTCGCTCACGTAGTTCTGAGGAAAGGACAGGTCCTGAAGGTCCATCTCTGTGTTCAACACGTTTACCTCCAGATCTAAGATACACACACAGGCACATGGGAACAAAGAGTTAGAGTTGTTCTGCTTTGCCAGGATATTGAGCATGCCCTGCTCTACACCTATCCACCTACTGGAATTACTATTGCTATTAATTACAATTACTAATCACACACATGCATGCATCCCACTGCTTCCCTTTCCCCCTATTTCTTACCGATATTGGGGGCCCGGTCGGTGAAGCGGTTGCCATACATGTTGTTGGCCAATAGGAAGGCTCCTTTCTCCAGGACGTCCAATAGCATGGTGGCGGTGTGGGCCTGCTCCGTAGTGTTCATGTCCTGCCACGACTCCAGAGCCTCTGTACGCAGCAGGTTGTCCACTGTCTGCACTACCGCCTGGCAACACAGAGGGGGCGCTAAGGTTCACACTGCTGTATTACACTGCATTACATTACACATGCTACTGCTATACATTACATTTTCTGCTGCTCTACTCTTATAGTAGACGTTTGACCTGTTATCCAATTTATAACAGAGGCCTGTATGTTTGATTCACCATGTAATTCTCTAATAATATACAGGCCTGTATGTTTGATTCATCGTGTGATTCTCTTGTACTATACAGGCCTGTATGTTTGATTTATTGTGTGATTCTCTTGTACTATACAGGCCTGTATGTTTGATTCATTGTGTGATTCTCTTGTACTATACAGGCCTGTATGATTGATTCATTGTGTGATTCTCTTGTACTATACAGGCCTGTATGTTTGATTCATTGTGTGATTCTCTTGTACTATACAGGCCTGTATGTTTGATTCATTGTGTGATTCTCTTGTACTATGCAGGCCTGTATGACACACACAGGGTCAATAGATTATTCTTCATTGTACAGTGGAAGGGAGAGAATTACAGCTGCACTTCTATGCTCTTCACACAATCACCATACATTTCCCCTTACACTAAACCTATTAAAACCATTCTAATTATGTATATTTACCATATACTGTATTACATCTATGTTACTTCATAAGCTACAGTACAACCAATGCTAAACAAGGGTGCTCTAGTGACACACCACAACACAGCACACTTTGCATAGATCGTACACCACTGCAGATTTCTATGTATTTTGTTCCAATGCACAACAGACAGGTTAAGGAACACATATGCTGCAGAATGACAGAAATCATTCATATGTAGAAATACATCATACATACTACGATATCACACACAGGATCATTTCATACTATCAAATGACCCCTTCCACATAGCCAGAGATATCATACTGTACTGAACTGTACACAGCCAAGGCTCATATAGCAACGTATATCACTATAGTAACATTACAGTGAAACCTAGCCGAGATATGTCACAGAAACATTACTACCGCTTCTATTACTCCGCCCCACATTTCAGAGAGATACTATGAACATGAGGGAAAACTACAAAGCAACTAGCAGCCTGAGGAAATATTACAGAAACATTTCACTGAGCCATCCAGAGAGATATCAGCCATACAGCGCACACACACACGCACGCTCGCAGCATGCAGACACATGTACACGCACACACACAGCACGCTTACACACACACACACACACACACACACACACACACACACACACACACACACACACACACACACACACACACACACACACACACACACACACACACACACACCGCTGCACCGTGCTCCACCTGCAACTAGAATGATTCTGAACACATTACATGATATATCTCAGCCTAAAGAAATCCTATACAGTACACACATACGTCTACTACTGGCTAGGGGTTATCTTTCCCACATTATTCTCAGTAGTCAGTACACTGGTAGGCTAGAAGATATTCTCCATTTAAAGTGTGGGGATTAAAGGGGAAAGTTACCTGGATGTAAGCCCGACAGGTCCGCTCTCTCTTCTGGAGCTGAGAGGAGGGAGGACAATAGAATTACAGTACACTTCTATAGGGTACTGTAATACCAAAACAATGGCAAACTGCAAGTCTAGAGGGATGTTATACACTATGGGTCTGTTAGCATGCATTTTTAAACACCCAGTTCAGTTTGTCTGTGAGTGTGTGTGAATGTGTCTATGTGTGAGTGTGTGTGTTTGTACAACTTTGTGTGTGTGTGTACATCTATCTGTGTGTGTGTGTGTGGTGTGTGTGTGGTGTGTGTTTGCACATGTGTGTCTTCTACCTTGTTGTAGTTGCGTGCGGCTGACTCCTTGTTGCCGGGCCGTAGGGCCTGAAGCTGGGCATCCAGTATGTCCAGCAGCTGTTCCATCAGACGCACTGACGAGCTGACATCCCCAGCGTGGATCCGCCCCCGTGTGTGGTTCACCAACTCCCCAGCTATGTTGGCAGCATTCTCACCACTCTTTATCTACACACAGAGACACACATTTCCACCACTGGGTACTACACAGAGGAGTGTGTGTTGGGGGTTGCTGATGGTTGAGAGTGGTAAGTTGAGGATGCAGAGTAGACTCACGTTTTTCATAAAAATACACTTTAAATATACTCAATAAAATAGTTGTAACTCAATTATCTTGAAATATACTTAAAATATACTCAATAAAATAGTTGTAACTCAATTATCTTTAAATATACTTTAAATATACTCAATGAAAATAGTTGTAATTCAATTATCTTTAAATATACTTTAAATATACTCAATAAAAATAGTTGTAATTCAATTATCTTTAAATATACTTTAAAACCTCTTGACGTTACCCTTAGGATAGGGGGCGCCACAGCGCATTTTGGAAAAAAATCGTGCCCATTTTCAACGGACTACTAATCAAACTCAGAAGCTAGGATATGCATAGAATTAATACCTGTGGATAGAAAACACCCTAAAGTTTCTAAAACTGTTTGAATGGTGTCTGTGAGTATAACAGAACTCATATGGCAGTCAAAACCCCAAGACCGATTGAAACAGGAAGTGGAATTCTGAATTGTGGACTCAACTTCACGTCGTTGCCTATTATGCACACCGTGAGCTATCGTTCATTGAGCACTTCCTATTGCTTCCACAAGATGTCCCCAGTCTTTACAAAGTGTTTTGAGCCTTCTACTGTCGAAACTCAGTGAATGAGACGCGTTGGAAATTGGTCACAGGGGGAGGGCCATCACCATTATGACGCCGGCGGCCCTGTCTACCCCCACCTTTCGAAACGTTTTGAAACACAATGCAATCGTCCCCCTCGAATCTTATTGGCTCTCTTGTTGAAACAGGCCCTGAAGATTTATGTTATACAACGTTTGACATGTTTGAACGAACCTAAATGGGAAAAAAATGTTTTATTTCGAAACGGCTGTCCCGCGCCCGGCAGAGCATTTGGATACAGCATTCAGACGCGCTAACAACAGCAAGCTAATGGAACATAAAGGATGGACTTTTTCGACCGAAAATACATCTGTTGTGGACCTGGGATTCCTGGAAGTGCTTTCTGATGAAGACAACTAAAGGTAAGCGATTATTGACAATATTATACAAGATTAGATGTGATATGCGATTGTTCCAAGATGGCGCCGAGCTGGAATTACTAGCTCATTTTCTGAGTATCGCATCCCCTTTTATCGCTAAGTGTGATTACCCAGTAAAGTTATTTTTAAATCTGGTATGACAGGTGCTTTCAAGAGATATTCATCTATAAATCTTAGAATGACAATATTACATTTTAAAAATGTTTTCGAATAGTAATTCAGTAAATTGTAGCACTGTTTCCCGGGATGCATTTGACGGGAAAATAGTTAGTCAACGTCAGACGCCGATGTAAAATGCTGTTTTCATATATAAATATGAACTTTATTGAACAAAAGAATGCATGCATTGTGTAACATGATGTCCTAGGTGTGTCATCTGATGAAGTTTGTAAAAGGTTAGTGCTGCATTTAGCTGTTTTTTGGTTATTTGTGATGCATGTGGTTGGTCGGAAAATGGCTATGTTGCTGCTTTTACGATGGACTCCTCTAACATAATCTAATGATTTGCTTTTCCTGTAAAACCTTTTTGAAATCGGACGACGTGGGTCGATTCAGGAGAGGTGTATCTATAAAACGATATGAGACAGTCCTATATTTGAAAAAAAAAACATTTAAATTTCGTTATGCTAATGTCGCTAGGAGTTTTCGCTGGATTTTGATCCCGCATACAGGACGAGACGTTGGAGAGGTTAAATATACTCAATAAAAATAGTATTTCCATTATCTTGACCTTAATGGCCTTCCATAGGGTGAATGACTAACTATAGAAAGTGGAGGATGAAGAGTGGATACATTTGAATATGGGTCAGTTGAAATTAGTCATTCTAATGAGTGAAAACCTTAGTGATATGGTGGTGATGGGTTTTAATCAGGAGAGCCTTGGAGACATGCTAATGGCAGTGTGCATATGGACACAGACACCCAGGGCCAGAGGCAGGGCCAGAGGCAGGGCCAGAGGCCCCCAACAGAGGGACTAGTAGAGGTGGAGGTCTTACCTTCTGGGCTACCTGGTTAACCCAGGGAGAGGTGCAGTTACTGAGGTCAGGGCCCCGAGGGTTCCACATGACCGGAGCCGCCAAGCACTGGAACGAGGCGATGCCTGGGAGGGCCAGGGAGGATGGGAGAAAGGGATGGAGGGAGGAAGGGAGGGATGGAGAGATAATTAGCATTAGGTATTGGGCAATTATAGAGAAATGGATTTTAAAGAGAAAAGGAACAGGGCAAAGAGTACGACAGATAAAAAAAGAGTAAATGAAATGAACTTTAAATATGCAATACTTTGAGTGGTTCGGCGGAGGAGAGAGAAGAGAGGGAGGAGGGAGGAGGAAGTGTGTGAGAGAAAATGGGGCAGAAGTGGAAAGGTTAAATAATGGAGTGTAAGACAGAAAGAGAAAGAACGAGAAGGGAGGGGTAGGCTTACAAATGAGTTGGCTATAAGAACATGGCTTTAAAGGAACACAAATTCACACAAACGTGCGCTACACTCACACTCACACACAAAGCCCCCCCCCCCCCCCACACACACACACACCGCTCCACTCACACACACACACCAAAGACGGCACGATCAGGCATCGTCTCTCATCTGCAAGAATAACACCTCAAGGGAGGGACCTCCCGCCACCCCTCGTTTTCAGCTAAGTTTTCTGTTTAGTTAGGAGAGTTCAGAGAGAGGACAACACACTGGGATCAAGCAAGGAAGGGTCTTTCCACTGCCGCTACGCAAACAGCTCCATACAGGGAACAACAGAAGAGAGGGGAGAAGTGAAGGAGAGAGGGAGAAGAGAGAGAGGAGAGAAGAGAGAGGGAGAGAGGGGAGAAGAGAGAGGGGAGAAGAGAGGGGGAGAGAGGGAGAAGAGAGGGAGCGAGGGAGAAGAGAGGGAGAAAGGGAGAGAGGGAGACAGAAGAAGGGAGAAGACAGAGAGACAACACAGCAGCAGAGGAATCAGAGCAGAAGTACCCTCCTTTTCCTCCCCCCCTCCGCTCCCTCCTCTCCTCCATCTAGTGCAGATTGGGTTTGAAATCTCTGCCAAGACATGGCAATTAAGCCAGCTGCTAATTTAGCGTTACTGTTGTTGTCAGAGATGAGAGAGAGAGAGAGAGAGAGAGAGAGAGAGAGAGAGAGAGAGAGAGAGAGAGAGAGCGAGAACACAGAAAAGCAAGAAGAGATGGAGGGGGGAGTGGTGGTAAAATATATTCTATTCTTTTCTGGAACTCGAGAGGGATATTTGATGCTTGCATGTTTGGAGTTATAGAAGCTAGCATGAAGGGAGGTGTATCCTGTTTTGTTCAGTCTTTCATTTTATTATTCCACACTTTCACTTGGCTATCCCTGTTTTGCTGTGAGACGACTCTTTCATTTGGAGAGGAGAGAAGGACGGGCTTTCATGTAGAGGGAGTCCTCTGGGACCCAGCCTGCTGCTGAGACCAATAGTGGGACAGGAGAGGAGAGGGGGAGACAACACAGCCAGCCAGGGGAAAAACAAGAGCTGCAGCACAAACACACTAAAACAGTGACACACTGGAAAACACACACACACACACACACACACACACACACACACACACACACACACACACACACACACACACACACACACACACACACACACACACACACACACACACACACACACCCCCCTGAAACAGAGACACACTGGAAAACACACACACAGACAAACAGAGACACACTGGGAAACATACACGTGCACGCACACACACAAAAATACACACAAACGAAGAAAAAAACACACGCACATGTATGTAAATTCACACGTGTACTTGAGCGCCTACAAAAAACTAACAAAAGCCACAGATACACATGCACGCACAACCACACACCCCAACTGAAATAACCACACACTCATACATACAGGAAACACGGTAATAGTCTGTCCCCACCTAGTGATCCTTTAGGACAGGGGCGGTCCACAGTCTCTCCTCTCTGGGTGGAGGGCCACTGCACCCCTCTGACCACACTGGACTCACACACCTGGGGCTCCGGGCCCTGGACGGGCGGGCGGGGAGGCCGCCTGGTGACTGGTACGGTGGCTGTGATTGGCCGCAGGTCAGGGCCCTTGTTGATAGCGCCAATGGGGTGAGAGGTGGGGGCCAGGGGGCGGGTGGTAGCAGGGCTAGAACTGGAGGTGAAAGGTCGGGCTGGAGTGGTGCCGGTCACCTGAGTGGTCGTCAGAGGGCCTGAAGAGAGAGGGATGGGGGGGGATTTAGTTTAGTTTTAAAACACATAATAAAGCACATGTATAAATAAAATAATTGAGGATGACAAAATAAAGTAAAAATAAAGTCAAAGATATAAATAGGGAAAGCGAAAGTGAGAGACAAAAAAGGGAAATAAAACAAAAAAGATGAAATGGAAGTCGTGAAACCAGAGCATGAATAAAAGAGAGAAAGGCACGTAAATGTTACATCTCTCAGAAGTTTAGTTCAAAAGTTCTCCGGATAATAATTACGGCACAAACTACTTTTGAGCATATCAAAGCTTTAATTTATATATATATATATATATATATATATATATATAATTATATATATATATATATTACTCTTTCAGTGTTCCTATCACTACCCCTGGAGAGGGGGAGGGAGCGTGCACGGCAAGAAAGGAAGAAGAAAGGAGGACGTCAATTATTGATCAAATGTATATGACAGAAGTCACTACCGACATTAACAACCAACTTTAATGCATCCATAAAAGTAACACATCCCAACTACAAAATCTCAACTGATCAAACACCCACTCTCCTCTAACAACACTGGGACAAGACTGTCTGTCTGCCTCTGTCTTTCTCTCCATCTTTCTCTCTCTCTCCCTCTCCCTCTCTCTCAGGGCCAAATACTAACTCCAGATAGGCCTGCATCGCTAAAATATTCACCCAAAACACAATGGATAATTAATCGGAAAAAGCAAGGTACGTACAAGAGGGCGAACAGGTGGTGATTTGCATTTGTGCAAATATCCCACTACAACTGACATCAATGGAGAAATGATACCAGAAATAAAGGTTCACTGTACACACACATCTCAGGACTCTGCGTTGACTCACCAGTGGTGGGGTCCGGTGGTCCGAACTCCAGCGGGTATCTCAGAACATTATAGTTGTTCCAGATGTAGAGCTGGTTGTCTCTGGGGTTATAGTCCACAGAGGAGACGTACTGGTAGGGGTTAGGGAAGGGGATGTGGACGGGCTCCTCCCGGGCACGGTTCGTGTTGTAGGCGTAAAGGATCAGGTCCCCACCGGCCTCGCTGTCGTCGTCCTGGTAGACGCTGCGCACGGCGTAGAGCACGCCGCACGCCATGAAGGCGTTGGACGCCAGCCGCTTGTCGAAGCTGGTCTCCCAGGTGCCCTCGAAGCGCAGGGTGTACGGGTTCACCTGGGAGGAGAGGGGGTGATGGTAACCATAAATATATCTCAAACTACAGAAGAAACTGTAGAATATCACCCATTCTTAAACGCTCAATCTTGGTGGTATGGTGATAAACACAAGAAAATGTATTTATGAAATAAATAAAAAAACAATTAGGCCTACTTTAGTTGAGCTTAGAAATGTCCAGTCCAACTCCATCACCCTGTTACACTCCTCCCTCTTCTATTCCCTCCATCCCCCTGTTACACTCCTCCCTCTTCTATTCCCTCCATCACCCTGTTACACTCCTCCCTCTTCTATTCCCTCCATCACCCTGTTACACTCCTCCCTCTTCTATTCCCTCCATCACCCTGTTACACTCCTCCCTCTTCTATTCCCTCCATCACCCTGTTACACTCCTCCCTCTTCTATTCCCTCCATCCCCCTGTTACACTCCTCCCTCTTCTATTCCCTCCATCACCCTGTTACACTCCTCCCTCTTCTATTCCCTCCATCACCCTGTTACACTCCTCCCTCTTCTATTCCCTCCATCACCCTGTTACACTCCTCCCTCTTCTATTCCCTCTATCCCCGTTACACTCCTCCCTCTTCTATTCCCTCCATCACCCTGTTACACTCCTCCCTCTTCTATTCCCTCCATCACCCTGTTACACTCCTCCCTCTTCTATTCCCTCCATCACCCTGTTACACTCCTCCCTCTTCTATTCCCTCCATCACCCTGTTACACTCCTCCCTCTTCTATTCCCTCCATCACCCTGTTACACTCCTCCCTCTTCTATTCCCTCCATCACCTTGTTACACTACCTCCCTCTTCTATTCCCTCTATCCCCGTTACACTCCTCCCTCTTCTATTCCCTCCATCCCCCTGTTACACTCCTCCCTCTTCTATTCCCTCCATCACCCTGTTACACTCCTCCCTCTTCTATTCCCTCCATCCCCCTGTTACACTCCTCCCTCTTCTATTCCCTCCATCCCCCTGTTACACTCCTCCCTCTTCTATTCCCTCCATCACCCTGTTACACTCCTCCCTCTTCTATTCCCTCCATCACCCTGTTACACTCCTCCCTCTTCTATTCCCTCCATCCCCCTGTTACACTCCTCCCTCTTCTATTCCCTCCATCCCCCTGTTACACTCCTCCCTCTTCTATTCCCTCCATCACCCTGTTACACTCCTCCCTCTTCTATTCCCTCCATCACCCTGTTACACTCCTCCCTCTTCTATTCCCTCTATCCCCCTGTTACACTCCTCCCTCTTCTATTCCCTCCATCCCCCTGTTACACTCCTCCCTCTTCTATTCCCTCCATCACCCTGTTACACTCCTCCCTCTTCTATTCCCTCCATCACCCTGTTACACTCCTCCCTCTTCTATTCCCTCCATCACCCTGTTACACTCCTCCCTCTTCTATTCCCTCCATCCCCCTGTTACACTCCTCCCTCTTCTATTCCCTCCATCACCCTGTTACACTCCTCCCTCTTCTATTCCCTCCATCACCCTGTTACACTCCTCCCTCTTCTATTCCCTCCATCCCCCTGTTACACTCCTCCCTCTTCTATTCCCTCCATCACCCTGTTACACTCCTCCCTCTTCTATTCCCTCCATCACCCTGTTACACTCCTCCCTCTTCTATTCCCTCCATCCCCCTGTTACACTCCTCCCTCTTCTATTCCCTCCATCACCCTGTTACACTCCTCCCTCTTCTATTCCCTCTATCCCCCTGTTACACTCCTCCCTCTTCTATTCCCTCCATCACCCTGTTACACTCCTCCTTCTTCTATTCCCTCCATCCTCCTCTCCTCCACCCACCTGGCTGACCACCAGTCGTCCGTTGTTGGACTCTGTGGCGTAGATGACCCACAGCCCGTTCTCGTCCACCGCCAGGTCGATGTCGCTCTTCCCACCCCAGCGGTAGGGCGATGTGTCGTGGTAGTTGGCGTTGGCGATAATGGCCTCGCCGCTCTTGATGCGTGTGCGCAGGTCATACTTGACCATGTTGCGTGTGCGCTCCTTATTGTAGAACACGGCGCCGTCGTATACCACGAAGCCTGTGCCATCAACACGGTTCGGCAACCTATAGGAGGGGAAGAAGTGGGTGGTCAGAATATGACAGGAGAATCAATAACCCATGAGCTTTTGGGCTATGACCGGCTCAACCCATAAGCACATGTCCAAAGATACCAACTGTATGATCACATACATTAGAACAGTGGTTCTCATACTTCACAATCCCATGGAGCACAAGAAAAAACATGTATTTTACTAAATTAATTGGACTACACACCGACCCCTGAGGTGACCCACCAGTGGTCCACAGATCACCACAGGACCCCATGGAACCCACACTGCCATTCACCATCCATCTACAGCAGTATTCAAATAAATCAATCCAGAGGCAGAGGGATTATTTGATGTGAACTGGCAGGGGGGCAGAGGCGGTGCTCACTTGTAGGTGGTGGTGGCACGGTTCTGTCTGAAGTCGTCCCAGGAGGCGTACTCATACAGCATGTCGGTGCGGTAGGGAGTCCAAGGCATGACATAGAGCCGGTCACCTGACTGCAGGGGGTCCTTACACCACGCCCCCGACTGATGCTCCGCCTCCTGCAGCGAGCTGGCCGCCTGTACCCGCAGCAGTGTGCCCGGACACACAAAGACTATAGGAGAGTGGAAAGAAAGAGAGAGGGAGAAATCGAGAGAGATAGGGAGAGAGAGGGTGAGAGAGTGAGAGAGAGAGAGAAAGGGAGAGAGGGAAAAAGAAAGAGAGAGAGAGAGCGAGCGATAGAGAGAGTGCGCAAGAGAGAAAGGGAGGGAGAAAGAGAGAGAGATGGAGAGTGTGAGAGATGGAGTGAAGGGATATAAAAGGAGCAATGTAAGATAAAGGAGTATATTAAGGGGATGATGAGGGGGAAACGGAAAGAGAGAGGAGATGAGGAAGAGGAGTGGGGACAAAGAAAGGGGTAGAAGATGGGATGAGAGTATTGTGGGGAAAGAGACGGGGAGAGATGTTCAAGATAACAAGTTTGAGATTTGAGAAAAGGGAGACAAAGAAAACAAAAGAAGAATGGAGAGAGAGAGAGAGAGAGAGAGAGAGAGAAAGACAGAGAGCGAGAGAGAGAGCAAGGGGAATGAGGTGAGATACATTATCAGATCAAAAATGAAGGAATACAAAAAGCTCATTTATTAAATATCAGCAATGAGGCCTAAGAGCTGCTGGTAGTGTTCTGATAAATGGTAGATTCCTAGCTGCTGCTGCCCAGATAGGGTATTTTATCTGATTCTTGGCCTACTTAAGGTTTTATTGTGCATGTATATTGTAAGAAGCTCAGTATTCCTGCTCTGTGGTAGGAAATAACAGTATGAGTTTTAGAGTGTTGTATCAGTACAGGTGGTTGGATCTCAGTCAAGAGTAATGCCATGAAGTCTGGGGTAGAAAATAAGAGCCTGGCCAGGGTCCCCTTCTTCTGTTGTTGCAATCCATACTTCACACACACACACACACACACACACACACACACACACACACACACACACACACACACACACACACACACACACACACACACACATAACACACACGCACGCACGCACACACACACACACACACACTCCCCCCTCCCCCGACACACATGCACACACACACACACACACACACACACACACACACACACACACACACACACACACACACACACACACACACACACACACACACACACACACACACATTCTGCCTCCTACCCTCCTTCCTGTGTCATAGCTCTCTCCTGGAGGTCACCCACTGGGGACTGCTGTAAATTGGCTGGCTGACGCACTTTCTCTCTCAGCCAGATAGTGTCTGACCTGGGACCAGAGGACTGTCAGGTGGGGCGGGAGGGGAACTGGGCGGAGGAGGGTGGGGAGGAGAGGTATCTATGGAAAAAAGCTGCTGGCATCAACAGCACGGTCACACGGTGACATCACAGGAGACTCTGTGAGGACGTGAGAGCGACGGAGACACTACAGGGACACTACAGAGATACTACAGGGACACTACAGGGACACTACAGAGATACTACAGGGACACTACAGGGACACTGCAGGGACAGTACAGGGACACTACAGGGACACTGCAGTGACAGTACAGGGACACTACAGGGACAGTATAGGGACAGTACAGGTACAGAATGAAAGAGGGCTCCCCATCTTCTCTGGATACTCAGTTATGTATGTGTCCTGGCCCCAGCAGCCCAGCCAGTCAGTGTGTTGAGAACAGAGGACAGGAAACTCAAACTGGTCACGTTATGACTGAACGGATCCGTGGTCTAACTGGTCCCTGCAGGGGCGTTTAGACACAGTCAACACACACACACATGCACATACACAAACATTGTTGCCAGATTTACTAGGATGGAACTAAGCCTAGGATGCTACATCCTTGGAAATGCTGCATAGATGGCATTTCTGAGAAAAGAACGTTTAGGGAAAATGTATTTTATTCCTTTATGTGCCTCGCTTTTTATGGTTTGAGGAAATGTTTGCTGGTCACAATAGTAGTATCAATATGTTATGCCTCTCTCTCTCCCCACTGGGCACACACTGGTTGAATCAACGTTGTTTCCAGGTCATATCAATGAAATTACGTTGAACCAACGTAGAATAGATGCTGAATTGGCGTCTGTGCCCAGTGGGAAGTTTTAGTCTCTCAGAAGTGTGTGGCTGTGTGCTGTGCCTCAGTGATGATACTGTTGTTGTGTCTGAGGGGACTCAGCAGGGATGAATATCTTACGTCAAAACATGACTCAAATCAAGCCTGGGCGTAAACAAGCACACGTTGAATAGAGGGGCTTCACAAAGGGACTGTCATGCTCCATTGTTAAAACAAGCAGCCGAGGAGCTGCAGTGGTTGATCTAAGAATGGTTTCCAGCAGCAGGGGTGTTCTAGCGTGCTGGGGAGCCCCATAGCTATTAGAGTTATTAACGTAGGCAGTGGCACCCCCGTAGAGTTGAAAATATTTACATTGGTACAGCCCACTGGTTTTGGGGAACCCTCAAGGGTCAATGTGTAATTTGAATGTAGTTCTCATGTACTGTGACTTTGTCAGGTATTCTTCCTTCATCTCTATTTTACACTTCCAGCAATCATATAAAATATCCAAGAAAACTAGCTCAGGGAGAAATGGCTGAATTCTATTAACAAAGCTGTGATGAGGATGAAAAAAACAAACAACAGCATCAAAGTAAAGAGGAGTAGAGAAATAAAGAGCATGCAGAACAAGCTGCTGCATGTAGCTGACCCATAAACAAAGACAGAACATCCTCCTGCCTCAAGGTAGGATAAAGGACAGACCAACACAGGCGTGCTACTGTCCTGTCTCTAGTCACGCACACAACAACACAGGACACACAGACGGACAAGCAGACAAATGGACGACCTGCATTTACAACCAAAACAACCAAAAAGTGTATGGTGGGAGTCTATATCTGAAAAGAGTCCATGACTACTGTACAGACCAGCCTTGGATTACAGAGTCCTAGGTAATAAAAAACAAATGGCTGGTGCAGTGCATTGTCAAGGGCTACCTTTAATCCACAATGCTGACTTGTATTCATATTGGGAAAGGAAAGGGGGATACCTAGTCAGTTGTACAACTGAATGCCTTCAACTGAATTGTGTCTTGCACATTTAACCCAACCCCTCTGAATCAGAGAGGTGCGGGGGGCTGCCTTGCTCAGCGGCAGAACAATAGAGTTTTACCTTGTCAGCTCGGGGATTCGATCCAGCAACCTTTCGGTTCCTGGCCCAATTGGGTTCTCTATGTACGGTCAATCACAAGAGGTTTAACAGGTATTTATGGGACAAATCATTGATCCCAGTAATATATTAACAGCACCACTACCCTGAATCGGCTTCACGCTATTCAGTAGCATAGTCAGCATTACTGTATAACAGGGTATTGCAGTAAAGAGTAAGGGCTAATCATCCTATGTGTTTTGTCCTGTTATTCTCTCTGTCCCTTTACAGTCTGCAGATAGTAACTCTAACATGGCTCTCTGGCTCTGCTTATTGTAATTAGCTGGGTGTTGGGTGGGCTGGCAGGGCTGGGTGTCAGTGGGGCTCATCACTGGACTGGCCTCCCAGGCGGTCACACTGAGCTGGCACTGACACACACAGACCAGAGAAAAGAAAGAGAGAGGTTCACTCGCACGCACGCACGCACGCACACACACACACACACACACACACACACACACACACACACACACACACACACACACACACACACACACACAAAGACAAACAGAGGGAGCCGCTCCACTACACACCCTGCCTGGGAGGCTTCATTAACTCTGACCTGTTCTTTCAGCCAGCATGCCCTCTTCCTGTTTATTCTCTCTCTGTATGGACAGCCTGACCTCCCAGGCAGCCACACCCTGCTACCACACACTACCACACAGCCTAGTATTATTAGGAACAGCACTATATGAATTAGGTATTAGGTATTAGAGATGGATATGAGGTATTAGGGATGGGATATTAAAGATCGGACTAGGTATTATCCTAGTCTGGCCTAGAACAGGTTAGCCTGAGTCATATTGAGCTTCTGGGATTAGTTGAGATTGTTAGATTAGATGAAATACATTTTTAGGAGCCGTGGAAATCTGGTCTGGCACGATCAGAGCAGTCACGGTCCAATGGGGCCACACCACTAGGCAGTATAACCAAACCTACTGTACTGTAATACAACTTACCTTATCAAGGATTAACAACCAACCTTCATGCTTTTATCTGCTGTGTACAGGTGTGCATCCCAAATGGCACACTATTCCCTATAATGTGCACTAAAGTAGTGCACTATATAGGGAATAGGGTGTAAGTTGGAACGGGCACTATATCTTCTATTAAATACACTTTACAGTAAAATACTGCCATGAAAGAATTATAGGAAATGTATTTATCAGCTGTCCCCTCACAATACAATAGGTCAACAGTGACTGTTTCTCATCAATATGAAGCTGTGGCATGAATATGATGAAAGGAACAGAATCTCCTTTGAAATGACAGATACTGTACCTTACTACCTTGTTGGGAATAATAATGACCGTTTTGACTGGTGATATAGAATTACATCTAAGCAATGACAGCTTGCTGAGATCATACTGTGTGCCGTTGTGGGCAAATCATTTTAATCCAGGGACTGCTGGGGAATATATTTCTAATGGTTATCTTCCTGTAAAATCTGTCATTCCATACTGTATTATAATAAAGCAATCATATCATTCTACTGTGATCATAACGGGGTATAGAGTAATGAGATATAGAGATATCTCAATGGAGACTGTATGTGTTTCTAAAATGGCTGTGGTCTTGTTGTTGATGTAATGTGAGGCCATGGATTGATATGATTGTTATGTAAGACACAGCCTGGCATAGCCCAGACCTGACCACGTCTCTCCTACAGTAGTTTCTGGAGACATCCTCTAGAGTCTAGACCTTGGGTTATCTATGTACGTTAGAGTGTCTGGAGAAATGCATCCTAGAGTATCCCACAGACTGGTTATGGGGAGGTGATGTATAGCCTGCCTATCCCAGGGTAATGGTCATTAGGACACACATAGTTTTAAAAAGTGTTGCAACGGAAACCAAAAATGAGTGTTTCTCATTGGACAAGTCCAGGTAGTCCCTCCCTGTTTCAGTCTGTTTTCTTCCGTTTGGTGCCTAATGAACAGGACCCAGTAGCCCCTTGACAGACCTGGCCTGGGCACGGAGAGCCTGCTGTTCTAATTGAATCCCACACCTGTTCCTGGCAGGTAACTGCAGCCAGCAACCAGCAGGGGGCTCAATGGAGCGCCATGAAACCCCTCCATCAGCATGGACACTTAATCGTCTGGAAGTAAGAGTACATCTGTGAGTGTGTGTGTGTGTGTGTGTGTGTGTGTGTGTGTGTGTGTGTGTGTGTGTGTGTGTGTGTGTGTGTGTGTGTGTGTGTGTGTGTGTGTGTGTGTGTGTGTGTGTGTGTGTGTGTGTGTGAGGGTGCAGGTGCGTGTGTGTGTGTTGTTACCCATGAGCATGTTGGTGTGTGCGCGTGCGTGCGTGTAGGTGTGCTTGAGAGATAGCAAGCGACAGAGAGAGAGAGAAGGAGAAAGAAGGAGAAAGAGTAAAGGATAGAGTGAGAGTGTATTTTGTGGGTGTAAAAAAGAAGAGAGAGAGAAACGGAGAAACGGAGAAACGGAGAGAGTCAGAGGAGTCAATAGGTTATTTCCTGTGAAATGAGAATAAGAGAGGGAGTGAGTTAATTCTGTGGAGGAGTGAGAGAAAGAGAGAGAGAGAGCGAGGTGGGAGTCCCAGATTGTGTCCTGTTCCTTTTGGACAGCAAGGGGGTCAAGGCAAGGTAGTCAAAACAGAATACTAACTCACACATACACACACACACACCTACACTGACACACACAAACCTACACACACAGACACTCATACACATATCCACACACCACACGCACACTGTAGACAGAAGGAAGGGGCTGGCACTTTTATCAACCGTCATGTTCACTTCAAGACAAACCCCTTCACTGAGACCAATAGCAGGGCAGCAGGGCCTGGGTAGAGAGAGAAAGTGTCCATTGAAACGTCTTACGAGAGAGGTGCACTGACACACTCAGTGGCAGCACAGGTGGTCCTACTGACAGAGCTTCACAGATACAGTACAGAGGACACCGCCTGCAGGTACGGGTACAGCACTGGAGTGACACTATGACAGGCCACAATTCCATTTCAATTCAGTCAATTTAGGTAGTCAATGGAAAATTCTATGTCCAATTTTCCTAATTGCTTTTCATTGTAAGGAAAAGTGAAATTGGATTTTCAGTTTACTTCCTGAATTGACTAAATTGAAACAGAATTGACCCCAACCCTGCTGAGCTACTGTAGCAGTAGCCAGCACCCAGCCAGTTTCTTACTCTCTTCATCCCTCTACTCTCTCTTTCTCCATCCCTTCCTTCCCCAGTGAGGGCTGTCCATATATCTACCTCTGGCGGTGTGTTCTATCTGTCCATAAAGGTCCTGACTTATTTCTATTCATGGCCACCTGCCTGTGCCAGAGCTCTTTAGCTTTAACAATGTAATGACTTCTCAATGTACAGTCAGTCAGTTCCCTATCTCTCTCCTCTCCCTCTCTCTCCCTCCCCATCTCACCCTCTCGCCTCCACTCTCCTCGACTGCCTGCTGAATAGACTGTCTGAGTGCAGTGGGTCACGTGACCAGACGTGTGTGTGGTGGGTCATTCCTAATGAGGAGCTACTGCCTGTCTCTATAGCGACGGCTCCTCTCTCCCTCTCTCTCCCTCTCTCTCTCTCCCTTCCTCCCTCCCTCTATCCTCATTCGCCCACAGAGACACTATTTCAATGGTAAATAAATGTGTCTCTACACTCTCAGAAATAATTGTTTGGCTGTCCCCATAGGAGAACCCTTTTTGGTTCCAGGTAGAACCCTCTGTGGGAAGGGCTTAAGACGGAACTCAAAATGGATCTACCTGGAACCAAAATAGTTCTACCTGGAACCATAAAGGGTTCTTCAAAGTGTTATCCTATGGGGACAGCCAAACAACCCTTTTAGGTTCTAGATAGAACCTGTTTTTAAGAGTGTAGGTGTGAGGGATACTCCCCCCTCCTTTAGTCCCAATAAAAACCAATATTAAGGCTGTGTACCAGGTCTTACATACTGTAGATTCATTTCCTTGTCTCCTTTCCTTCATGATCACTGATTAAAAATGACTTGATAGGTGACAGATAGATGGCTGACACCTATTCAGTCAATTCACGTGTCAATAGTAATAAAGGAACGGTGACAAGGAAATGAATATGTAAGTCTTTGAACACACAGACTACAGACAGTCTGTCTATCTGTCTCTCTAGCTAGCTACTGATGACGGACAGACTGTCCATCAGTCCGACTGACATTCACAGACCAGCTCCTGAACACAACAGCAGAGCAGCCATTACCATAATCTGTCAATCAACCAATCAGTGAATCAATCAATTAGGATTAATGAATTAACAAAGGGACAACGGGTAACACAATCTAAGTGTTGTTAATTCATAAAAAATGTGGATATAGAGGTAATCATAATTAGCAGTAGAGTTAAAGCGAGGATAGAGGGAGGAAGAGGAGGGGTCTTTAGGTCACATGGTCACTGGGAGGAACGATAGTAAATGTGGGTAAAAAAACAACAACAACAACAAGGTGGATCAAGGGGGGGAGGAGGAGGAGGAAGAGGAAGAGGAGGAGGGTTTGCTATAGCTACCAGGCAGGGAGTAACAAAATGGTGGTCGGTCGGTTGAGGGAAAAACAAGACATACAGGAGCAATGAATGTCAGTGAAAAGCCACATCCAGGCAGATGGATATGGGGCCATAAAGGACTTAATGGCATTGCTACAGAGGTTAATCCCTTCAATCTATAATAACCTACTGTACATATCTATCTATCCATGGAAACAGACAGTAAAGGGTACTGGTCAAGACTGATGTGTAACGGTGTTGTGGGCGGGGGCATCTAAAAGGTCATGGGTAAGATTAGGACAGTCTGAAATTCCCTATATAGTGCACTACTTTTGACCAGAGCCCTGTAGTGCACTACGTGGGGAATAGGGTGCCATTTCAGACACAACCTGGGAGATTAAATGACCCTTTTGAGGCGGCCCTAATGGTGCCTGTTCCCAGTGGCGGCAATACTCTTCCTTCCTCTAACCTTGGATTGAGCCCTGCATCCCTTGCAGCATTCTTTGTAAGCTCTGTGATTGGGAGACCAGTGACTGATTGGCTCTTTAGAGAGTACCATCCCCCTAGTGAACAGAGCAGCCACTACACATAGATGCTAACTGGGACTGTACCACCTACTGTGGCACCCCTCTGAATCCATACAGACATGCTGTACTAAGGGAGGACTAGCTGACTTCTATTGATAAGGAGGGGTGACTGACGGCCAAATCAGGACACACAGGGGGTTGCAGTGCAACGAAAGCAAGAGAAGGAAGAAAAAGCAGTGATAAGAGCAAATGGATAAAGAGGGGAAGAGAAAAGAAGAGGAGGAGGTGGCGAAGAAGGAGATGAAACCTGAGGAGGCCTCAGAGAACCAGCGGCTACTTGTGATGAACAGATGAAAGATCTGAGAGGTAGAAACAGAGCCAAAAGAAAGAGAGAAGAGAGGAGGAGAGAAGGGCACTGAATTTAAAGCTGTTTGAGTGATAGAGAGAAAGAGAGTGGACACTGAAGCACCTGGAAATGGGAGAAAGTGCTTAACGAGGGACAGACTCATGTCACATGATCAAGGAGAAACTTTGGCCAGTGGGATTCTGAATACTATTGTCTTTTTGAGTTGAAAATGAAAACAAATAAATGTAAGATTCGCCCTGAAGTAAGGAAAAATGAAAGGGGGAAGGAAGAAACAAAGAAAGAGTAAGGGAGGCAGAGAGAAGAATATAAAACAATGTGGAGAAGAGAGGAGAGGAAGACGAGTCACTTGGATCTGGAGGGAACCAATTAGAGATAGGGACAAATTACTAATTGCAAACAATAGAGAAATGGTTAAATCATACTCAATGAGGTCGAGTGAGGACTGCAGGGCCAGATGGAGAACTATGTCAGCATGAGGAGTTGTCAGGTGGCTGTGGCCCAACATGTGGACACGTTGAGGGGAGGAGAGATAGGTTTACAGTGAATGGGAGAAGAGAAGAAAAGGTTTACCGACCATGAAGTGGTAACAATGTACACAATGTTATCTGTCTTTTAGTTTGTGAATGGCCACTGGTATGTAGTTTGTATAGTGGTAAAACCATGACATAAGAATGCTCTCTCTTTTTCTCTCTCAGAAATAGTTCATGGACCTCCAGAGTGGTCAGCTGGTTTGTGTGTGTGTGTGTGTGTGCGTGTGCGTGTGCGTGTGCGTGTGGTGTGTGTGTGTGTGTGTGTGTGTGTGTGTGTGTGTGTGTGTGTGTGTGTGTGGTGCGTGCGTGTAGGTCAGGCTGGTGTCATCAGAGGCAAGGAGGAAATCTGGAAGGATCTTAGAGTCTTGGTTATAATCCAGAAAGAGAGAGAGGGAGAGAAAGAGAGAAAGAAAGGGGAGGGATATCAACATCAAACATGACCACTACACAAGGTGCTGGGTTAGGAAGGTGTATGAGGGGAGGAGAGGAGGGAGGAGGAGGAGGAGGAGGAGGGAGGGGCGAGCTGTGGTTTTTATGTTCATTGTGGTCTTTACCTTTTTGATCCACTTCTATTCAAGCATCGGAAAAAAGAGAAAGAGAGAGGAAGACAGGGAGAGAGAGAGAGACAGAGTAAGAGAGACAGAGAGAAAAAGAGAGAGAGCAAAGAGAATGAAAGAAAAACAGGTGCAGGAAAAAAGACAAAATTGAGATTAAATAAAACGCTATCCTTTCTCTCTTTCTTTAAGCATGTTATTTGTTCTGTGTTACGGTTGGCTACTCAGAGAAAGGATGGCGACTCAAATGAAAAATGAGGAGGGAAAATGGCCTGACCTCGGATTTACTCCATTTCCATTCCATTAACCCAACAATCCCCAACCATCCACACATACATGTACTCAACCCGACCTCCTGTTTTACGTCTTAGGATCCCACCCCTCCCTCCCCCCTCTTTCTTTCTTTCTTTCTTTCTTTCTTTCTTTCTTTCTTTCTTTCTTTCTTTCTTTCTTTCTTTCTTTCTTTCTTTCTTTCTTTCTTTCTTTCTTTCTTTCTTTCTTTCTTTCTTTCTTTCTTTCTTTCTCTCCTTCCGAACTCCAGCTCCTGGGTCCTGTCAGGGAGAGAAAAACACATATATGTTCCTGAAGAATCTTCTTTGGAAGCAGCTGTGGGAGAAATAGAGCTAGATAGAGGGATGGAGAGATGAGAGGGTGATGAGGAAAGTGGCCCAGTGTGTGGGGTGTCACTGTGCCTCTCGTCTAGCCCCTCTCCAGGGTTACAGGGTCTACATTGAACCTGTCTCTTAATCCCAGGAAAGTGGTGCTGCATCTGACTGCGCTCTGTACGCCAAATCACGGCGCTCAGCTACAGAACCCCGCCATTCGCTCAATCCATCGACCAGCCAATCAATGGGGAGCAGCTTGCTCGCGGGCTCAGATGCACTCATCAAAAGAGAAGGAAGGAAAAAAGAGAGAGAACAAAGAAACAGAGAGATTGAGAGACGGAAGGAGGAGACAGAAGAAAGTAAAGTGTACGAGAGAGAGAGAGAGAGAGAGAGAGAGAGAGAGAGAGAGAGAGAGCACAGAGTCTGAGACACAGCCCTGTCTTTTGGTCTACACCAGGCTCATCAAACACTAATCACTAGTCTGTGTGTTGAGCCTCTATGAGGCTTTGGCTGACATAAGCAGTTATGGCAGTTTGTAAGGCAGCTTTCCATAGACATCACTCTTGTGGCGGACAAATGAGTGGTGTGTGTGTTTGTGTGTGTGAGAGAGAAGTGTGTCTGTGTTTGTGTGTATATATGTGTGTGTGTATTTGTTCCCTGCCACGTGGAAGGAGACGTGTCATGGACATGTGTCCTGCATGTTGCTACCGCTGAACGTGTGAATGCTGTGTGAAGCCTTTTGGTCCCTGGAGAGCCATGTCATGTGAAGTCATCACCTCTCTCATCAACAGTACAGCATGAGAGGTGTCTGTACTGGACACATTCCAGGAAAGAGGAGAAGAGGAGGAAGAAGAGGAGGAGGAAGAGAGAGAGAGGGAGAGAGAGAGAGAGAGAGAGAGAGAGAGAGAGAGAGAGAGAGAGAGAGAGAGAGAGAGAGAGAGAGGGGGCCTTTCTGCATCAGAGCAACAGAGCACCACCATCTCTAAAGCTTTTATCATCAGACAGCTAGATCAGACGCTGGGAGAAACCCTGTGAAGAGAGTAGGAGTGGCAGCCATTTCATCCTTCAGGGGAGCATCTATGGGCTCATGTATGGGTCCCACGTGGCCAGGGCAGGGGGGCACCAGGAGGGCAGGAGGAGGGAGCTAACTCCCACTGCTAGAGCAGCCATTAGAGCATCAGAGCAAGAGGAGAGAGCGGAAGGAGGAGGAGGAGACTGAGGCGGGAGGAGGGGAGAGGGCGGCAGAAGGAAACGAGAGGGTGGAAGGAGGAGGGGGAGAATGAGGCAGGATGAGGCTCACAGTGTCAGAACAGCATGGTGGACGGAGAAAGCGAGAGAGAGAGAGGCGAGAGCAAGATGCTCATGGCTGTAAACAGACACACTGTGGGCTGATGTGTAAAGTGGGGCCCTGCATGGTGCAGTGTGGAGGTTTGATGTGGTGTCTCTTTATGACAGTTATGTGTCAGACAGGGTCCAAGGGGGAGCAGGGGGCCCTTTATATCATGTTTCTGTGTGACCTGTTTTCTAAACACACACTACCATCAGGGAGATAACAAAATTGTGTGTGTTGGTGTGGAGGGTGATGGAGTGGAGGAGAGGAGCTAGAATAAAGGAAAGGTAGAGAGAATGAGAGAGTGAAGCAGAGAAATGAGAATGAATGAGAGAGGTAGAGAGAACGAGAGAGTGAAGCAGAGAAATGAGAATGAAGGAGAGAGGTAGAGAGAACGAGAGAGTGAAGCAGAGAAATGAGAATGAAGGAGAGAGGTAGAGAGAACGAGAGAGTGAAGCAGAGAAATGAGAATGAATGAGAGAGGTAGAGAGAACGAGAGAGTGAAGCAGAGAAATGAGAATAAAGGAGAGAGGTAGAGAGAACGAGAGAGTGAAGCAGAGAAATGAGAATAAAGGAGAGAGGTAGAGAGAACGAGAGAGTGAAGCAGAGAAATGAGAATGAAGGAGAGAGGTAGAGAGAACGAGAGAGTGAAGCAGAGAAATGAGAATGAAGGAGAGAGGTAGAGAGAACGAGAGAGCCCTAATAAAAGAGGGATGAACTGCTTTGGTGAGGAAGAGGAGAGAAGGAGAAGAAAAGAGGAAGATTTGATTTGTTGACGTCCTCTGGTCCTTGTCTGCTGCTCTGTAAAGTAGCGCACACACACACACACACACACACACACACACACACACACACACACACACACACCACACACACACACACCACACACACACACACACACACACACACACACACACACACACACACACACACACTGTGCATTGCGGGGTGTTAGTGTACAGTAGAGCCACCTGGGTCTCTGTGTGTTTGATTCATTCAGGCTCCATCGTAGGTCCCCTGGTGAGAATGAAAACCCAGGCACCTCCTCTGCTCAGCACTGCTCTCCAGAACCCTATCAATTACCCCCACTGCTAACGAGGCACAGCACGCTAACACAGAGCTACATATACACGGATACCTGAGGAGCACTGCAGGGCAACCTTTCTTCTCCTCTCTCCTTCAACACACCGCTGAGAAATAGCATGCCCTATGTCCTCTCCTGCTGTCTCTTCATCCTTCATTCATTTCTTCCAGGCTCAACCCAATCCTCCCATTTGTCGCTCACCAAACATGAGTCCCTAACGGTACACATATTTATAGAATCTCCCTTTCTGACATCATTGAATTGCATTTCTCTCTCTTTCTCGCTGAAACGTGTCAAACTACAACACAATTACCCCTTCTCCTGACAAACCCATCCAGACAAGTAAACTATAAGTTACAGAAGCTTTGTGTCCGGAAAGGCACTTATATGAATACACGCCCCAGAATACATTTCTGTGATTGAAATGTCCCGATCCGCAGTACACAGACCCAGTGGTGACTTCTAGAAACGTATAGAAGGACATTATAAAGAAGTTAAAGCTACTAAACAGCATAGAGTAGCACAGTACATGACGGGTGATTTAACAATTCACTTATTCAGTTAGCTGCACAGTTATTATTAACAAGATAAGTTGGCCAATTGATGCAATAGCAGAAGGCCTGACTCTCCACTCAGTGTAAAAGTCCTGGTCGTGTAGCATGGATCTCCCCACTGGAAAGAGCAGTAGGGATCAATAATGATGTAGTGCTACATTTAATTGGAGCAGGGACAGCTAGAGTTCCACTCTCCTCTCTACATTTACTGGGAGCAGGGACAGGCAGAGTTCCACTCTCCTCTCTACACTCTGCTCTCTACATTTCCTGGGAGCAGGGACAGGTAGAGTTCCACTCTCCTCTCTACATTTACTGGGAGCAGGGACAGGCAGAGTTCCACTCTCCTCTCTACACTCTGCTCTCTACATTTACTGGGAGCAGGGACAGGCAGAGTTCCACTCTCCTCTCTACACTCTGCTCTCTACATTTCCTGGGAGCAGGGACAGGTAGAGTTCCACTCTGCTCTCTACATTTACTGGGAGCAGGGAGAGGTAGAGTTCAACTCTCCTCTCTACACTCAGCTCTCTACATTTACTGGGAGCAGGGACAGGGAGAGTTCCACTCTGCTCTCTACACTCTGCTCTCTACATTTACTGGGAGCAGGGACAGGTAGAGTTCCACTCTGCTCTCTACGTTTACTGGAAGCAGGGACAGGTAGAGTTACACTGTCCTCTCTACATTTACTGGAAGCAGGGACAGGTAGAGTTACACTCTCCTCTCTACACTCTGCTCTCTACATTTACTGGGAGCAGGGACAGGTAGAGTTCCACTCTGCTGTCTACACTCCGCTCTCTACATTTACTGGGAGCAGGGACAGGTAGAGTTCCACTCTGCTCTCTACATTTACTGGGAGCAGGGATAGGTAGAGTTCCACTCTGCTCTCTACACTCCGCTCTCTACATTTACTGGGAGTAGGGACAGGTAGAGTTCCACTCTGCCTCTCTACGGGAGCGGCGGCGGTTCCCTGCCCCACTCGGGCAGGGCAGGAGAGCACCCCCCCCCGCCCCCGGGCAGGGACGGTGGTCCACTCCCCTCTCTACACTCTGCTCTCTACATTTCCTGGGAGCAGGGACAGGTAGAGTTCCACTCTGCTCTCTATATTTACTGGGAGCAGGGAGAGGTAGAGTTCCACTCTCCTCTCTACACTCAGCTCTCTACATTTACTGGGAGCAGGGACAGGGAGAGTTCCACTCTGCTCTCTACACTCTGCTCTCTACATTTACTGGGAGCAGGGACAGGTAGAGTTCCACTCTGCTCTCTACATTTACTGGAAGCAGGGACAGGTAGAGTTACACTCTCCTCTCTACATTTACTGGAAGCAGGTACAGGTAGAGTTACACTCTCCTCTCTACACTCTGCTCTCTACATTTACTGGGAGCAGGGACAGGTAGAGTTCCACTCTGCTGTCTACACTCCGCTCTCTACATTTACTGGGAGCAGGGACAGGTAGAGTTCCACTCTGCTCTCTACATTTACTGGGAGCAGGGATAGGTAGAGTTCCACTCTGCTCTCTACACTCCGCTCTCTACATTTACTGGGAGTAGGGACAGGTAGAGTTCCACTCTGCTCTCTACATTTACTGGGAGCAGGAACAGGCAGAGTTCCACTCTCCTCTCTACACTCTACATTTACTGGGAGCAGGGACAGGTAGAGTTCCACTCTCCTTTCTACACTCTGCTCTCTATATTTACTGGGAGCAGGGACAGGTAGAGCTCCACTCTGCTCTCTTCATTTACTGGGAGCAGGGACAGGTATAGTTCCACTCTCCTCTCTACACTCTGCTCTCTACATTTACTGAGAGCAGGGACAGGTAGAGCTCCACTCTGCTCTCTTCATTTACTGGGAGCAGGGACAGGTATAGTTCCACTCTCCTCTCTACACTCTGCTCTCTACATTTACTGGGAGCAGGGACAGGTAGAGTTCCACTCTGCTCTCTACATTTACTGGGAGCTGGGACAGGTAGAGTTCCACTCTGCTCTCTACATTGACTGGGAGTAGGGACATGTAGAGTTCCACTCTGCTCTCTAAATTTACTGGGAGCAGGGACAGGTAGAGTTCCACTCTGCTCTCTACACTCTGCACTGTACATTTACTGGGAGCAGGGACAGGTAGAGTTCCACTCTGCTCTCTATACTCTGCTCTCTACATTTACTGGGAGCAGGGACAGGTAGAGTTCCACTATCCTCTCTACACTCTACATTTACTGGGAGCAGGGACAGGTGGAGTTCCACGCTGCTCTCTAGACTCTGCTCTCTATATTTACTGGGAGCAGTGACAGGTAGAGTTCCACTCTGCTCTCTACATTTACTGGGAGCAGGGACAGGTAGAATTCCACTCCGCTCTCTACATTTACTGGGAGCAGGGACAGGTAGAGTTCCACTCTGCTCTCTACATTTACTGGGAGCAGGGACAGGTAGAGTTCCACTCTGCTCTCTACATTTACTGGGAGCAGGGACAGGTAGAGTTCCACGCTGCTCTCTACATTTACTGGGAGCAGGGACAGGTAGAGTTCCATTCTCCTCTCTACACTCTGCTCTCTACATTTACTGGGAGCAGGGACAGGTAGAGCTACACTCTCCTCTCTACATCTACTGGGAGCAGGGACAGGTAGAGTTCCACTGTGCCCTCTACATTTACTGGGAGCAGGGACAGGTAGAGTTCCACTCTGCTCTCTACATTTACGGGGAGCAGGGACAGGTTGAGTTCCACTCTGCTCTCTACATTTACTGGGAGCAGGGACAGGTAGAGTTCCACGCTGCTCTCTACATTTACTGGGAGCAGGGACAGCTCGAGTTCCACTCTCCACTCTGCACTCTGCTCTCTACATTTACTGGGAGCAGGGACAGGTAGAGTACCACTCTCCTCTCTATACTTTGCTCTCTACATTTACTGAAAGCAGGGACAGGTATAGTTCCACTCTCCTCTCTGTACTCTGCTCTCTACATTTACTGGGAGCAGGGACAGGTAGAGTTCCACTCTGCTCTCTACATTTACTGGGAGCAGGGACAGGCAGAGTTCCACTCTCCTCTCTGCACTCTGCTCTCTACATTTACTGGGAGCAGGGACAGGTAGAGTTCCACTCTCCTCTCTACACTCTCCTCTCTACATTTACTGGGAGCAGGGACAGGTAGAGTTCCACTCTCCTCTCTACACTCTGCTCTCTACATTTACTGGGAGCAGGGACAGGTAGAGTTCCACTCTCCTCTCTACACTCTCCTCTCTACATTTACTGGGAGCAGGGACAGGTAGAGTTCCACTCTCCTCTCTACACTCTGCTCTCTACATTTACTGGGAGCAGGGACAGGTAGAGTTCCACTCTCCTCTCTACACTCTGCTCTCTACATTTACTGGGAGCGGGAACAGGTAGAGTTCCACTCTCCTCTCTGCACTCTGCTCTCTACATTTACTGGGAGCAGGGACAGGTAGAGTTCCACTCTGCTCTCTACATTTACTGGGAGCAGGGACAGGTAGAGTTCCACTCTCCTCTCTACACTCTGCTCTCTACATTTACTGGGAGCAGGGACATGTAGAGTTCCACTCTCCTCTCTACACTCTGCTCTCTACATTTACTGGGAGCAAGGACAGGTAGAGTTCCACTCTCCTCTCTACACTCTGCTCTATACATTTACTGGGAGCAGGGACAGGTAGGGTTCCACTCTCCTCTCTGCACTCTGCTCTCTACATTTACTGGGAGCAGGGACAGGTAAAGTTCCACTCTGCTCTCTGCACTAGGCTTTCTACATTGACTGGGAGCAGGGACAGGTAAAGTTCCACTCTGCTCTCTACACTCTGCTCTCTACATTTACTGGGAGCAGGGACAGGTAGAGTTCCACTCTGCTCTCTACACTCTGCTCTCTACATTTACTGGGAGCAGGGTCGTGTAGAGTTCCACTCTGCTCTCTACATTTACTGGGACCAGGGACAGGTAGAGTTCCACTCTCCTCTCTGCACTCTGCTCTCTACATTTACTGGATGCAGGGACAGGTAGAGTTCCACTATCCTCTCTGCACTCTGCTCTCTACATTTACTGGGAGCAGGGACATGTACAGTTCCACTCTGCTCTCTACATTTACTGGGAGCAGGGACAGGTAGAGTTCCACGCTGCTCTCTACATTTACTGGGAGCAAGGACAGGTAGAGTTCCACTCTGCTCTCTATATTTACTGGGAGCAGGGACAGGTAGAGTTCCACTCTGCTCTCTACATTTACAGGGAGCAGGGAAAGGTCGAGTTCCACTCTGCTCTCTACATTTACTGGGAGCAGGGACAGGTAGAGTTCCACGCTGCTCTCTACATTTACTGGGAGCAGGGACAGGTAGAGTTCCACTCTCCTCTCTACACTCTGCTCTCTACATTTACTGGGAGCGGGAACACGTAGATTTCCACTCTCCTCTCTGCACTCTGCTCTCTACATTTACTGGGAGCAGGGACATGTAGAGTTCCACTCTCCTCTCTGCACTCTGCTCTCTACATTTACTGGGAGCAGGGACATGTAGAGTTCCACTCTGCTCTCCACATTTACTGGGAGCAGGGACAGGTAGAGTTCCACTCTGCTCTCTACGTTGACTGGGAGTAGGGACATGTAGAGTTCCACTCTGCTCTCTACATTTACTGGGAGCAGGGACAGGTAGAGCTCCACTCTGCTCTCTTCATTTACTGGGAGCAGGGACATGTAGAGTTCCACTCTCCTCTCTACATTTATAGGGAGCAGGGACAGGTCGAGCTCCACTCTGCTCTCTTCATTTACTGGGAGCAGGGACAGGTATAGTTACACTCTCCTATCTACACTCTGCTCTCTACATTTACTGGGAGAAGGGACAGGTATAGTTCCACTCTCCTCTCTACACTCTGCTCTCTACATTTACTGGGAGCAGGGACAGGTAGGGTTCCACTCTCCTCTCTGCACTCTGCTCTCTACATTTACTGGGAGCAGGGACAGGTAAAGTTCCACTCTGCTCTCTGCACTAGGCTTTCTACATTGACTGGGAGCAGGGACAGGTAAAGTTCCACTCTGCTCTCTACACTCTGCTCTCTACATTTACTGGGAGCAGGGACAGGTAGAGTTCCACTCTGCTCTCTACACTCTGCTCTCTACATTTACTGGGAGCAGGGTCGTGTAGAGTTCCACTCTGCTCTCTACATTTACTGGGACCAGGGACAGGTAGAGTTCCACTCTCCTCTCTGCACTCTGCTCTCTACATTTACTGGATGCAGGGACAGGTAGAGTTCCACTATCCTCTCTGCACTCTGCTCTCTACATTTACTGGGAGCAGGGACATGTACAGTTCCACTCTGCTCTCTACATTTACTGGGAGCAGGGACAGGTAGAGTTCCACGCTGCTCTCTACATTTACTGGGAGCAAGGACAGGTAGAGTTCCACTCTGCTCTCTATATTTACTGGGAGCAGGGACAGGTAGAGTTCCACTCTGCTCTCTACATTTACAGGGAGCAGGGACAGGTCGAGTTCCACTCTGCTCTCTACATTTACTGGGAGCAGGGACAGGTAGAGTTCCACGCTGCTCTCTACATTTACTGGGAGCAGGGACAGGTAGAGTTCCACTCTCACCTCTACACTCTGCTCTCTACATTTACTGGGAGCGGGAACACGTAGATTTCCACTCTCCTCTCTGCACTCTGCTCTCTACATTTACTGGGAGCAGGGACATGTAGAGTTCCACTCTCCTCTCTGCACTCTGCTCTCTACATTTACTGGGAGCAGGGACATGTAGAGTTCCACTCTGCTCTCCACATTTACTGGGAGCAGGGACAGGTAGAGTTCCACTCTGCTCTCTACGTTGACTGGGAGTAGGGACATGTAGAGTTCCACTCTGCTCTCTACATTTACTGGGAGCAGGGACAGGTAGAGCTCCACTCTGCTCTCTTCATTTACTGGGAGCAGGGACATGTAGAGTTCCACTCTCCTCTCTACATTTATAGGGAGCAGGGACAGGTCGAGCTCCACTCTGCTCTCTTCATTTACTGGGAGCAGGGACAGGTATAGTTACACTCTCCTATCTACACTCTGCTCTCTACATTTACTGGGAGAAGGGACAGGTATAGTTCCACTCTCCTCTCTACACTCTGCTCTCTACATTTACTGGGAGCAGGGATAGGTATAGCTCCACTCTGCTCTCTACATTGACTGGGAGTAGAGACATGTAGAGTTCTACTCTGCTCTCTACATTTACTGGGTGCAGGGACAGGTAGAGTTCCACTCTGCTCTCTACATTTACTGGGAGATGGGACAGGTAGAGTTCAACTCTGCTCTCTACATTTACTGGGAGCAGGGACAGGTAGAATTCCACTCTGCTCTCTACATTTACTGGGAGCAGGGACAGGTAGAGTTCCACTCTCCTCTTTACACTCTGCTCTCTACATTTACTGGGAGCAGGGAGAGGTAGAGTTCCACTCTACTCTCTACACTCTGCTTTCTACATTTACTGGGAGCTGGGACAGGTCGAGTTCCACTCTGCTCTCTACACTCTGCTCTCTACATTTATTGGGAGCAGGGACATGTAGAGTTCCAATCTGCTCTCTACATTTACTGGGAGCAGGGACAGGTAGAGTTCCACTCTCCTCTCTACACTCTGCTCTCTACATTTACTGGGAGCTGGGACAGGTAGAGTTACACTCTCCTCTCTGCACTCTGCTCTCTACATTTACTGGGAGCAGGGACAGGTAGAGTTCCACTCTCCTCTCTACACTCTGCTCTCTACATTTACTGGGAGCTGGGACAGGTAGAGTTCCACTCTCCTCTCTACATTTACTGGGAGCAGGGACATGTAGAGTTCCACTCTGCTCTCCACATTTACTGGGAGCAGGGACATGTAGAGTTCCACACTGCTCTCTATATTTACTGGGAGCAGGGACATGTAGAGTTCCACTCTGCTCTCCACATTTACTGGGAGCAGGGACATGTAGAGTTCCACTCTGCTCTCTATATTTACTGGGAGCAGGGACAGGTAGAGTTCCACTCTGCTCTCTACATTTACTGGGAGCAGGGACAGGTAGAGCTCCACTCTGCTCTTTTCATTTACTGGGAGCAGGGACAGGTATAGTTACACTCTCCTCTCTACACTCTGCTCTCTAAATTTACTGGGAGAAGGGACAGGTATAGTTCCACTCTCCTCTCTACACTCTGCTCTCTAAATTTACTGGGAGCAGGGACAGGTAGAGTTCCACTCTGCTCTCTACACTCTGCTCTCTAGATTTACTGGGAGCAGGGACAGGTATAGCTCCACTCTGCTCTCTACATTTACTGGGAGCAGGGACATGTAGAGTTCCACTCTGATCTCTACATTTACTGGGAGCAGGGACATGTTGAGTTCCACTCTGCTCTCCACATTTACTGGGAGCAGGGACATGTAGTGTTCCACTCTGCTCTCTATATTTACTGGGAGCAGGGACAGGTAGAGTTCCACTCTGCTCTCTACATTTACGGGGAGCAGGGACAGGTCTAGTTCCACTCTGCTCTCTACATTTACTGGGAGCAGGGACAGCTCGAGTTCCACTCTCCTCTCTGCACTCTGCTCTCTACATTTACTGGGAGCAGGGACAGGTAGAGTTCCACTCTCCTCTCTACACTCTGCTCTCTACATTTACTGGGAGCAGGGACACGTAGAGTTCCACGCTGCTCTCTACATTTACTGGGAGCAGGGACAGGTAGAGTTCCATTCTCCTCTCTACACTCTGCTCTCTACATTTACTGGGAGCTGGGACAGGTAGAGTTCCACTCTCCTCTCTACACTCTGCTCTCTACATTTACTGGGAGCAGGGACATGTAGAGTTCCACTCTGCTCTCCACATTTACTGGGAGCAGGGACATGTAGAGTTCCACACTGCTCTCTATATTTACTGGGAGCAGGGACATGTAGAGTTCCACTCTGCTCTCCACATTTACTGGAAGCAGGGACATGTAGAGTTCCACTCTGCTCTCTATATTTACTGGGAGCAGGGACAGGTAGAGTTCCACTCTGCTCTCTACATTTACTGGGAGCAGGGACAGGTAGAGCTCAACTCTGCTCTCTTCATTTACTGGGAGCAGGGACAGGTATAGCTACAATCTCCTCTCTACACTCTGCTCTCTACATTTACTGGGAGAAGGGACAGGTATAGTTCCACTCTCCTCTCTACACTCTGCTCTCTAAATTTACTTGGAGCAGGGACAGGTATAGCTCCACTCTGCTCTCTACATTTACTGGGATCAGGGACATGTAGAGTTCCACTCTGATCTCTACATTTACTGGGAGCAGGGACATGTAGAGTTCCACTCTCCTCTCTGCACTCTGCTCTCTACATTTACTGGGAGCAGGGACATGTAGAGTTCCACTCTGCGCTCTATATTTACTGGGAGCAGGGACAGGTAGAGTTCCACTCTGCTCTCTACATTTACTGGGAGCAGGGACATGTAGAGTTCCACTCTGATCTCTACATTTACTGGGAGCAGGGACATGTTGAGTTCCACATTGCTCTCTATATTTACTGGGAGCAGGGACAGGTAGAGTTCCACTCTGCTCTCTACATTTACTGGGAGCAGGGACAGGTAGAGCTCAACTCTGCTCTCTTCATTTACTGGGAGCAGGGACAGGTATAGCTACAATCTCCTCTCTACACTCTGCTCTCTACATTTACTGGGAGAAGGGACAGGTATAGTTCCACTCTCCTCTCTACACTCTGCTCTCTAAATTTACTGGGAGCAGGGACAGGTAGAGTTCCACTCTGCTCTCTACACTCTGCTCTCTAGATTTACTTGGAGCAGGGACAGGTATAGCTCCACTCTGCTCTCTACATTTACTGGGATCAGGGACATGTAGAGTTCCACTCTGATCTCTACATTTACTGGGAGCAGGGACATGTAGAGTTCCACTCTCCTCTCTGCACTCTGCTCTCTACATTTACTGGGAGCAGGGACATGTAGAGTTCCACTCTGCGCTCTATATTTACTGGGAGCAGGGACAGGTAGAGTTCCACTCTGCTCTCTACATTTACAGGGAGCAGGGACAGGTCGAGTTCCACTCTGCTCTCTACATTTACTCGGAGCAGGGACAGCTCGAGTTCCACTCTCCTCTCTGCACTCTGCTCTCTACATTTACTGGGAGCAGGGACAGGTAGAGTTCCACTCTCCTCTCTACACTCTGCTCTCTACATTTACTGGGAGCAGGGACAGGTAGAGTTCCACGCTGCTCTCTACATTTACTGGGAGCAGGGACAGGTAGAGTTCCACTCTCCTCTCTACACTCTGCTCTCTACATTTACTGGGTGCTGGGACAGGTAGAGTTCCACTCTCCTCTCTACACTCTGCTCTCTACATTTACTGGGAGCAGGGACATGTAGAGTTCCACTCTGCTCTCCACATTTACTGGGAGCAGGGACATGTAGAGTTCCACACTGCTCTCTATATTTACTGGGAGCAGGGACATGTAGAGTTCCACTCTGCTCTCCACATTTACTGGAAGCAGGGACATGTAGAGTTCCACTCTGCTCTCTACATTTACTGGGATCAGGGACAGGTAGAGTTCGACTCTGCTCTCTACATTTACTGGGAGCAGGGACAGGTAGTTCCACTCTGCTCTCTACATTTACTGGGAGCAGGGACAGCTCGAGTTCCACTCTCCTCTCTGCACTCTGCTCTCTACATTTACTGGGAGCAGGGACAGGTAGAGTTCCACTCTCCTCTCTACACTCTGCTCTCTACATTTACTGGGAGCAGGGACAGGTAGAGTTCCACGCTGCTCTCTACATTTACTGGGAGCAGGGACAGGTAGAGTTCCACTCTCCTCTCTACACTCTGCTCTCTACATTTACTGGGAGCTGGGACAGGTAGAGTTCCACTCTCCTCTCTACAATCTGCTCTCTACATTTACTGGGAGCAGGGACATGTAGAGTTCCACTCTGCTCTCCACATTTACTGGGAGCAGGGACATGTAGAGTTCCACACTGCTCTCTATATTTACTGGGAGCAGGGACATGTAGAGTTCCACTCTGCTCTCCACATTTACTGGAAGCAGGGACATGTAGAGTTCCACTCTGCTCTCTATATTTACTGGGAGCAGGGACAGGTAGAGTTCCACTCTGCTCTCTACATTTACTGGGAGCAGGGACAGGTATAGCTACACTCTCCTCTCTACACTCTGCTCTCTACATTTACTGGGAGAAGGGACAGGTATAGTTCCACTCTCCTCTCTACACTCTGCTCTCTAAATTTACTGGGAGCAGGGACAGGTAGAGTTCCACTCTGCTCTCTACACTCTGCTCTCTAGATTTACTGGGAGCAGGGACAGGTATAGCTCCACTCTGCTCTCTACATTTACTGGGATCAGGGATATGTAGAGTTCCACTCTGATCTCTACATTTACTGGGAGCAGGGACATGTAGAGTTCCACTCTCCTCTCTGCACTCTGCTCTCTACATTTACTGGGAGCAGGGACATGTAGAGTTCCACTCTGCTCTCCACATTTACTGGGAGCAGGGACATGTAGAGTTCCACTCTGCTCTCTATATTTACTGGGAGCAGGGACAGGTAGAGTTCCACTCTGCTCTCTACATTTACGGGGAGCAGGGACAGGTCGAGTTCCACTCTGCTCTCTACATTTACTGGGAGCAGGGACAGCTCGAGTTCCACTCTCCTCTCTGCACTCTGCTCTCTACATTTACTGGGAGCAGGGACAGGTAGAGTTCCACTCTCCTCTCTACACTCTGCTCTCTACATTTACTGGGAGCAGGGACAGGTAGAGTTCCACGCTGCTCTCTACATTTACTGGGAGCAGGGACAGCTCGAGTTCCACTCTCCTCTCTGCACTCTGCTCTCTACATTTACTGGGAGCAGGGACAGCTCGAGTTCCACTCTCCTCTCTGCACTCTGCTCTCTACATTTACTGGGAGCAGGGACAGCTCGAGTTCCACTCTCCTCTCTGCACTCTGCTCTCTACATTTACTGGGAGCAGGGACAGGTAGAGTTCCACTCTCCTCTCTACACTCTGCTCTCTAAATTTACTGGGAGCTGGGACAGGTAGAGTTCCACTCTCCTCTCTACACTCTGCTCTCTACATTTACTGGGAGCAGGGACATGTAGAGTTCCACTCTGCTCTCCACATTTACTGGGAGCAGGGACATGTAGAGTTCCACACTGCTCTCTATATTTACTGGGAGCAGGGACATGTAGAGTTCCACTCTGCTCTCCACATTTACTGGAAGCAGGGACATGTAGAGTTCCACTCTGCGCTCTACATTTACTGGGATCAGGGACAGGTAGAGTTCCACTCTGCTCTCTACATTTACTGGGAGCAGGGACAGGTAGAGCTCCAATCTGCTCTCTTCATTTACTGGGAGCAGGGACAGGTATAGTTACACTCTCCTCTCTACACTCTGCTCTCTACATTTACTGGGAGAAGGGACAGGTATAGTTCCACTCTCCTCTCTACATTTACTGGGAGCAGGGACAGGTATAGCTCCACTCTGCTCTCTACATTGACTGGGAGTAGGGACATGTAGAGTTCCACTCTGCTCTCTAAATTGACTGGGAGCAGGGACAGGTAGAGTTCCACTCTGCTCTCTACACTCTGCTCTCTAGATTTACTGGGAGCAGGGACAGGTAGAGTTCCACTCTCCTCTCTACACTCTGCTCTCTACATTTACTGGGTGCAGGGACAGGTAGAGTTCCACTCTGCTCTCTACATTTACTGGGAGCAGGGACAGGTAGAGTTCCACTCTGCTGTCTACATTTACTGGGAGCAGGGACAGGAAGAGTTCCACGCTGCTCTCTACATTTACTGGGAGCAGGGACAGGTATAGTTCCACTCTCCTCTCTACACTCTGCTCTCTACATTTACTGGGAGCAGGGACAGGTAGAGTTCCACTCTCCTCTTTACACTCTGCTCTCTACATTTACTGGGAGCAGGGACAGGTATAGTTCCACTCTCCTCTCTACACTCTGCTCTCTACATTTACTGGGAGCAGGGACAGGTAGAGTTCCACTCTCCTCTTTACACTCTGCTCTCTACATTTACTGGGAGCAGGGACATGTAGAGTTCCACTCTGCTCTCTACATTTACTGGGAGCAGGGACAGGTAGAGTTCCACTCTCCTCTCTACACTCTGCTCTCTACATTTACTGGGAGCTGGGACAGGTAGAGTTCCACTCTCCTCTCTGCGCTCTGCTCTCTACATTTACTGGGAGCAGGGACTGGTAGAGTTCCACTCTCCTCTCTACACTCTGCTCTCTACATTTACTGGGAGCTGGGACAGGTAGAGTTCCACTCTCCTCTCTACACTCTGCTCTCTACATTTACTGGGATCAGGGACATGTAGAGTTCCACTCTGCTCTCTACATTTACTGGGAGCAGGGACAGGTAGAGTTCCACTCTCCTCTCTACACTCTGCTCTCTACATTTACTGGGAGCAGGGACAGGTAGAGTTCCACTCTCCTCTCTGTACTCTGCTCTCTACATTTACAGGGAGCAAGGACATGTAGAGATCACCACTGCTCTCTACATTTACTGGGAGCAGGGACAGGTAGAGTTCCACTCTGCTCCCTACATTTACTGGGAGCAGGGACAGGTAGAGTTCCACTCTGCTCTCTACATTTAATGGGAGCAGGGACAGGTAGAGTTCCATTCTCCTCTCTACACTCAGCTCTCTACATTTACTGGAAGCTGGGACAGGTAGAGTTCAACTCTCCTCTCTACACTCTGCTCTCTACATTTACTGGGAGCAGGTACATGTAGAGTTCCACTCTGCTCTCTACATTTACTGGGAGCAGGGACAGGTAGAGTTCCACTCTCCTCTCTACACTCTACTCTCTACATTTACTGGGAGCAGGGACATGTAGAGTTCCACTCTGCACTCTACATTTACTGGGAGCAGGGACAGGTAGAGTTCCACTATGCTCTCTACACTCTGCTCTGTACATTTACTGGGAGCAGGGACAGGTAGAGTTCCACTCTCCTCTCTGCACTCTGCTCTCTACATTTACTGGGAGCAGGGACATGAAGAGTTCCACTCTCCTCTCTACACCCTGCTCTCTACATTTACTGGGAGCAGGGACAGGCAGAGTTCCACTCTCCACTCTGCACTCTTCTCTCTACATTTACTGGGAGCAGGGACAGGTAGAGTTCCACTCTCCTCTCTGCACTCTGCTCTCTACATTTACAGGGAGCAGGGACATGTAGAGTTCCACTCTGCTCTCTACATTTACTGGGAGCAGGGACAGGTAGAGTTCCACTCTGCTCTCTACATTTACTGGGAGCAGGGACATTTACTGGGAGCAGGGACAGGTAGAGTTCCACGCTGCTCTCTAGACTCTGCTCTCTATATTTACTGGGAGCAGTGACAGGTAGAGTTCCACTCTGCTCTCTACATTTACTGGGAGCAGGGACAGGTAGAATTCCACTCTGCTCTCTACATTTACTGGGAGCAGGGACAGGTAGAGTTCCACTCTGCTCTCTACATTTACTGGGAGCAGGGACAGGTAGAGTTCCATTCTCCTCTCTACACTCTGCTCTCTACATTTACTGGGAGCAGGGACAGGTAGAGTTCCACTCTGCTCTCTTCATTTACTGGGAGCAGGGACAGGTAGAGCTACACTCTCCTCTCTACATCTACTGGGAGCAGGGACAGGTAGAGTTCCACTGTGCCCTCTACATTTACTGGGAGCAGGGACAGGTAGAGTTCCACTCTGCTCTCTACATTTACGGGGAGCAGGGACAGGTCGAGTTCCACTCTGCTCTCTACATTTACTGGGAGCAGGGACAGGTAGAATTCCACTCTGCTCTCTACATTTACTGGGAGCAGGGACAGGTAGAGTTCCACTCTGCTCTCTACATTTACTGGGAGCAGGGACAGGTAGAGTTCCATTCTCCTCTCTACACTCTGCTCTCTACATTTACTGGGAGCAGGGACAGGTAGAGTTCCACTCTGCTCTCTTCATTTACTGGGAGCAGGGACAGGTAGAGCTACACTCTCCTCTCTACATCTACTGGGAGCAGGGACAGGTAGAGTTCCACTGTGCCCTCTACATTTACTGGGAGCAGGGACAGGTAGAGTTCCACTCTGCTCTCTACATTTACGGGGAGCAGGGACAGGTCGAGTTCCACTCTGCTCTCTACATTTACTGGGAGCAGGGACAGGTAGAGTTCCACGCTGCTCTCTACATTTACTGGGAGCAGGGACAGCTCGAGTTCCACTGTCCTCTCTATACTTTGCTCTCTACATTTACTGAAAGCAGGGACAGGTATAGTTCCACTCTCCTCTCTGCACTCTGCTCTCTACATTTACTGGGAGCAGGGACAGGTAGAGTTCCACTCTGCTCTCTACATTTACTGGGAGCAGGGACAGGCAGAGTTCCACTCTCCTCTCTGCACTCTGCTCTCTACATTTATTGAGAGCAGGGACAGGTAGAGTTCCACTCTCCTCTCTACACTCTCCTCTCTACATTTACTGGGAGCAGGGACAGGTAGAGTTCCACTCTCCTCTCTACACTCTGCTCTCTACATTTACTGGGAGCAGGGACAGGTAGATTTCCACTCTCCTCTCTACACTCTGCTCTCTACATTTACTGGGAGCAGGGACAGGTAGAGTTCCACTCTCCTCTCTACACTCTGCTCTCTACATTTACTGGGAGCAGGGACAGGTAGAGTTCCACTCTCCTCTCTACACTCTACTCTCTACATTTACTGGGAGCAGGGACATGTAGAGTTCCACTCTGCACTCTACATTTACTGGGAGCAGGGACAGGTAGAGTTCCACTATGCTCTCTACACTCTGCTCTGTACATTTACTGGGAGCAGGGACAGGTAGAGTTCCACTCTCCTCTCTGCACTCTGCTCTCTACATTTACTGGGAGCAGGGACATGAAGAGTTCCACTCTCCTCTCTACACCCTGCTCTCTACATTTACTGGGAGCAGGGACAGGCAGAGTTCCACTCTCCACTCTGCACTCTTCTCTCTACATTTACTGGGAGCAGGGACAGGTAGAGTTCCACTCTCCTCTCTGCACTCTGCTCTCTACATTTACAGGGAGCAGGGACATGTAGAGTTCCACTCTGCTCTCTACATTTACTGGGAGCAGGGACAGGTAGAGTTCCACTCTGCTCTCTACATTTACTGGGAGCAGGGACATTTACTGGGAGCAGGGACAGGTAGAGTTCCACGCTGCTCTCTAGACTCTGCTCTCTATATTTACTGGGAGCAGTGACAGGTAGAGTTCCACTCTGCTCTCTACATTTACTGGGAGCAGGGACAGGTAGAATTCCACTCTGCTCTCTACATTTACTGGGAGCAGGGACAGGTAGAGTTCCACTCTGCTCTCTACATTTACTGGGAGCAGGGACAGGTAGAGTTCCATTCTCCTCTCTACACACTGCTCTCTACATTTACTGGGAGCAGGGACAGGTAGAGTTCCACTCTGCTCTCTTCATTTACTGGGAGCAGGGACAGGTAGAGCTACACTCTCCTCTCTACATCTACTGGGAGCAGGGACAGGTAGAGTTCCACTGTGCCCTCTACATTTACTGGGAGCAGGGACAGGTAGAGTTCCACTCTGCTCTCTACATTTACGGGGAGCAGGGACAGGTCGAGTTCCACTCTGCTCTCTACATTTACTGGGAGCAGGGACAGGTAGAATTCCACTCTGCTCTCTACATTTACTGGGAGCAGGGACAGGTAGAGTTCCACTCTGCTCTCTACATTTACTGGGAGCAGGGACAGGTAGAGTTCCATTCTCCTCTCTACACTCTGCTCTCTACATTTACTGGGAGCAGGGACAGGTAGAGTTCCACTCTGCTCTCTTCATTTACTGGGAGCAGGGACAGGTAGAGCTACACTCTCCTCTCTACATCTACTGGGAGCAGGGACAGGTAGAGTTCCACTGTGCCCTCTACATTTACTGGGAGCAGGGACAGGTAGAGTTCCACTCTGCTCTCTACATTTACGGGGAGCAGGGACAGGTCGAGTTCCACTCTGCTCTCTACATTTACTGGGAGCAGGGACAGGTAGAGTTCCACGCTGCTCTCTACATTTACTGGGAGCAGGGACAGCTCGAGTTCCACTCTCCTCTCTATACTTTGCTCTCTACATTTACTGAAAGCAGGGACAGGTATAGTTCCACTCTCCTCTCTGCACTCTGCTCTCTACATTTACTGGGAGCAGGGACAGGTAGAGTTCCACTCTGCTCTCTACATTTACTGGGAGCAGGGACAGGCAGAGTTCCACTCTCCTCTCTGCACTCTGCTCTCTACATTTATTGAGAGCAGGGACAGGTAGAGTTCCACTCTCCTCTCTACACTCTCCTCTCTACATTTACTGGGAGCAGGGACAGGTAGAGTTCCACTCTCCTCTCTACACTCTGCTCTCTACATTTACTGGGAGCAGGGACAGGTAGATTTCCACTCTCCTCTCTACACTCTGCTCTCTACATTTACTGGGAGCAGGGACAGGTAGAGTTCCACTCTCCTCTCTACACTCTGCTCTCTACATTTACTGGGAGCAGGGACAGGTAGAGTTCCACTCTCCTCTCTACACTCTGCTCTCTACATTTACTGGGAGCGGGAACAGGTAGAGTTCCACTCTCCTCTCTGCACTCTGCTCTCTACATTTACTGGGAGCAGGGACAGGTAGAGTTCCACTCTGCTCTCTACATTTACTGGGAGCAGGGACAGGTAGAGTTCCACTCTCCTCTCTACACTCTGCTCTCTACATTTACTGGGAGCAGGGACATGTAGAGTTTCACTCTCCTCTCTACACTCTGCTCTCTACATTTACTGGGAGCAGGGACAGGTAGAGTTCCACTCCCCTCTCTACACTCTGCTCTCTACATTTACTGGGAGCAAGGACAGGTAGAGTTCCACTCTCCTCTCTACACTCTGCTCTATACATTTACTGGGAGCAGGGACAGGTAGAGTTCCACTATCCTCTCTGCACTCTGCTCTCTACATTTACTGGGAGCAGGGACAGGTAGAGTTCCACTCTCCTCTCTGCACTAGGCTTTCTACATTGACTGGGAGCAGGGACAGGTAAAGTTCCACTCTGCTCTCTACACTCTGCTCTCTACATTTACTGGGAGCAGGGACAGGTAGAGTTCCACTCTCCTCTCTACACTCTGCTCTCTACATTTACTGGGACCAGGGACAGGTAGAGTTCCACTCTGCTCTCTACATTTACTGGGAGCAGGGACATGTAGAGTTCCACTCTCCTCTCTGCACTCTGCTCTCTACATTTACTGGGAGCAGGGACATGTAGAGTTCCACTCTGCTCTCCACATTTGCTGGGAGCAGGGACATGTAGAGTTCAACTCAGCTCTCTACATTTACGGGGAGCAGGGACAGGTCGAGTTCCACTCTGCTCTCTACATTTACTGGGAGCAGGGACAGGTAGAGTTCCACGCTGCTCTCTACATTTACTGGGAGCAGGGACAGTTAGAGTTCAACTCTCCTCTCTGCACTCTGCTCTCTACATTTACTGGGAGCAGGGACAGGTAGAGTTCCACTCTCCTCTCTACACTCTGCTCTCTACATTTACTGGGAGCGGGAACACGTAGAGTTCCACTCTCCTCTCTGCACTCTGCTCTCTATATTTACTGGGAGCAGGGACATGTAGAGTTCCACTCTGCTCTCCACATTTACTGGGAGCAGGGACAGGTAGAGTTCCACTCTGCTCTCTACATTTACTGGGAGCAGGGACAGGTAGAGCTCCACTCTGCTCTCTACATTTACGGGGAGCAGGGACAGGTCGAGTTCCACTCTGCTCTCTACATTTACTGGGAGCAGGGACAGGTAGAATTCCACTCTGCTCTCTACATTTACTGGGAGCAGGGACAGGTAGAGTTCCACTCTGCTCTCTACATTTACTGGGAGCAGGGACAGGTAGAGTTCCATTCTCCTCTCTACACTCTGCTCTCTACATTTACTGGGAGCAGGGACAGGTAGAGTTCCACTCTGCTCTCTTCATTTACTGGGAGCAGGGACAGGTAGAGCTACACTCTCCTCTCTACATCTACTGGGAGCAGGGACAGGTAGAGTTCCACTGTGCCCTCTACATTTACTGGGAGCAGGGACAGGTAGAGTTCCACTCTGCTCTCTACATTTACGGGGAGCAGGGACAGGTCGAGTTCCACTCTGCTCTCTACATTTACTGGGAGCAGGGACAGGTAGAATTCCACTCTGCTCTCTACATTTACTGGGAGCAGGGACAGGTAGAGTTCCACTCTGCTCTCTACATTTACTGGGAGCAGGGACAGGTAGAGTTCCATTCTCCTCTCTACACTCTGCTCTCTACATTTACTGGGAGCAGGGACAGGTAGAGTTCCACTCTGCTCTCTTCATTTACTGGGAGCAGGGACAGGTAGAGCTACACTCTCCTCTCTACATCTACTGGGAGCAGGGACAGGTAGAGTTCCACTGTGCCCTCTACATTTACTGGGAGCAGGGACAGGTAGAGTTCCACTCTGCTCTCTACATTTACGGGGAGCAGGGACAGGTCGAGTTCCACTCTGCTCTCTACATTTACTGGGAGCAGGGACAGGTAGAGTTCCACGCTGCTCTCTACATTTACTGGGAGCAGGGACAGCTCGAGTTCCACTCTCCTCTCTATACTTTGCTCTCTACATTTACTGAAAGCAGGGACAGGTATAGTTCCACTCTCCTCTCTGCACTCTGCTCTCTACATTTACTGGGAGCAGGGACAGGTAGAGTTCCACTCTGCTCTCTACATTTACTGGGAGCAGGGACAGGCAGAGTTCCACTCTCCTCTCTGCACTCTGCTCTCTACATTTATTGAGAGCAGGGACAGGTAGAGTTCCACTCTCCTCTCTACACTCTCCTCTCTACATTTACTGGGAGCAGGGACAGGTAGAGTTCCACTCTCCTCTCTACACTCTGCTCTCTACATTTACTGGGAGCAGGGACAGGTAGATTTCCACTCTCCTCTCTACACTCTGCTCTCTACATTTACTGGGAGCAGGGACAGGTAGAGTTCCACTCTCCTCTCTACACTCTGCTCTCTACATTTACTGGGAGCAGGGACAGGTAGAGTTCCACTCTCCTCTCTACACTCTGCTCTCTACATTTACTGGGAGCGGGAACAGGTAGAGTTCCACTCTCCTCTCTGCACTCTGCTCTCTACATTTACTGGGAGCAGGGACAGGTAGAGTTCCACTCTGCTCTCTACATTTACTGGGAGCAGGGACAGGTAGAGTTCCACTCTCCTCTCTACACTCTGCTCTCTACATTTACTGGGAGCAGGGACATGTAGAGTTTCACTCTCCTCTCTACACTCTGCTCTCTACATTTACTGGGAGCAGGGACAGGTAGAGTTCCACTCCCCTCTCTACACTCTGCTCTCTACATTTACTGGGAGCAAGGACAGGTAGAGTTCCACTCTCCTCTCTACACTCTGCTCTATACATTTACTGGGAGCAGGGACAGGTAGAGTTCCACTATCCTCTCTGCACTCTGCTCTCTACATTTACTGGGAGCAGGGACAGGTAGAGTTCCACTCTCCTCTCTGCACTAGGCTTTCTACATTGACTGGGAGCAGGGACAGGTAAAGTTCCACTCTGCTCTCTACACTCTGCTCTCTACATTTACTGGGAGCAGGGACAGGTAGAGTTCCACTCTCCTCTCTACACTCTGCTCTCTACATTTACTGGGACCAGGGACAGGTAGAGTTCCACTCTGCTCTCTACATTTACTGGGAGCAGGGACATGTAGAGTTCCACTCTCCTCTCTGCACTCTGCTCTCTACATTTACTGGGAGCAGGGACATGTAGAGTTCCACTCTGCTCTCCACATTTGCTGGGAGCAGGGACATGTAGAGTTCAACTCAGCTCTCTACATTTACGGGGAGCAGGGACAGGTCGAGTTCCACTCTGCTCTCTACATTTACTGGGAGCAGGGACAGGTAGAGTTCCACGCTGCTCTCTACATTTACTGGGAGCAGGGACAGTTAGAGTTCAACTCTCCTCTCTGCACTCTGCTCTCTACATTTACTGGGAGCAGGGACAGGTAGAGTTCCACTCTCCTCTCTACACTCTGCTCTCTACATTTACTGGGAGCGGGAACACGTAGAGTTCCACTCTCCTCTCTGCACTCTGCTCTCTATATTTACTGGGAGCAGGGACATGTAGAGTTCCACTCTGCTCTCCACATTTACTGGGAGCAGGGACAGGTAGAGTTCCACTCTGCTCTCTACATTTACTGGGAGCAGGGACAGGTAGAGCTCCACTCTGCTCTCTTCATTTACTGGGAGCAGGGACATGTAGAGTTCCACACTGCTCTCTATATTTACTGGGAGCAGGGACAGGTCGAGCTCCACTCTGCTCTCTTCATTTACTGAGAGCAGGGACAGGTATAGTTACACTCTCCTATCTACACTCTGCTCTCTACATTTACTGGGAGCAGGGACAGGTATAGTTCCACTCTCCTCTCTACACTCTGCTCTCTACATTTACTGGGAGCAGGGACAGGTATAGCTCCACTCTGCTCTCTACATTGACTGGGAGTAGGGACATGTAGTGTTCCACTCTGCTCTCTAAATTTACTGGGAGCAGGGACATGTAGAGTTCCACTCTCCTCTCTACACTCTGCTCTCTACATTTACTGGGTGCAGGGACAGGTAGAGTTCAACTCTGCTCTCTACATTTACTGGGAGCAGGGACATGTAGAGTTCCATTCTGCTCTCTACATTTACTGGGAGCAGGGACAGGTAGAGTTCCACGCTGCTCTCTACACTCTGCTCTCCACATCTACTGGGAGCAGGGACAGGTAGAGTTCCACTCTGCTCTCTACATTTACTGGGAGCAGGGACAGGTAGAGTTCCACTCTCCTCTCTACACTCTGCTCTCTACATCTACTGGGAGCAGGGACAGGTAGAGTTCCACTCTGCTCTCTACATTTACTGGGAGCAGGGACAGGTAGAGTTCCACTCTCCTCTCTACACTCTGCTCTCTTCATTTACTGGGAGCAGGGACATGTAGAGTTCCACTCTGCTCTCTACATTTACTGGGAGCAGGGACATGTAGAGTTCCACTCTGCTCTCTACATTTACTGGGAGCAGGGACATGTAGAGTTCCACTCTGCTCTCTACATTTACTGGGAGCAGGGACAGGCAGAGTTCCACTCTGCTCTCTACATTTACTGGGAGCAGGGACAGGGAGATTTCAACTCTGCTCTCCACATTTACTGGGAGCAGGGACAGGTATAGTTCCACTCTCCTCTCTACACTCTACTCTCTACATTTACTGGGAGCAGGGACAGGTAGAGTTCCACTCTCCTCTCTACAATCTGCTCTCTACATTTACTGGGAGCAGGGACATGTAGAGTTCCACTCTGCTCTCTACATTTACTGGGAGCAGGGACAGGTAGAGTTCCACTCTCCTCTCTACACTCTGCTCTCTACATTTACTGGGAGCAGGGACATGTAGAGTTCCACTCTGCTCTCTACATTTACTGGGAGCAGGGACATGTAGAGTTCCACTCTGCTCTCTACATTTACTGGGAGCAGGGACAGGTAGAGTTCCACTCTCCTCTCTGCACTCTGCTCTCTACATTTACTGGGAGCAGGGACAGGTAGAGTTCCACTCTCCTCTCTGCACTCTGCTCTCTACATTTACTGGGAGCAGGGACATGTAGAGTTCCACTCTCCTCTGTACACTCTGCTCTCTACATTTACTGGGAGCAGGGACAGGTAGAGTTCCACTCTGCTCTCTACATTTACTGGGATCAGGGACAGGTAGAGTTCCACTCTGCTCTCTACATTTACTGGGAGCAGGGACATGTAGAGTTCCACTCTGCTCTCTACATTTACTGGGAGCAGGGACATGTAGAGTTACACTCTCCTCTCTACACTCTGCTCTCTACATTTACTGGGAGCAGGGACAGGCAGAGTTCCACTCTCCACTCTGCACTCTTCTCTCTACATTTACTGGGAGCAGGGACAGGTAGAGTTCCACTCTCCTCTCTGCAATCTGCTCTCTACATTTACAGGGAGCAGGGACATGTAGAGTTCCACTCTGCTCTCTACCTTTACTGGGAGCAGGGACAGGTAGAGTTCCACTCTGCTCTCTACATTTACTGGGAGCAGGGACAGGTAGATTTCCACTCTGCTCTCTACATTTACTGGGAGCAGGGACAGGTAGAGTTCCACTCTCCTCGCTGCACTCTGCTCTCTACATTGACTGGGAGCAGGGACAGGTAAAGTTCCACTCTGCTCTCTACACTCTGCTCTCTACATTTGTCACGTCCTGGCCAGTATAAGGGTTAATTGTCATTTTAGTTTGGTCAGGACGTGGCAGAGGGTATTTGTTTTATGTGGTTCAGGGTGGTGTGTTAGTTAGGAGGGCGTTTGATTTATTATTTCCAGGTTTTGAGTTATGGTCTATGTTGATGTATTTCTATGTGTAGTCTGGTTGATCTGTTTCTATGTTGAGTTAATTGGGGTGGACTTCCAATTGAAGGCAGCTGTGTGGTGTTGCCTTTGATTGGAAGTCCTATATTAGTTGGGTGTGTTTGTCTGTGTATTTGTGGGAGATTGTTCCGTGTTTAGTGTGTGTAAACCTAACAGGACTGTCAGTGTATCGTGCGTTCGTTTTTGTTATTTTCTATGTTCGTTTTGGAATTTATTAAAAGTTCAAAATGAACCATCTCAACTCTGCTGCATATTGGTCCTCATTTTCCGATGATGATTTCGCCATATCGTCCTCCGACGAAGAAATCCCTGACAACATTTACTGGGAGCAGGGACATGTAGAGTTCCACTCTCCTCTCTACACTCTGCTCTCTACATTTACTGGGAGCAGGGACAGGTAGAGTTCCACTCTGCTCTCTACATTTACTGGGAGCAGGGACAGGTAGAGTTCCACTCTGCTCTCTACATTTACTGGGAGCAAGGACATGTAGAGTTCCACTCTGCTCTCTACATTTACTGGGAGCAGGGACATGTAGAGTTCCACTCTCCTCTATACACTCTGCTCTCTACATTTACTGGGAGCAGGGACAGGTAGTGTTCCACTCTGCTCTCTTCATTTACTGGGAGCAGGGACATGTAGAGTTCCACTCTCCTCTCTGCACTCTGCTCTCTACATTTACTGGGAGCAAGGACATGTAGAGTTCCATTCTGCTCTCTACATTTATTGGGAGCAGGGACAGGTAGAGTTCCACTCTGCTCTCTACATTTACTGGGAGCAGGGACAGGTAGAGTTCCACGCTGCTCTCTACACTCTGCTCTCCACATCTACTGGGAGCAGGGACAGGTAGAGTTCCATTCTCCTCTCTACACTCTGCTCTCTACATCTACTGGGAGCAGGGACAGGTAGAGTTCCACTCTGCTCTCTACATTTACTGGGAGCAGGGACATGTAGAGTTCCACTCTGCTCTCTACATTTACTGGGAGCAGGGACAGGCAGAGTTCCACTCTGCTCTCTACATTTACTGGGAGCAGGGACAGGTAGAGTTCCACTCTCCTCTCTGCACTCTGCTCTCTACATTTACTGGGAGCAGGGACATGTAGAGTTCCACTCTGCTCTCTACACTCTGCTCTATACATTTACTGGGAGAAGGGACAGGTATAGTTCCACTCTCCTCTCTACACTCTGCTCTCTACATTTACTGGGAGCAGGGACAGGTATAGCTCCACTCTGCTCTCTACACTCTGCTCTCTAGATTTACTGGGAGCAGGGACAGGTAGAGTTCCACTCTCCTCTCTACACTCTGCTCTCTACATTTACTGGGTGCAGGGACAGGTAGAGTTCCACTCTGCTCTCTACATTTACTGGGAGCAGGGACAGGTAGGGTTCCACTCTGCTGTCTACATTTACTGGGAGCAGGGACAGGTAGAGTTCCACTCTGCTCTCTACATTTACTGGGAGCAGGGACAGGTAGAGTTCCACTCTGCTCTCTACATTTACTGGGAGCAGGGACAGGTAGAGTTCCACTCTGCTGTCTACATTTACTGGGAGCAGGGACAGGTAGAGTTCCACTCTCCTCTCTACACTCTCCTCTCTACATTTACTGGGAGCAGGGACAGGTAGAGTTCCACTCTCCTCTCTGCACTCTGCTCTCTACATTTACTGGGAGCAAGGACATGTAGAGTTCCACTCTGCTCTCTACATTTACTGGGAGCAGGGACATGTAGAGTTCCACTCTGCTCTCTACATTTAGGGGGAGCAGGGACATGTAGAGTTCCACTCTGCTCTCCACATCTACTGGGAGCAGGGACAGGTAGAGTTCCATTCTCCTCTCTACACTCTGCTCTCTACATCTACTGGGAGCAGGGACAGGTAGAGTTCCACTCTGCTCTCTACATTTACTGGGAGCAGGGACATGTAGAGTTCCACTCTGCTCTCTACATTTACTGGGAGCAGGGACAGGCAGAGTTCCACTCTGCTCTCTACATTTACTGGGAGCAGGGACAGGTAGAGTTCCACTCTCCTCTCTGCACTCTGCTCTCTACATTTACTGGGAGCAGGGACATGTAGAGTTCCACTCTGCTCTCTACACTCTGCTCTATACATTTACTGGGAGAAGGGACAGGTATAGTTCCACTCTCCTCTCTACACTCTGCTCTCTACATTTACTGGGAGCAGGGACAGGTATAGCTCCACTCTGCTCTCTACACTCTGCTCTCTAGATTTACTGGGAGCAGGGACAGGTAGAGTTCCACTCTCCTCTCTACACTCTGCTCTCTACATTTACTGGGTGCAGGGACAGGTAGAGTTCCACTCTGCTCTCTACATTTACTGGGAGCAGGGACAGGTAGGGTTCCACTCTGCTGTCTACATTTACTGGGAGCAGGGACAGGTAGAGTTCCACTCTGCTCTCTACATTTACTGGGAGCAGGGACAGGTAGAGTTCCACTCTGCTCTCTACATTTACTGGGAGCAGGGACAGGTAGAGTTCCACTCTGCTGTCTACATTTACTGGGAGCAGGGACAGGTAGAGTTCCACTCTCCTCTCTACACTCTCCTCTCTACATTTACTGGGAGCAGGGACAGGTAGAGTTCCACTCTCCTCTCTGCACTCTGCTCTCTACATTTACTGGGAGCAAGGACATGTAGAGTTCCACTCTGCTCTCTACATTTACTGGGAGCAGGGACATGTAGAGTTCCACTCTGCTCTCTACATTTAGGGGGAGCAGGGACATGTAGAGTTCCACTCTGCTCTCTACATTTACTGGGAGCAGGGACATGTAGAGTTCCACTCTCCTCTCTGCACTCTGCTTTCTACATTTACTGGGAGCAAGGACAGGTAGAGTTCCACGCTGCTCTCTACATTTACTGGGAGCAGGGACAGGTAGAGTTCCACGCTGCTCTCTATATTTACTGGAAGCAGGGACAGGTAGAGTTCCACTCTCCTCTCTACACTCTGCTCTCTACATCTACTGGGAGCAGGGACAGGTAGAGTTCCACTCTCCTCTCTACACTCTGCTCTCTTCATTTACTGGGAGCAGGGACATGTAGAGTTCCACTCTGCTCTCTACATTTACTGGGAGCAGGGAGAGGTAGAGTTCCACTCTGCTCTCTACATTTACTGGGAGCAGGGACAGGTAGAGTTCCACTCTCCTCTCTACACTCTGCTCTCTACATTTACTGGGAGCAGGGACAGGCAGAGTTCCAGTCTGCTCTCTACATTTACTCGGAGCAGGGACAGGCAGAGTTCCACTATCCTCTCTACACTCTGCTCTCTTCATTTACTGGGAGCAGGGCCATGTAGAGTTCCACTCTGCTCTCTACATTTACTGGGAGCAGGGACAGGCAGAGTTCCACTCTCCACTCTGCTCTCTACATTTACTGGGAGCAGGGACAGGTAGAGTTCCACTCTCCTCTCTGCACTCTGCTCTCTACATTTACTGGGAGCAGGGACAGGTAGAGTTCCACTCTGCTCTCTACATTTACTGGGAGCAGGGACAAGTAGAGTTCCACTCTCCTTTCTGAAATCTGCTCTCTACATTTACTGGGAGCAGGGACAGGTAGAGTTCCACTCTGCTCTCTTCATTTACTGGGAGCAGTGTCAGGTAGAGTTCCACTCTCCTCTCTACACTCTGCTCTCTTCATTTACTGGGAGCAGGAACAGGTAGAGTTCCACTCTCCTCTCTACACTCTGCTCTCTACATTTACTGGGAGCATGGACAGGTAGAGTTCCACTCTCCTCTCTACATTGACTGGGAGCAGGGACATGTAGAGTTCCACTCTCCTCTCTACACTCTGCTCTCTACATTTACTGGGAGCAGGGACAGGTAGAGTTCCACTCTGCTCTCTACATTTACTGGGAGCAGGGACAGGTAGAGTTCCACTCTGCTCTCTACACTCTGCTCTCTACATTTACTGGGAGCAGGGACAGGTATAGTTCCACTCTGCTCTCTACATTTAATGGGAGCAGGGACAGGTAGAGTTCCACTCTCCTCTCTACACTCTGCTCTCTACACTTACATGGGTTCCTACAGCCTTCTTTAGCAACAGTTGTCGACGAATGTTAAGGGCCTTCCCAACAACCCAGAGAAAAATAACATAGATAAATATTAGGAAAGGAGTAACACCTTGTAATACAAGTACCAATAAACACACAATGAGTAACAATAACTTGGCTATATACACAAGGTACCATTACCTAGTCGATGTGAAGGGATACTAGGTAATTTTGGTAGATATGTACATGTAACTAGGAATAAAGTGACTAGGCAACATGATATTAATCTACTGTGGTGTAGGATTTGTACTCCAGGAAATATATATATAGTATAGTATAGTGTTGTTTAATGATGTGTGGTGAACTAGGAAATACATATAGTGTGTAGTATAGTATCGTATAATATAGTACAGTTTATACAGTACACTCAGTGTGTCAATAGAAGCTGGTTCTAAAGCAAGCCTTGACAGAGTGAATCTGTGGCTCTGTCACAACAGTTTGTCTTGCTCTGTTCTGCCCAGTGAAGACAAAGTGATGTCTCTGTAAGGGCTTGCAGGGTTTTTGGCACTGTGAGATATGACTTGACTTGTTGGCTGTTGTTATGTTCTGCTGGCATGCTCACACATCCTAACACACACACTAACACACACACTAACACAGACACTAACACACACTGGCCGCCTCTTCTGAGCTCATCTGACAGTGCTGTGTCGACTCAGCTGCTTCGCCTGTCACCTCCACGTTTCAGGTGGCTGGTAACACAAAGCACTGTGTGACACGCACACAGAGGACCCTGTCACACACACACTTGCACGCAAACACCCACACACACACACATGCACACTTGTCATGCCTGCACGCATCATGCCAGCTGCCAACAGCGGCCCTATAAACACCATCCCTCTATCCCTAACCCCTATCCCTCACCCATTAAGTAGAACCAAACAAACAAACATATGTCACCCATAAAGACACCAAAACACCCTGCATTCCCAGTGAGCCATGAAAGATGGGGAATTACCAGAGCGATTAGCAGCAGCAAATTCAATTAATCTCTGCAGAGGAAGAGGGGTAGAGAGCGGGAGGGATGGTACCCCCCTCTCCTGGTAATTAATAGAAGCCCAGTTAGTTGCCACTAGGTTTGGGATGAGATGACCCTCTCCTGGTAATTAATAGAAGCCCAGTTAGTTGCCGCTAGGTTTGGGATGAGATGACCCTCTCCTGGTAATTAATAGAAGCCCAGTTAGTTGCCGCTAGGTTTGGGATGAGATGACCCTCTCCTGGTAATTAATAGAAGCCCAGTTAGTTGCCACTAGGTTTGGGATGAGATGACCCTCTCTTGGTAATTAATAGAAGCCCAGTTAGTTGCCACTAGGTTTGGGATGAGGAGGACTGAGTCTAATTCACTCAGGATCTATTTATATTCTGGTGGCAGAGCCCGACAACACGTAACGTGGTGCGGCGGAATGCGGCGCGGGTGGGGAGAACTAACGTGTATGTGTGTGTGTTTGCAAGTCTGGTCTGGCCCACAGCCCATCCCCAAGGGAGAGGAGAAGACTGACGGAGGACTGTTCTAATTGGCTCAACTTTCTCACTTCAGACAGCCAAGACTTTTCATCACGACGCGATCAGGTTCCAATTTTCTCATAACCCCCTCCACCCTCCTTCCTTCAGATCCAATAAACAAGCTTCTTTAATAGGAGACGGGAATAGGAAAAATGCAAGTCAGCAGCTATTTAATCATCACTTTCAATTGGCTCCTGTGTGCAGTCAGAGGGAAATGTCTGGTCTGGAATAAGAGAGAATAAGAGAGGACGGAAGAGGAAACTATTTATTTATAACCCAGGACCAGATCACCACCTAACAACAAAACAACACCAGAGGAGAGCCACATGAAGTAGAAGATAGCAACCAAGGGCCAGCCAACCTGACCACCACAACAAGTCAACTCACATCTCAGGGCTACGTTCAGAGAGAGAGATGATAGAGGCGACTGAAAGAGGACATGATCTCACCCAAAGGCTGCAGGGCAAAAGAGAGAGAGAAGAAGAAAGATAACACAGACTAGAAAATCTTCCCCAACAGCAAAGGTCACAGTTATAACTTTTACTGTTGCGATGGTAACAGGACTCAACCCTGAACTACAGTATATATCTAGAGGCAGGTTAGCTGAGGGCCTGTGAGCGCCGAGCAGAGGAGGGTCAGAGTTCAACGTAATCTTAAGGGGGCACAGCCAGCCAGGAAGGACAGCTCCCCTAGAGGCCTGGAGGCCATGCTGCACTTTGTGTTGCACTTGGACAGTTGAAAGTGGAATGTTGGGACAACTCCTACAGGTGACAGTGGAGTGTTGGGACAACTCCGACAATCTGCAAAGAAAAAAGAAAGCGACAGCGGAAGATAAAGAGAGGGATGGAAAGAGATGAGATCAATGGAGAGAGTTAAAGAAATGTGGCACTGGATAAAGAGTAGAATATAAAGAGTTGTAGAAGAACGGCATGAAACAAAGAGAGAAAAGATTGACAGAGAAGGAGAGATGAAAAAAGGCGACATTGACATTGAGATATGTTGAGAGGAAGAGAGGAGTGTGAGAATTCAGAGAAGAGGTCAGGGAGTTGTTGATGTCGGTTTTGCTTTCTTCAGTTCCTGTACTCACGGCTCCCTGAAGGAAAAAACATAGACATTCACCCACAAAGTATCTCTTACCCACCTCTTCTCTTCATCCCTCCCATAGTCATCAATCAAGCCCCCCCCCCCCACACACACACCACACATCTGTCTCTTCCCAGTGGAGGGGGGATGAGGCGGCAGCCCCCCTGGAATACTCCTGCACAGTGAAAGGATCAATGCTGAGAGTAATAGTACATGAGGAGGAGGAGGGGACACTGTCTGAGCAGAGATTTTCACATGACTGAGGCTCCACACAACACCAGAATCCTCACCCTGTCTGCCTGTGTTCTTGTGTGTGTGCATGCTTTAGGGTTTGAGTGAGAGTGTGTGAGAGACCGTGTGTGATGTGGGTGCGTGTTTCTGCGTGTGTTTGTGTATGTGTGTGTGTGTGTGTTTGTACTTGTGTTTGCGTGTGTATGAGCAACAGAGCGCATGCGTAATGTGTGTGTACGTGTGTGTGTATGTCACATCTGCCACAGAGATGTGAGCAGCAGCCGAGGAAGCCGGCAGCCAGTTACCATGGGGATATTGAAATGTGCACATCTTCAGGGTCATGTGGTCCAAAATAATCCCTTTGCTGTTTGTGTTAACATTCCCATTGTGGCATGATGACACAGACACACTCTCCTGCCTCCCAGTCTCACTGCGGCCAATTTTCATTGTTATTGGAAATCAGAGGGACTACTAAGGTGTTGGCACCAGATAAAGCAAACTAGCAGGCCCAGGGGTCAACGTGTGTGTGAGTGTGATGGTGTGTGTTACCGCTATGATCGGCAATAAAGGCTGACCCCTCGCTGTACTCGCTGTATGAAGTGCTTATCTGCCATGGTGTTTGTGGAGCACCTTCCCCGTGTGAAAATCTCTCTCAGCCTCTGGAGCGTTGCACTGTCGATGGAGAAAAAGGGTTTAGTGCTGTGTGCGTGTAGGTGTGTGTGTGTAGGTGTGTGTGTGTGTGTGTGTGTAAGAGAGAGAGAGAGCAAGAGCGAGAGAGCAATGTGTGTCTGTCTGGTCTGGTCTTGGTCTGTCTGTTTGTGTGTGTGGCTGAGTGTGTGAGAGAGAGAGTCTGTGTGTGTGTTGGTGTGAATGCCAGTCAGTTGTTGAGAGGGCTGAGAGGGGTTAGGTGGGGAGAAGGGGGATGGGGATGGGGGGTGGGGTGGGGAAGGGGGTGAAGGGTGTGGGAGATGGGGGGGTCTGGGTACTCACTGTAGGGGACACACTCGTACTGTATCTCCAGGTACTTGTAGGTCCCTGGGCAGGGGTCTGGGAACACATCGGACCCTGCCACCACCACACACTGGGTACGGTTATTACACCTGTCCCAGAGAGAGAGAGAGAGAGAGAGAGAGAGAGAGAGAGAGAGAGAGAGAGAGAGAGAGAGAGAGAGAGAGAGAACATCAAAGGAACACAAAATTCAACATATCTGGCTAAAAATACTTGAATCAGTTATAGAACCCATTGCCCTTTATGGTTGTGAGGTCTGGGGTCCGCTCACCAACCAAGAATTCACAAAATGGGACAAACTCCAAATTGAGACTGCATGCAGAATTCTGCAAAAATATCCTCTGTGTACAACGTAAAACACCAAATAATGCACGCAGAGTAGAATTAGGCCGATACCCACTAATTATCAAAATCCAGAAAAGAGACGTTAAATTCTACAACCACCTAAAAGGAAACAATTCCCAAACCTTCCATAACAAAGCCATCACCTACAGAGAGATGAACCTGGAGAAGACTCTGTTCACAAACACAAACAGACCCCACAGAGCCCCAGGACAGCAACACAATTAGACCCAACCAAATCATGAGAATACAAAAATATAATTACTTGACACATTGGAAAGAATTTACAAAAAAAACTAGAACGCTATTGGACCCTAAATAGAGAGTACACAGCGTCAGAATACCTGACCACTGTGACTGACCCAAAATTAAGGAAAACTTTGACTATGTACAGACTCAGTGAGCATAGCCTTGCTATTGAAAAAGGCTGCCCACCGAAGGCAGACCTGGCTCTCAAGAGAAGACAGACTATGTGCACATTGCCCACAAAATGAGGTGGAAACTGAGCTGCACTTCCTAACCTCCTACCAAATGTATGACCATATTAGAGACACATATTTCCCTCAGATTACCTAGACTCACAAAGAATTTGAAAACAAATCCAATTTTGATCAACTCCAATATTTATTGGGTGAAATACCACAGCGTATTTCAACACAAGAAAAGGGCAACCATTATTAATACAACCTATTTTTATGTTTATTTATTTTCCCTTTTGTACTTTTTGCACATCATTACAACACTGTATAAATACATAATATGACATTTGAGTGTAATGTTTACTATTAATTTTGTATTGTTTATTTAACTTTTGTTTATTATCTATTTCACTTGCTTTGGCAATGAAAACATATGTTTCCCCTGCCAATAAAGCCCTTAGGGATCCGCCCTTTTTAAAAAACCTAAAATGACATACCCAAATCTAACTGCCTGTAGCTCAGGACCTGAAGCAAGGATATGCATATTCTTGATACCATTTGAAAAGAAACACTTTGAAGTTTGTGGAAATGTGAAATGAATGTAGGAAAATATAACACATTAGATCTGGTAAAAGATAATACAAAGAAAAAAACACGCGTTTAAAAACAAAATTGTACCATCATCTTTGAAATGCAAGAGAAAGGCCATAATGTATTATTCCAGCACAGGTGAAATGTAGATTTTAGCCACTAGATGGCAGCAGTGTATATGCAAAGTGTTAAACTGATCCAATGAACCATTGCATTTCTGGTCAAATTTTGTGTCAACACTGTCCAAATGTGCCTAATTGGTTTATTAATAACTTTTCAAGTTCATAACTGTGCACTCTCCTCAAACAATAGTATGGTATTATTTCACTGTAATAGCTACTGTAAATTGGACAGTGCAGTTAGATTAACAAGAATTTAAGCTTTCTGCCAATATCAGATATGTCTATGTCCTGGGAAATGTTATTGTTACTTACAACCTCATGCTAATTGCATTAGCCTATGTTAGCTTAACCGTCCCACGGGGGACCCATCGATCCTGTAGAGTTTTAAATTTAAATTGAATTGAAATTAAAATTCAATTGAAATTGAAAGTGTGTGAGAGAGAGAGAGAGAGAGAGAGAGAGAGAGAAACATGGGAACAGAGAAATAAAGCTAAACAGAGGAGAGAGAGGAGAGTGATGAGAAAAAAATGAATGAGGACATTGAGAGAATGACAGAAGAGACAAAAGAGAAGAGGCAGAAACATGTCCTTGGGGCTAAAGACGGAGGGAACGGGTCGGAAGGGGGTCATTTCACACTAGACTAGATCATGTGACAGCTGGACCTGAGGGGATGAGGCGACGGAGGGATGAGGGAGGAAGAGGGGGAAGAGTGCCGTAAGAGTCTCCCTCCCCTGATGGCTTGTGAGTGTGAGCAATTAAAGGTGAGAGAATGGGGGGGACTAGTGCTGCTAAGACAGACACACACACACACACACACACACACACACACACACACACACACACACACACACACACACACACACACACACACACACACACACACACACACACACACACACACACACACACACACACACACAGAAACGCACACAAGGCAGGGAAACAGTCATATGCACATAACACCAACATAATCTAAACAGCTCAATGTATGCTCCCTCACATACTCACACTCCCAGCACACACACACACACTTTCCTTTTCACCACATATTCTCCCCTTCTCTGTCCTCCTCTATCCTCCTCTGTCCTCCTCTGTCTTCTATCCTCCTCTATCCACCTCCGTCCTCCTCTATCCTCCTCTGTCCTCCTCTATCCTCCTCTGTCCTCCTCTATCCTCCTCTGTCCTCCTTTATCCTCCTCTGTCCTCCTCCATCCTCCTCTATCCTCCTGTATCCTCCTCTGTCCTCCTCTATCGTCCTCTATACTCCTCTGTCCTCCTCTATCCTCCTCTGTCCTCCTCTATCCTCCTCTATACTCCTCTGTTCTCCTGTGTCCTCCTCTATCCTCCTCTGTCCTCCTCTGTCCTCCTCTGTTCTCCTGTGTCCTCCTCTATCCAGCTTTAGCATGATTTCTCTCTTTCTGCTCTCTCCCTCGTTCATTCTCCATTTCTCTCCACGTCCCTGCTGCACTCTCTTTATCTCCCCATCAGTAGTTCACTCTAGCCCGCTCCCTCCCTTCAATCCTCCATCCCTACATCAATCCCCTTCAGATCTCTCCATCTCTCCATCCCTCCATCCCCACACCAATCCCCCTGTCCTCCTCCAGATAGGTCCATCTCTCTCTCTCCCTCTGTGCCTCCCTCCATCTCACCAGTAGCACCCTCTCCCTCCGTTACATGTGTGATGGATAGCAGGGAGAGGGCTGCCATTGATCAGCTCTATGAGGAGGCAGATGCTAAGCACAGGCAGAGTGCAGCTGCAGGCAGCCACACCACAAACACATATCTCACTACACACATACTGCATGTACTCGACTTTACACACTAATAGCACATAAGACAAAAACAAGCAGGTCAGAAAGACACACCCACCCTGGGTGTCCTATGTCTTCTTATTTTTCTTCCACACACACACACACACACACACACACACACACACACACACACACACACACACACACACACACACACACACACACACACACACACACACACACACACACACACACACTTGTGCGCGCGCACACACACACACACACACACACACACACACACACACACACACACACACACACACACACACACACACACACACACACACACACACACACACACACACACACACACACACACACACAACCCTCCCACCTCCCCACACGTACCTCTGTGACATGATCTTGAAGGCGTCAGGCAGGTAACACTGCACGTTCTCCATTTGGAAGGGGTCAGCGTCACAGATCTTGTCGTCCGTGCGGCCGTAGTTGGCCGTCTCAATCATGATGACATCACTGCCAGGGCAGCGCAGCTCGATGGGGTATCCCTCGCACGCCAGCTCTCTACGCATCAGGCCGAAGGGCATCGCTGACCGACTCAGAGCTACAGCAGAGAGAGAGAGAGAAGGTGAGAGAGGGAGAGAGAGAGAGAGGAGAGAGAGAGAGAAGGAGCATGAGAGAGAGAGAGGAGAGAGAGAGCGAAAGAGGGAAAGGGAGAATGAGAGAGAAGGGAGAGAAAGAGAGAAGGAGAGAGATAAAGTGTGTTATTGACAATGTAAGTACATGGTATGAAATAGGAAGGAAATCATATAAACAAATGGCAGACATACCACTCTCTGTAGAATAACAGAAACAGCATAAAGCAAATGGCTAGGTAGAGAAAATGCTAGTCATCATGTACAGTAGCAGAAAGACAGGGCCTAAGAGTAGAATTTGTATTTTTACATAGCAGTTAGAATGTAACATAAACACAATGAGACCATCATCTCAATTCACAGAGGACACAACTAAAAAAAGTGTAGCCAGCCTCATAGACAGAGAGTGCAAGTGGACGTTGGATCCTAAAAGAGCACTTCCAGACCAGGCCTGCCTCCCAAATGACACCCTATTCCCTATAGTACACACATTCTTTTTAATAGGGAATAGGGTGCCATTTGAGACACACCCCAGCTCTCCCAATCATGATATTTACCCACTTTGAGAGGCAAACTGTTAAACTTTCTGGCTTGTTCCATTAACAGACTCCCACACACACAGCCAGCAGCTCAACCCCCACCACTCGGACATGCACGCGTCTGACGCACGGCGTCTGAAATAGAATGTCCTCACTTCACGTCTGCCGCACAGCCGACGTCAACATTACACCTGAGTAGGGCTCACCTCCATACGGAGAGGGGGAATGAGGGAGGGAGAGGAGGAGACAAGAAAATAAATTGAACAGAGAAGAGAAGAGGGCCTAAGAGAGGGAGAGAGAATCTCACTCTCTGTACGAGGGCTGGCAGGCCCCTAGGCTCCCTCCCCCCACCTGTGACGTCTGTCTGTTTGCCATTTGTACGCCCACTCCATGCAATCAGAAGACTGAGAGGACAGCTAGGAGAGAGAGAGCTGGCGCGGCGGACAGAGAGTGGGGGCAGCCAGGGTAGTGGGGGTTAATCGCTGTGCCAGGGCTGAGAGGGCCACAGACATGCACAGAGACACTCTCCATCTACTCCATCTCTCTCTCCCTCTCCTCCATCCCCCTCTCCATCTCTCTTCATCTGCACAAGTAGGCTTTCTAACAGCCTCTGCATTCAGACCTTCAACAAATTCAGTCCTACTCAGCTCACCACAAAATGGCTGCAGCCTTGGCATGTACTCCACAAAGTCCAGTAGATAGGCTCCAAAAAAAGACCATATTGTTACATTTTGCATAGAAGAATGAAAATTGAGGTGCTTGTATAATTGTTTCGCAATGAAAAAAACCTGATATAGTGCCATTCATCAAAGCCTTGGGCCTGCATGTAGCGCCCCCAATAGGTCAATGGTGAAAATGCACTTGTCTACATTTCATTTTGGGTCGTTCCTTCCCCTGAGTTGGATCTATGTGGCCCTGAAATTGCTATTTTCTCACCCGGCTGGTATGTTTTGACAGTGTGTTTAAAAGTGCAAATGAAAAAATCTTCACTTGAACTTGATTGGTCAACTCTCCCAGCCTTCCTCCATCAATTTACATCATGTGTATATTTGCAGTTCAGACTTGTGGCTCTCTAACCTTGCCCACTCTGAGAGCTGTAAGAACTTAAAATCAGTCACCAAAGATAGGGGATACAATGTAAAAAGGCTAAAAAGCAAGAATGTTGTTTAAATGTGCTCAACCAAGCAGTTGATATATCAGTAAAAGGTACTATAGAGTAAGAATATGGTAAATAATTGTTTTATTAAAAATAATTATTTGGTGAAAAATATTATTGAATTGATGTCAAAACACTATATTATGCAACATACATTGATTAAACAATATTTCATGCCCCTTGTGGTAAATTAATCAATATTCAGACTAAAGAACGCCTATAAAATAATGCCTTTCATTATAATAAAAAACTGCACTCAAATTGTCACATATCTGAAATTGTAGTCTGAACATGTGGAAAACATGATGGAGGAATATGGATCATTTGAAATGTAAGAAAAGCATTTTGGGGGACATTGTACTATATAACACCCAGAAACGCATTCATATAAATGTAATTCAATATTTATGTTTGGACACAAAATTGTCATAATTTGTTCAAATTTGCCAACAGTCCTAATATAAAGTGATGCTGTGAGATTCAGATGAACTCATGGATATGATTTCAATTGTTTGTCTCTGTGTGACATATAAAGGAAGTTCGAGGTAGTTGTACGGGCCAATACGAACTAGTGTTAGCTCAACGACTGGAAGTCTACAGCTACATATGGAACAAGAGATGTGCTTTTTTTGTGCTGTGGAACCCCGTATTAAATACTAAGCATGGCCTCCCCTCCCCTCAATGAAAGCTGTGTTTGTATCCTGCCCAATGCATTCACCAAGTAGCCAAGCCTATCCATAAAGGGTTTTGATCGTGAGACTGCCTTGAAATAAACCTTAATCATCAAAGATTTTTTTTAAAGATCACATTTGGGAGCAGCAAAACAGTGAGCGGACATTCTCATGTGTCCATACGCCCATCATGGAATGAGAAATGTGATGATGCCAGTGACCCTCATATTTAGAAACATAGTTTACTTGTAACAATTTCTTGTTAGGGGTTCAAGCAGTGAAGCTGCAAGAAACCATATTGTACTTGTTGGTTCACCAGCAGTGAGCTCCTTTTTCCTACTCAAAGAGTTTTAGAGAGTTGTAGGGCTTCCCAAACACAGCCCATCTGTAAATAGCCCATCCAACTACCTACCTCATCCCCATATTGTTTTTATTTACTTTTTTTGCTCTTTTGCACACCAGTATTTCTACTTGCACATCATCATCTGCACATCTATCACTCCAGTGTTCATTTGCTAAATTGTAATTACTTCGCTACTATGGCCTATTTATTGCCTTACACCATTTGCACACACTGTATATAGATTTTTCTATTGTGTTATTGACTGTACTTTTGTTTATTCCATGTGTAACTCTGTGTTGTTGTTTTTTGTCGCACTGCTTTGCTTTATCTTGGCCAGGTTGCAGTTGTAAATGAGAACTTGTTCTCAACTGGCCTACCTGGTTAACCTGTTTGGGATAGGGGGCAGTATTTTCACGGCAGGATAAAAAACATACCCGATTTAATCTGGTTATTACTCCTGCCCAGAAACTAGAATATGCATAAAATTAGTCGATTTGGATAGAAAACACCCTAAAGTTTCTAAAACTGTTTGAATGGTGTCTGTGAGTATAACAGAACTCATACGGCAGGCTAAAACCTGAGAAGATTCTATATGGGAAGTGCCCTGTCTGACCATTTCTTGGCCTGCTGTAGCCTCTTTATCGAAAATACAGAATCTCTGCTGTAACGTGACATTTTCTAAGGCTTTAATTGGCTCTCAGAAGGCGCCAGAACGTGGAATGATAACTCTGCAGTCTCTGGGCGAAAAACAGTAGGGGTTTTGGAGAGTGGTACTTCTGAGAACAATGACACTGGGGCGCGCGTGCATGTGACGACTCCATTTTTCTTCTTTCAGTGTTTGAACGGATACAACGTCTCCCGGTTGGAATATTATTGCTATTTTACGAGAAAAATCGCATAAAAATTGATTTTAAACAGCGTTTGACATGCTTCGAAGTACGGTAATGGAATATTTTGAATTTTTTTGTCACGAAACGTGCGTTACCCTTCGGATAGTGATTTGAAAGCATGAACAAAACGCAGCTATTTGGATATAACTATGGATTATTTGGAACCAAAACAACATTGGGTGTTGAAGTAGAAGTCCTGGGAGTGCATTCTGACGAAGAACAGCAAAGTTAATCACATTTTTCTTATAGTAAATCTGAGTTTGGTGAGTGCCAAACTTGGTGGGTGTCAAAATAGCTAGCCATGATGGCCGGGCTATCTACTCAGAATATTGCAATATGTGCTTTCACCGAAAAGCTATTTTAAAATCGGACACCGCGATTGCATAAAGGAGTTCTGTATCTATAATTCTTAAAATAATTGATATGTTTTTTGTCAACGTTTATCGTGAGTTATTTAGTAAATTCACTGGAAGTTTTTGGTGGGTATGCTAATTCTGAACAAAACATGCTAATGTAAAAAGCTGGATTTTGATATAAATATGAACTTGATTGAACAAAACATGCATGTATTGTATAACATAATGTCCTAGGAGTGTCATCTGATGAAGATCATCAAAGGTTAGTGCTGCATTTAGCTGTGGTTTTGGTTTTTGTGACATATGCTAGCTTGAAAAATGGGTGTGTGATTATTTCTGGCTGGGTACTCTCCTGACATAATCTAATGTTTTGCTTTCGTTGTAAAGCCTTTTTGAAATCGGACAATGTGGTTAGATAAAGGAGAGTCTTGTCTTTAAAATGGTGTAAAATAGTAATATGTTTGAAAAATTGAAGTTTTTGCATTTTTGAGGTATTTGTAATTCGCGCCACTCTATACCATTGGATATTGGTGAGGCGTTCCGCTAGCGGAACATCTGTCCCTAACAGGTTTTAAATAAAGGTGAAAAAAATGTCTCACTATACTGTCTAAACATGTCTCCCTCAATAAGTCTGTCTCATTCTACCTGTTGATGTTTAAATGGTGCCAAGGATAGTTCCAGTTTTTATATGCTCTTATGTTTGCCTCTCTATGGCACACCAGGTCTGATTCCAGCAACATGTGCTGTTTGGGTCCTTCCACTTCTACTACATCTAAACAAGGCAAAGGTCTGGAATTAATCCGAGGCGTGTTACAGCACTATAGCAGACTTTTAAAGATCATTTATGCTTGAGCGTCATGTGTAGTGTTTCCTGTGAATTTGATCTCTGCAAACATCTGGGAAAATGCCTTTAAAAGGCTCATAGAGAGCAATAGTAATGGTGTCTCTTTGTAGGCACTAATGCAGGCTAACACTGTCATGGCTCGCTGGCCAAAGGTTATGGGGAAATGAATGTTTTTTTGGGAGGGATTCAGGATAAACGCTGAAAATAAGGTCTGTGGTAAACACAGTCTTAGATCTGATACGTGTTATTCTATGAGAAAATCTTCATCAGCTAACATAACTTTTTGTGAATTTTGAAGCATATATATAATCAAAACAAGCAAAAAGCTAACGATGTGCTAACATGTAAAAAGATAAAACTACACCTCAGGTCGCGTGCCTTTGACATTGAGCTAACCGGCTTAGCTTACCTTATCAGACTTAGCTTACCTTATCAGGCTTAGCTTACCTTATCAGACTTAGCTTACGTTATCAGACAGACCCAAAGTCTCCTCTAGACAACATCGTTGGGGAACTGATAAAATGAGCACCTTCCCGCTGAGGAGATATGGTTGCAGCCTGGAGCAAAACAATATACCATCGTTGCATTTTTGTTCGAGCTGGTAAGCAGAAAGCTAACTAAGCTAACAAGCTTTTAGGCGGACTAGTGTAGCGTAGACTAGTTTGCATGGTCGGCGTAGTGACGTGAAAATGCTTGCTACTAACGCTGAAGTTCAAGTTCTCTGACAGTTAGCGACTCATTAGCAAGTGACTTATTTTGAGAACGTAAAGGATTTATCATTCCTAAAGGTCATGTTAACTGACTGTTATCATTTCATAGAACAAAACATATAAGATATCCTAAGCCTGTGTTAACCTCAGACATTATTTTCAGCGTTTATCCCAAATAGGAATAGCAAATTAACCAGAGGTAGAAAATTATCATTCATTTCCGTTGTTTAGGACTACAAGCTGGCAAGCGCTATTGTCGACTGTCTAGCGCGCTGCGCTATAACTCCACATGGGTTGAATCCCGGCCAAAGTCCCATTGCCCATTCACCCATTCCTCTTTTCATATATTTTATTAATGCAAGACAAAACACACAAGCTTTGTATTTAACACACCACTTTGAAAGTGAGAGTATCAACATTTTACTGGGATTTCTGCTGGATTGTCATCATTGTTGAGGTTGTTGCATTTTTGTGACTATATCAGGCTTTGTTAAGCGCAAATTTCAATGCTTCTATACCAAAGTTAATCATTTTGGAGCTTACCTAGTGGACTAACAGTCAGAGCTCAGAGGCAGAGGGACTAGAGTTGGCAGGGGAGCTCTCCCTGGTGATGAAGGACAGCCAGTACATATGAGTGGAGCTTTCCACTGCCAGCTAGACAGATAACTGCTGTCCATGGTGCTGAAGGAGTATGACGAGTATAACCACTGGAGTCTGGCTATGGTTTGTTCTACATCAGACAGACTAGAATAACCAATGGAGCTAGCAATGCATTGCACTACATCAGAGTGACTGCAAAGTCTATGGGAGGGAACAGTCCATGGTACTGAAAACAGAATGATAGGTAGTGATAGGCTCTTTACAACCTTGAATCAACCGAGGGAACATTTTACACATTAAGTCTGTCCCTTTCTTTGATCGGTCCCATTTTCTCAATTTACCTCAGAGTCAAAGCTAGCTATCTCCAACCAACCAGATTGGACAAGAGAGCTTTAAAAAGCAGCTGCTCTCCTCACCTACTTAGCCCTCTTATACTCCCCTGACCAGACTGTATTAGCAGTTGAGAAAGGCAGGATGCCGAAAAGCTGGGTTCTATGCTGGCTTATTGATATAATTAATTAAAATGAATGAATAAAGCATATAAACAGGCTATATTAGAGACTAGACTAGGAGACACTGTCTCTTCTCTCTTCTCTCAGTGCTGGAACACACAGAACAGAACAGAACAGGCCTGTTTTCCTTGGCAGCTGATGATGAGGCTCTGGGTGAATTAGATTTCAGTCTATCCATTCAGGAAATGTGCCCCTAAGGGTCAACATCAATGTCAGTCATTTCCAGAGATGCTGTGTAGCTCCAGCTACATGACTCACTGCATTGAGACTAGCTCATATTTCTAAACGTCACCCATTCATGCAGCTGCATCACTTGGGTAATGTTGTGTCAGTGTGTAACTAAGGACATTAAGGCTGAATAGCCAGATCAAATTTATTTCAAATCCTCTATGCCTCACCAGTATAATATTTTTTCGTAACGGCCTTATAAAAACACAACCAGACAAAGACGGCAAAAACACATTCATATTAGGAACACAGATGGTTCACACGTTCTCACTCTCTCTCTCGCTCTCTCACAAACATTCTAATAAATGCATGCATAGTCGCCCACGCACACACACACACAATGCTTAGCAGGACAGGAAAATGGTCTAATTCACACACTTATCAAGAGAACATCCCTGGTCATGCCTATTGCCTCTGACTTGGCAGACTCACTAAACACAAATGCTTCATATGTAAATGATGTCTGGGTGTTGAAGTGTGCCCCTGAACATCCATAAATAAAAAAACAAGAAAATCGTTCCGTCTGGTTTGCCTAATATACAGAATTTGAAATTATTTATACTTTTACTTTTGATACTTATGTATATTTTAGCAATTACATTTACTTTTGATACTTAAGTACATTTAAAACCAAATACATTTAGACTTTTACGCAAGTAATATTTTACTGGGAGACTTTCACTTTTACTTGAGTCATTTATTATTAACATAACTCTACTTTTACTCAAGTATGACAATGAAAATTGGGTACTTTTCCCACCACTACACACACACACACACACAGTAACCCCCCCCCCCCCCCACACACACACCTCTGACACAGTAGGACTAGTGTATAGTTCAGTATAGGATCCCTGTGGTGTAAGTACACATCTCCATACAGCTGGCCAGTGATTAGATCATTACACAGTGGTGATCAGGAGAGTAGAACTGAGCCAGACCGCAGGAGTCCAGACCCCATTCCCCTCATCACACTGTAGACATTATACAGAACAGAATGGATACGGGACATTAAACCACACTGGGTGGCCACATCAAATATATATATATATATATATATATATATATATATATATATATATATATATATATATATATATATATATACACACACGTTCATATTCTACCAAAAAACACACTACAACTTCCTGTTCATAGACTTCCATATCCTCTCTTATTCTGTCTGTTTCTGTCATAGCGTCATTCTGATTGAGAGTTTGACTTGCTAAGATCAGGGTGAATTCCATTTGAACTCAATAAAGAAGACGGGTTTAAATTACATTCATAGACTGAACATTTTATTTTATTTGGGGCTATTTCAGTTCATGAATTGAAATGGAATGGACCACCCCACAACCCTGATACATACAGTAAAGTAGTTTAGTAGTCATTCAATAGACCTATGATTATGTGGAAATGTGATTAAAAAGACGACGGAGAGCAGATTTTATCACCGAGTGTGTGTGCGTGCATGCGTGTGTGTGTGTGCAAGTGCAAGTGCGTGTGTGTGTGTCTGCGAATGTGTAAATATGTGGGTCTTCTGGGGGTTTGATGTGATAAGCCAGCCTGCTACAGGCTACATGTGTCCTTCCCTCTGCAGGAATCCATCAATGGTTCTGGGCCTCTCCAGCCAAACACACAGTCACTTATCTCTTTCTGTAGGCACAGTTATACTATTTCAATTGGAGCGTCTCTCACAGCAACCACGTAACAAAGGCTGGATTAAAAACATTGCTACACTACAGAGTGTGAGCAATGACTTACATACTGTAATGTGCACTCACACACAATGAGTGTACAGATAACTGGCTGGTGGAGGAGAGTAGTGTATAGTATTTACGTTAAAGTCCATTATCCACATATATTAAAAAAATACATGCAGTATAGCTGACAAAACAACATGTTAGCACAGAACAATGTACATAGAAAACAAACTTAAACACACGCACGCACGCACACACACCAGGCGGGTGAGGGAGGTGTCATGTCACTCCAGGGCGGCTGGTGTTAGTAAGGATCAGACTGGCGGCTCCATAATGGGACCAACATACTAATGAAGAGTGGAGGAGAGAGAGAGAGACAAGTCTGATTGGATTTTACTCATTATCCGAACAGTGTAATTAAAGCCTGGATGTGCAGAGGGGAGCAGGACACTATAGGTCTCTCAGATAATAACACAGACATAGTGACTCAGACGCTGACACTGCAAGGCCTTTGACAGATGGAAGGGCAGGCAGACAGACAGAAACAGTCAAGGAGAGATTTAATCAAACTTAGAGATCTAAACAAACTGGAAAATATAAAACTTTCAAACATTGTTTTTAATCTACATTTACATTTCAGTAATTTAGCAGATGCTCTTATCCAGAGCGACATGTTGGTACTTTTTTTAATGTTTCACATTTTGGTACTACACATTTTGGTACTACACATGAGACTCTTTCAAAGTCAAACATAGAAACATTTGGGAATCCAATTGAAAGCAGCTTTATTTTGACCTTGGGTGTGATGCCACTGACAGACATTCTGTCTATGTTAATTTTTTGGGACTGATTCAGGGTGAACCTCTGGCCTTCCAGGCAGACACTGGACAGACGCTGTGATGGTGTGTGTGTGTGTCTCAGTGTCTGCCATTGAGCCTCTTTAGGAGATTATAGAACCCCAGGCCCCTGGGCTGACTGTCTGGCTGGCTGGGCCTCCATGTGGTCAGCCTCTCTCAGCCCTTCTGTCTGTCTGTCTGTCTGTCTGTCTGTCTGTCTGTCTGTCTGTCTGTCTGTCTGTCTGTCTGTCTGTCTGTCTGTCTGTCTGTCTGTCTGTCTGTCTGTCTGTCTGTTTGGGCCTCAATGTGATCAGCCTCTCTCAGGCCTTCTGTCTGTATGGGCCTCCATGTGATCAGCCTCTCTCAGCCCGTCTGTCTGTCTGTCTGTCTGTCTGTCTGTCTGTCTGTCTGTCTGTCTGTCTGTCTGTCTGTCTGTCTGTCTGTCTGTCTGTCTGTCTGTCTGTCTGTCTGTCTGTCTGTCTGTCTGTCTGTCTGGGCCTCCATGTGATCAGCCTCTCTCAGGCTTTCTGTCTGTTTGGGCCTCCATGTGATCAGCCTCTCTCAGGCTTTCTGTCTGTTTGGGCCTCCATGTGATCAGCCTCCCTCAGCCCGTATAGCTGTTCCAGCGGTCATCATCTCCTAATCACCCTGCTGCTCATTAGTATTAGCACTGTAGCCTAGCGTATTAGCTAGTATAATATGGTAGAGTAGCTAGCGCCTAGTTAGCATCAGCACTGTAGTTTAGAGCTAATCTAGTTAGCATAATATTGCAGCCTAGACGAGAGTCTTAGTTAGCATTATCACTGTAGCCTAGAGCTAATCTAGTTAGCACAATACTGCAGCCTAGACTAGAGCCTTAGTTAGCATTGACACTGTAGTCTAGCCTTTCAGTTTTTCTAGATTAGCCTCGGCCTAAAGTCTCTCATGACTTCTTGGTCAGATCCTCCTGGTGAGGCTGTGTGTTACAGTCATTGATTAGAGGAGACAACTCTTAACATGGAGAGTGGGTGATCTTCCTTTCTTTAAATACATAATCTTTGTTAGCACATTAGCATAGTGCCTGAGCAGATCCAGTTAGTGCAACGGGCCTGACAAGCATGTCCCGTCACCACAGAAGAGCTCAGGCACAACGGCCACAGCTGTCACATCCAGCCAGCGCTCAACCAGAGGAGTCGGAAGCTGGGAGGACCGCAGGGCGACATGTAAACCTCGCTCCAGAGCCAGGCCGAGACAAGACAGGACAAGACACGATGAGATGAGACAGGACGAGACGAGACAGGATGAGATGAGACCAGACTGAATGGGGAGTCACCAGTCATGCCATGGGGTTAAAACACAAAGCAGAGCAAAATGACACACATCCACTCTGAGCAAGCCTAGTCAACCAGAGAGAGAGAGAGAGAGAGAGAGATAGAAACCATCCCGAAGAATGTAACAACAATGGACCTTTATAGGCTGTAAAGACACAAGGTCAGAGAAACAAAGTAGAGGAGAAGAAAGAAAGACAAACATACTCTCCCTCAACTGGGAACAGTCATATTCCTGAGCCTCTCCCCTCATCACAGCCTTTCCTTCGATGACTGCAGCGCCCCAAAACTCCAACTGAACCCAATTACAGAACACACCAGAACATTACATCACCCAAAGAGATGAAAACACACACGCATAGACATGCACACAGGCACACCTGCATGACACGCACACACACACACACATATTCACACACGCACACACGTATAGACATGCACGCCTACTCTAACGCACACATGCTCACACACACATATACACACACACTACTGCGCTGAACACACTCTCCCTAACCCTCAACCACACATCCTCCACCCCTAGCAGCCCACTCACGGCTTACACACACACTCCAGCTGAGGACCTGACTCCAGCTCACATCCAGCTCCACTCTCCAGCTAGGGACCTGACTCCAGCTCACATCCAGCTCCACTCTCTAGCTAGGGACCTGACTCCAGCTCACATCCAGCTCCACTCTCCAGCTAGGGACCTGACTCCAGCTCACATCCAGCTCCACTCTCCAGCTAGGGACCTGACTCCAGCTCACATCCAGCTCCACTCTCTAGCTAGGGACCTGACTCCAGCTCACATCCAGCTCCACTCTCCAGCTAGGGACCTGACTCCAGCTCACATCCAGCTCCACTCTCCAGCTAGGGACCTGACTCCAGCTCACATCCAGCTCCACTCTCAAGCTAGGGACCTGACTCCAGCTCACATCCAGCTCCACTCTCTAGCTAGGGACCTGACTCCAGCTCACATCCAGCTCCACTCTCCAGCTAGGGACCTGACTCCAGCTCACATCCAGCTCCACTCTCCAGCTGGGGACCTGACTCCAGCTCACATCCAGCTCCACTCTCCAGCTAAGGAACTGACTCCAGCTCACATTCAGCCACTCTCCAGCTAGGGACCTGACTCCAGCTCACATCCAGCTCCACTCTCCAGCTAAGGAACTGACTCCAGCTCACATTCAGCCACTCTCCAGTTGGGGACCTGACTCCAGCTCACATCCAGCTCCACTCTCTAGCTAGGGACCTGACTCCAGCTCACATCCAGCTCCACTCTCTAGCTAGGGACCTGACTCCAGCTCACATCCAGCTCCACTCTCCAGCTAGGGACCTGACTCCAGCTCACATCCAGCTCCACTCTCCAGCTAGGGACCTGACTCCAGCTCACATCCAGCTCCACTCTCTAGCTAGGGACCTGACTCCAGCTCACATCCAGCTCCACTGTCCAGCTAGGGACCTGACTCCAGCTCACATCCAGCTCCACTCTCTAGCTAGGGACCTGACTCCAGCTCACATCCAGCTCCACTCTCCAGCTAGGGACCTGACTCCAGCTCACATCCAGCTCCACTCTCCAGCTGGGGACCTGACTCCAGCTCACATCCAGCTCCACTCTCCAGCTAAGGAACTGACTCCAGCTCACATTCAGCCACTCTCCAGCTAGGGACCTGACTCCAGCTCACATCCAGCTCCACTCTCCAGCTAAGGAACTGACTCCAGCTCACATTCAGCCACTCTCCAGTTGGGGACCTGACTCCAGCTCACATCCAGCTCCACTCTCTAGCTAGGGACCTGACTCCAGCTCACATCCAGCTCCACTCTCTAGCTAGGGACCTGACTCCAGCTCACATCCAGCTCCACTCTCCAGCTAGGGACCTGACTCCAGCTCACATCCAGCTCCACTCTCCAGCTAGGGACCTGACTCCAGCTCACATCCAGCTCCACTCTCTAGCTAGGGACCTGACTCCAGCTCACATCCAGCTCCACTGTCCAGCTAGGGACCTGACTCCAGCTCACATCCAGCTCCACTCTCTAGCTAGGGACCTGACTCCAGCTCACATCCAGCTCCACTCTCCAGCTAGGGACCTGACTCCAGCTCACATCCAGCTCCACTCTCCAGCTGGGGACCTGACTCCAGCTCACATCCAGCTCCACTCTCCAGCTAAGGAACTGACTCCAGCTCACATTCAGCCACTCTCCAGCTAGGGACCTGACTCCAGCTCACATCCAACTCACTCTTATACTAGCGGGGTCTGGTCACACACACACACACACACACACACACACACACACACACACACACACACACACACACACACACACACACACACACACACACTGGGACTCTCTTAAAGAGAGAAGTAGAGGCAAGACAGGACGTGCTCAAACTGTCAATTCCACGTCACAGCCAGCCCTGGCACCACAGCCTCATTATGCAGTAAAATAGCTACAGCAAGCAAAACATCACCGGTCGGACCCAAAATAAAACGCAGACAGCCTAACAGAAACAGAACAGAGCAGGAAACTATCCTTATCTTCCCCAGGGATGGGAGCTGTGCTACAGGCATAACACAACACTATACAGTAGACACTGACTCAGACTGAGACCCAGATTCAGATAAATATAGCAGAGCTGGAGAACCCAAGGTAGAGTAGGGAAGGAAGGACTGAGGCACTGAGGAGAGACATTTTACATTTACATATTAGTAATTTACCAGAAGCTCTTAACCAGAGCGACTTACTGTAGTGAGTGCATACATTTTAATCTTTTTTTGGTACTGGTCCCCTGTGGAAGAGAGAGAAAAGGTAAGGAAAAGAGAGACTGTCTAAAGGGCTATAGACAGAGAAAGAGGAGGTGGAGAGAGACTGATCGAGAGAGTGGAAGAGAGAGTCAGATGAATGGGGAGAGAGTGATGGAAAAGAGACAGAGAGAGACAGATAGAAGGAGAGAGACAAAGAGAGAGAGAGCGATATTCAGAGAGAAAGACAGAGAGAGAGAGAGAGAGAGAGAGAGAGAGAGACGAGAGAGAGAGAGAGAGAGAGAGAGAGAGAGAGAGAGAGAGAGAGAGAGAGAGAGAGAGAGAGAGAGCCTTATTGGAATCCAACTGTCAGTAAGATGAGTGTTTGGAAGAGTAGCGAGTGTCATCCAGAGGCCTGTTAGGAGGGATGAGTGTCAAGCCCTGCCACTGCATTAGACACTTCATTAACCTTGTTGTGCGCTGATCCACAGCCCTGACTGTGTGTGTGTATGTGTGTGTGTTGGTCCATTTGCGTGCTTACAGTATGGGAAGCAATGAAAACCGAGACGAATCATTCACCTCTTTGTCTTTTACAAGATGTTGTTTAGTATATTATATATATATATCTGCTTCTGTCCTACCTCTTTTCCTCTTCCATAGTATCCCTCCATCCCCAGCCCAATGTGATCCATCTCTCTAAATGTGTCCTCTCCTTCCTCTACACGTGACCCTTCCCCAGTCCCTCTCGCTTTCTTTTCTCCTTCAAGTTCTGACCCTTCACCACAGTCTTCCCTAGCCTGAGTCTTCCCTATCCTCAGTTTCCCCAGTCTACCCTCAGTCTCCCTAGTCTACCCTCAGTCTCTTCTATCCTCAGTCTCCCCTACCCTCAGTCTCCCCTATCCTCAATCTTTCCTATCCTCAGTCTCCCTTATCCTCAGTCTCCCCTACCCTCAGTCTCCCCTACCCTCAGTCTCCCCTATCCTCAGTCTCCCCTATCCGCAGTCTCCCCTATCCTCAGTCTCCCCTACCATCAGTCTCCCCTACCCTCAGTCTTCCCTAACCTCAGTCTCCCCTATCCTCAGTCTCCCCTACCCTCAGTCTCCCCTACCCTCAGTCTCCCCTATCCTCAGTCTCCCCTACCCTCAGTCTCCCCTAGCCTCAGTCTCTCCTATTCTGTCAGCCCTACCCTCAGTCTCCCCTACCCTCAGACTCCCCTACCCTCAGTCTCCCCTATCCTCAGTCTCCCCTACCCACAGCAGTCTCCCCTACCCTCAGTCTCCCCTACCCTCAGTCTTCCCAATCCTCAGTTCCCCCTACCCTCAGTCTCCCCTACTCCTCAGTTCCCCCTACCCTCAGTTCCCCCTACCCTCAGTCTCCCCTATCCTCAGTCTCCCCTATCCTCAGTCTCCCCTATCCTCAGTCTCCCCTACTATCAGTCTCCTCTACCCTCAGTCTCCCCTAGCCTCAGTCTCACCTATTCTGTCTCCCCTACCCTCAGTCTCCCCTACCCTCAGACTCCCCTACCCTCAGGCTCCCCTATCCTCAGTCTCCCCTACCCTCAGTCTCCCCTATCCTCAGTTTCCCCTACCCACAGCAGTCTCCCCTACCCTCAGTCTCCCCTACCCTCAGTCTTCCCAATCCTCAGTTTCCCTACCCTCAGTCTCCCCTACTCCTCAGTTTCCCCTATCCTCAGTCTCTCCTATCCCCAGTCTCCCCTACCCTCAGTCTCCCCTATCCTCAGTCTCCCCTACCATCAGTCTCCCCTACCCTCAGTCTTCCCTATCCTCAGTCTCCCCTACCCTCAGTCTCCCCTAGCCTCAGTCTCTCCTTTTCTGTCTCCCCTACCCTCAGTCTCCCCTACCCTCAGACTCCCCTACGCTCAGTCTCCCCTATCCTCAGTCTCCCCTACCCTCAGTCTCCCCTATCCTCAGTCTCCCCTACCCACAGCAGTCTCCCTACCCTCAGTCTTCCCAATCCTCAGTTCCCCCTACCCTCAGTCTCCCCTACTCCTCAGTCTCCCCTACCCTCAGTCTCCCCTACCCTCAGTCTCCCCTATCCTCAGTCTCCCCTATCCGCAGTCTCCCCTATCCTCAGTCTCCCCTATCCTCAGTCTCCCCTACCATCAGTCTCCCCTACCCTCAGTCTTCCCTATCCTCAGTCTCCCCTATCCTGTCTCCCCTACCCTCAGTCTCCCCTATCCTCAGTCTCCTCTACCTTCAGTCTCCCCTAGCCTCAGTCTCTCCTATTCTGTCTCCCCTACCCTCAGTCTCCCCTACCCTCAGACTCCCCTACCCTCAGGCTCCCCTATCCTCAGTCTCCCCTACCCTCAGTCTCCCCTATCCTCAGTTTCCCCTACCCTCAGTCTCCCCTATCCTCAGTCTCCCCTACCCTCAGTCTCCCCTACCTTTGGTCTCCACTATCCTCAGTCTCTCTTATCCTCAGTCTCTCCTATCCTCAGTCTCCCCTACTCTCAGTCTCCCCTACCCTCAGTCTTCTCAATCCGCAGTCTCCCCTACCCTCAGTCTCCCTCTCTCGCACCGTCTCTCTCTAGCCATCTCTCTCTCAGTAGAATTGTTGAACCAGCCTGTCATTGGCTGGCAGCTGTAGGAATCTAAGAATTATTAAACTGCAATACAGAAAAATACAAACATGCAAACACAGAGGACACTAACACACATGCATACACACACACACACACACACACACACACACACACACACACACACACACACACACACACACACACACACACACACACACACACACACACACACACACAGACACACATAAAACACACACACACACACGCAAGCACACACACACCCTAACCCTATTTTACCTAACCCCTAAACCTAACCCTAACCCTTAACCTAAGCCTAAACCTAACCCTAACCCCAAAGCCTAAACCTTTAAGCCTAAAATAGCATTTTAACAAATTCATGATATTAAAAAAATCCTGACTTTTCAAAATTGTTCTTGTTTTCCTTATTTTCCTACACACATGTACACGTACACACCCCCCACACCCACACCCACACACACACACACACGCACACACGCACACATACAGTCACAGAGACAAACACACAACAAATGTACCCAAACAATATGAGAAAACACTCCCCCTTCATCACAAATAGACACACATCCACTGTGACACAAAGATCACGACAGGGAGACCTAAATACACAGAGCACATTAGAGGGAGAGGTATCTGCAATCAAATCAAATCCAATTTTATTGGTCACATCCACATGGTTAGCAGATATTATTGTGAGTGTAGTGAAATGCTTGTACTTCTGGATCTGACAGTGCAGCAATATCTAACATGTAATCTAACAATTCCACAACAACTACCTAATACACACACATCTAAGTAAAGGAATGGAATAATAATATATACATATCAATATATGGATGAGCAATGACAGAGCAGCATAGGCAAGATGCAATAGATGGTATAAAATGCAGTATATACATATGAGATGAGTAATGCAAGATATGTTAACATTATTAAAGTGCCATTATTAAAGTGACTAGTGATCCATTTATTAAAATGGCCAATGATTTCAAGTCTGTATCTAGGCAGCAGCCTCAATATGTTAGTGATGGCTGTTTAACAGTCTGATGGCCTTGAGATAAAAGCTGTTTTTCAGTCTCTCGGTCCCAGCTTTGATGCACCTGTACTGACCTCACCTCCTGGATGGTAGCGGGGTGAACAGGCAGTGGCTTGGGTGGTTGTTGTCCTTGATGATCTTTTTGGCCTTCCTGTGACATTGGGTGCTGTAGGTGTCCTTAAGGAAAGGTAGTTTGCCCCCGGTGCAGACCGCACCGCCCTCTGGAGAGCCCTGTGGTTATGGGTGGTGCAGTTGCCGTACCAGGCAGTGATGCAGCCCGACAGGATGTTCTCAATTGTGCATCTGTAAAAGTTTGTGAGGGTTTTAGGTGACAAGCCAGATTTCTTCAGCCTCCTGAGGTTGAAGAGATGCTGTTGCGCCTTCTTCACCACACTGTCTGTGTGGGTGGACTCTTTCAGTTTGTCCGTGATGTGTACACCGAGGAATTTAAACTTTCCACCTTCTCCACTGCTGTCCCGCCGATTTGGATAGGGGGGTGCTCCCTCTACTGTTTCCTGAAGTCCACGATCATCTCCTTTGTTTTATTGACGTTGAGTGTGAGGTTATTTTCCTAACACCACACTCCGAGTGCTACAATCAATATCCTGATAGAGTTTAGGTAGCCTTGTTCTCAAATTTGCTTTGTTAAAATCCCCAGCTACAATAAATGCAGCCTCAGGATATATGGTTTCAGTTTGCATAAAGTCCAGTTGTCACGGTTGTCGTCGGTGAAGGAGGACCAATACGCAGCAGGTACGTGTATGCTCATCTTGATTTTTATTAACTACAAAAATGAACATACAAAATAATAAAACGAAACGAACGAACAACTACAAACAGTCTGGTAAAGCATACGGCTTACACACAGAACAATCACCCACAAAACCCAAACACAAACACACCCTAATATATGGGACTCTCAATCAAAGGCAGATAGACAACACCTGCCTTCAACTGAGAGTCCCAACCCCAATTAACCAAACATAGACATACACTCACTAGACTCCACATAGAACTACCTAGACATAAACCAAAACCCGGAAATACTAAACCAAACACCCTTTTAACAAACACACCACCCCGAACCACATAAAACAAATACCCCCTGCCACGCCCTGACCAAACTACAAAACAATTAACCTTATATACTGGCCAGGACGTGACACCAGTGAAGTTCCTTGACGGCCATCGATGTTTCGGCTTGAGGGGGGATATATATGGCTGTGACAATAACCAACGAGAATATGGACAGCATTTGATTGTGAGGAATTCTAGGTCCGGTGAACAAAAGGACTTGAGTTCCTGTATGTTGTTACAATTACACCATGATTCGTTAATCATGAAACCGCCCTTCTTCTTCCCGGAGAGAAGTTTATTTCTGTCGGAACAACGCACAAAGAATCCCGGTGGCTGTACCGACTCCGACAGCATATCCCGAGAGAGCCATGTTTCCGTGAAACAGAGCATGTTACAATCCCTGATGTCTCTCTGAAAAGCAACCATTGCACTAATTTCGTCTACCTTGTTATCTGGAGACTGGACAGGAGCGAGTAATATACTCGGAAGCGGTGGGTGGTGTGTGCACCTCCGAAGTCTGACCAGAAGGCCGCTCTGTCTACCTCTTCTGCAGCGACGTTGTTTTGGGTCAGCCTCTGGAATCAGTTCCCTGGGTGGTTCAGACAAAGGATCTACTTCGGGAAAGTCGTATACCTCATCATGTGTGATGGTAAGTTGACGTTGCTCTGGTATCCAGTAGTTCTTCCCGGCTATACACTACGGGTCAAAAGACTTAGAACATCTACTCATTCAAGGGTTTTCTTTATTTTTTACAATTTTCTACATTGTAGAATAATTGTTAAGACATCAAAACCATGAAATAACACATATGGAATCAAGTAGTAACCAAAAAAGTGTTAAACAAATCATAATATATTTTTAATTTGAGATTCTTCAAATAGCCACCCTTTGCTTTGATGACAGCCTTGCACACTCTTGGCATTCTCTCAACCAGTTTCATGACATAGTCACCTGGAATGCATTTCAATTAACAGGTGTGCCTTCTTAACCTGTTAGGGCTAGGGGGCAGCATTGACACGGCTGGATAAAAAACATACCCGATTTAATCTGGTTACCACTCCTACTCAGTAACTAGAATATGCATATACTTATTACATATGGATAGAAAACACCCTAAATTTTCTAAAACTGTTTGAATGGTGTCTGTGAGTATAACAGAACTCAAATGGCAGGTCAAAACCTGAGAGATTCCTTTACAGGAAGTGGCCTGTCTGACCATTTCTGGAACTTCTTTGCCATCTCTATCATTTACTAAGGATCTCTGCTCTAACGTGACACTTCCCACGTCGTCCATAGGCTCTCATAGCCCGGGAAAAAAGAGAATGTCGTCATTCCAGCCCCAGGCTGAAACACATTATCGCCTTTCTCAAGTGGCCCATCAAGAGACACTAGCTTATGCGCGTGACCCCGACCGCCCCCGCCTTTGGGATTTTTTCCTCTGTTTGCCGAAAAGGAGATTCCCTGTCGGAATTTTATCGCTTTTCTACGAGAAAAATGACGTAAAAATTGATTTTAAACAGCGGTTGACATGCTTCGACGTACGGCAATGGAATACTTTGAATTTTATTGTCAGGAATTGCGCCAAGCGCGCGACACTTCTTTACTATTTCGGATAGTGTCTGGAACGCACGAACAAAACGCCGCTATTCGGATATAACGATGGATTATTTTGGACCAAACCAACATTTGTTATTGAAGTAGACGTCCTGGGTGTGCATTCTGACGAAGACAACAAAAGGTAATGACATTTTTATAATAGTAAATATGATTATGGTGAGTGCTAAACTTGCCGGGTGTCTAAATAGCGAGCCCGTGATGCCTGGACTATGTACTTAGAATATTGCAAAATGTGCTTTCACCAAAAAGCTATTTTAAAATCGGACATATCGAGTGGATAGAGGAGGTCTGTATCTATAATTCTTAAAATAATTGTGATGCTTTTTGTGAACGTTTATCGTGAGTAATTTAGTAAAATGTTAGCGAATTCCCCGTAAGTTTGCGGGGGGTATGCTAGTTCTGAACGTCACATGCTAATGTAAAAAGCTGGTTTTTGATATAAATATGAACTTGATTGAACAAAACATGCATGTATTGTATAACATAATGTCCTAGGGTTGTCATCTGATGAAGATCATCAAAGGTGAGTGCTGCATTTAGCTGTCTTCTGGGTTTTGGTGACATTGTATGCTGGCTTGAAAAATGGGTGTCTGATTATTTCTGGCTTGGTACTCTGCTGACATAATCTAATGTTTTGCTTTCGTTGTAAAGCCTTTTTGAAATCGGACAGTGTGGTTAGATTAACGAGAGTCTTATCTTTAAATGGCTGTAAAATAGTCATATGTTTGAGAAATTGAAGTAATAGGATTTTGAAGATTTTGAAAATCGCGCCACAGGATGGCAGTGGCTGTTACGTAGGTGGGACGAATTCGTCCCGCCGGTCCCATAGAGGTTAACCTCTCTAGGCTAGGCGGGACGAATTCGTCCCACCTACGTAACAGCCACGGCTATCCTGTGGCGCGATTTTCAAAACCTTAAAAATCCTATTACTTCAATTTCTCAAACATATGACTATTTTACAGCCATTTAAAGATAAGACTCTCGTTAATCTAACCACACTGTCCGATTTCAAAGCCAGAAATAATCAGACACCCATTTTTCAAGCCAGCATATAATGTCACCAAAACCCAGAAGACAGCTAAATGCAGCACTCACCTTTGATGATCTTCATCAGATGACAACCCTAGGACATTATGTTATACAATACATGCATGTTTTGTTCAATCAAGTTCATATTTATATCAAAAACCAGCTTTTTACATTAGCATGTGACGTTCAGAACTAGCATACCCCCCGCAAACTTCCGGGGAATTCGCTAACATTTTACTAAATTACTCACGATAAACGTTCACAAAAAGCATAACAATTATTTTAAGAATTATAGATACAGACCTCCTCTATGCACTCGATATGTCCGATTTTAAAATAGCTTTTTGGTGAAAGCACATTTTGCAATATTCTAAGTACATAGCCCAGGCATCACGGGCTCGCTATTTAGACACCCGGCAAGTTTAGCACTCACCATAATCATATTTACTATTATAAAAATGTCATTACCTTTTGTTGTCTTCGTCAGAATACACACCCAGGACAGCTACTTCAATAACAAATGTTGGTTTGGTCCAAAATAATCCATCGTTATATCCGAATAGCGGCGTTTTGTTCGTGCGTTCCAGACACTATCCGAAATAGTAAAGAAGTGTCACGCGCTTGGCGCAATTCGTGACAATAAAATTCTAAGTATTCCATTACCGTACGTCGAAGCATGTCAACCGCTGTTTAAAATCAATTTTTACGAAATTTTTCTCGTAGAAAAGCGATAATATTCCGACAGGGAATCTCCTTTTCGGCAAACAGAGGAAAAAATCCCAAAGGCGGGGGCGGTCGGGGTCACGCGCATAAGCTAGTGTCTCTTGATGGGCCACTTGAGAAAGGCGATAATGTGTTTCAGCCTGGGGCTGGAATGACGACATTCTGTTTTTTCCCGGGCTCTGAGAGCCTATGGAAGACGTGGGAAGTGTCACGTTAGAGCAGAGATCCTTAGTAAATGATAGAGATGGAAAAGAAGTTCAACAAATGGTCAGACAGGCCACTTCCTGTAAAGGAATCTCTCAGGTTTTGACCTGCCATTTGAGTTCTGTTATACTCACAGACACCATTCAAACAGTTTTAGAAAATTTAGGGTGTTTTCTATCCATATGTAATAAGTATATGCATATTCTAGTTACTGAGTAGGAGTGGTAACCAGATTAAATCGGGTATGTTTTTTATCCAGCCGTGTCAATGCTGCCCCCTAGCCCTAACAGGTCACGAATTGCGCCATGCGCGCGACACTTCTTTACTATTTCGGATAGTGTCTGGAACGCACGAACAAAACGCCGCTATTCGGATATAACGATGGATTATTTTGGACCAAACCAACATTTGTTATTGAAGTAGCAGTCCTGGGTGTGCATTCTGACGAAGACAACAAAAGGTAATCAAACTTTTATAATAGTAAATATGATTATGGTGAGTGCTAAACTTGCCGGGTGTCTAAATAGCGAGCCCGTGATGCCTGGGCTATGTACTTAGAATATTGCAAAATGTGCTTTCACCAAAAAGCTATTTTAAAATCGGACATATCGAGTGCATAGAGGAGGTCTGTATCTATAATTCTTAAAATAATTGTTATGCTTTTTGTGAACGTTTATCGTGAGTAATTTAGTAAAATGTTAGCGAATTCCCCGGAAGTTTGCGGGGGGTATGCTAGTTCTGAACGTCACATGCTAATGTAAAAAGCTGGTTTTTGATATAAATATGAACTTGATTGAACAAAACATGCATGTATTGTATAACATAATGTCCTAGGGTTGTCATCTGATGAAGATCATCAAAGGTGAGTGCTGCATTTAGCTGTCTTCTGGGTTTTGGTGACATTATATGCTGGCTTGAAAAATGGGTGTCTGATTATGTCTGGCTTGGTACTCTGCTGACATAATCTAATGTTTTGCTTTCGTTGTAAAGCCTTTTTGAAATCGGACAGTGTGGTTAGATTAACGAGAGTCTTGTCTTTAAATGGCTGTAAAATAGTCATATGTTTGAGAAATTGAAGTAATAGGATTTTTAAGGTTTTGAAAATCGCGCCACAGGCTGGCAGTGGCTGTTACGTAGGTGGGACGCAAGCGTCCCACCTAGCCCATAGAGGTTAAAAGTTAATTTGTGGAATTTCTTTCCTTCTTAATGTGTTTGAGCCTATCAGTTGTGGTGTGACAAGGTAGTGGTGGTATACAGAAGATAGCCCTATTTGGTAAAAGACCAAGTCCATATTATGGAAAGAACAGCTCAAATAAGCACAAAGAAATGACAGTCCATCATTACTTTAAGACATGAAGGTCAGTCAATACGGAAAATGTCAAGTGAAGTCGCAAAAACCATCAAGCACTATGATGAAACTGGCTCTCATGAGGACCGCCACAGGAATGGAAGAACCAGAGTTACCTCTGCTGTAGAGGATAAGTTCATTAGAGTTACCAACCTCAGAAATTGCAGCCCAAATAAATGCTTCACAGAGTTCAAGTAACAGACACATGTCAACATCAACTGTTCAGAGGCGACTGTGTGAATCAGGCCTTCATGGTCGAATTGCTGCAAAGAAACCACTACTTAAGTACACCAATAATAAGAGACTTGCTTGGGCCAAGAAACACGACAATGGACATTAGACTGGTGGAAATTTGTCCTTCGGTCTGGAGTCAAATTGGAGATTTTTGGTTCCAACCACCATGTCTTTTTTGAGCCGGGGTGTGGGTGAATGGATGATCTCCGCATGTGTATTTCCCACCGTAAAGCATGGAGGAGGAGGTGTTAGGGTGTAGGGATGCTTTGCTGGTGACACTGTCTGTGATTTATTTAGAATTCAAGGCACACTTAACCAGCATGGCTACCACAGCATTCTGCAGTGATGCGCCATCCCATCTGGTTTGGGTTTAGTGGGACTATCATTTGTTTTTCAACAGGCCAATGACCCAACACACCTCCAGGCTGTGTAAGGGCTATTTGACCAAGAAGGAGAGTGATGGAGTGCTGCATCAGATGACCTGGCCTCCACAATTCCACAATCTCAACTAAACTGAGATGGTTTGGAATGAGTCGGACCGCAGAGTGAAGGAAAAGCAGACAAGTGCTCAGCATATTTTACCTTTATTTAACTAGGCAAGTCAGTTAAGAACAAATTCTGATGTTCAAAGATGGCCTAGGAACAGTGGATTAACTGCCTTGTTCAGAGGCAGAACGTCCGATTTTTACCTTGTCAGCTCGGGGACTTGATCTTGCAACCTTTCGGTTACTAGTCCAATGCTCTAACCACTAGGCTACCTGCTGCCCCGCATATGTGGGAACTCCTTCAACACTGTTGAAAACGCATTCCAGGTGAAGCTGGTTGAGAGAATGCCAAGAGTGCAAAGCTGTCATCAAGGCAAACGGTGGCTATTTGAAGAATCTCAAATATTTGTTTAACACTTTTTTGTTTACTACATGATTCCATATGTGTTATTTCATAGTTTTGTCTTCACTATTTGTCACGGTTGTCGTAGGGTAGAGACCAAGACGCAGCGGGAAAATGTACACTCATCTTCTTTTTATTAGGTGAAGAAGGAAAACACATAAACGTATACAAAACAAAACGAACTTGACAGTCTTGTCAGGCAAACAGCTAAACAAGAACAATCTCCCACAAAAACCCATGAAAAACAAACTCCTAATTATAGGACCCTCAATCAGAGGCAACAATAACCAGCTGCCTCCAATTGAAGGTCCAACCCCAATTAACTAAACATAGAAATACAAAAGACTAGATAGAAGATAGAAAATATACTAACATAGAACAATGACTAACAAACCCCGGACTAATAAATCAAATACCCCTCTACCTAAACACATACACAAAACACACCCTGAACCACATAAAACAAACACCCCCTGCCACGTCCTGACCGAACTACAATAACAAATAACCCCTATACTGGTCAGGACGTGACACTATTATTCTACAATGTAGAAAATAGTACAAATAAAGAAAAACCTTTGAATGAGTAGGTGTTCTAACACTTTTCACTGGTAGTGTATGTAATAACACTTAAGATTTTCTGGGCTTACAATGTAAGAAATAATACATTAAAAAACGAAATACTGTAAAATTTCCTAAGGACTAGAAGCAAGGCGGCCCTCTCTGTCGGCGCCATCTTTATTTCACACCAGTTCACAGGAACATAGTCCCCTGTCCCCAGCGTAATTTACTCACAAACCACACAGACACACACACACACCACACACACACACACACACACACACACACTGGAGCAGGAACATGAGAGCGGCCAGCGCCATCTTCAAAGAGCGATTTGAAAGAACACACCTCCGCCGGCCCAGCGTCTCCCCCCCCTCATCACTCAGCCCCCACCTCCCAATATATGTTCAAAGGCCATCCATTAACCTTTCACTCACACAGTCTCTCTGTGATCTACTGCTCTCAGCCAAGGGCTTTGAAGAGCACAGGACCACCACCAGGGATAGAGAGAGGGAGGAGGGACAGAGGGAGAGGGTAGACAGAGGGAGAAGGGATGGAAGGAGGGGGTAGAGAGAGAGCCAGAGGTAGTAAAAAAGGAGGTGCATAGAGGACTAGAAAAGAGGGAATTCTAGAGTAGAGGGGAGACTAGATTAGAGGGAGGGGCAGACGAAAGGAGAGGAAGGTGCAGAATGAAGAGAACGGAGAGAGGGAGAAGGAAGCGGAAGAGGGCATAGTAGGATCTGGCTAAAAATACTGGAATCAGTTGCCCTTTATGGTTGTGAGGTCTGGCGTCCGCTCACCAACCAAGAATTTAAAAAATGGGACAAACACCAAATTGAGACTTTGCTTGCAGATTACAACGTAAAACAACAAATAATGCATGTAGAGTAGAATTAGGCAGATACCCGCTAATTATCCAAATCCAGAAAAGAGCTGTTCAATTCTACAACCACCTAAAAGGAAGTGATTCCCAAACCTTCCATAACAAAGCCATCACCTACAGAGAAATTAACCTGGAGAAGAGGTGGGCCTGGGGCTCTGTTCACAAACACAAACACACCCCGCAGAGCCCCAGGACAGCAACACAATTTGATCCAACCAAATCACGAGAAAACAAAAAGAGAATTACTTGACACATTGGAAAGAATTAACAAAAAAACAGAGCAAACTAGAATGCAATTTGGCTCTAAACAGAGAGTACACAGTGGCAGAATACCTGACCACTGTGACTGACCCAAACTTAAGGAAAACTTTGACTATGTACAGACTCAGTGAGCATAGCCTTACTATTGAGAAAGGCCACCGTAGGCAGACCTGGCTCTCAAGAGCAGACAGGCTATTTGCATACTGCCCACAAAATTAGGTGGAAACTGATCTGCACTTCATAACCTCCTGCCGAATGTATGACCATATTAGAGATACATATTTACCTCAGATTACACAAACCCACAAAGAATTCGAAAACAAATCCAATTTTGATAAACTCCCATATCTATTTTGTGAAATACCACAGTGTGCCATCACAGCAGCAACATTTGTGAACAAACACCATTATAAATGCAACCCATATTTATGTTTCTTTATTTTCCCTTTTGTACTTTAACTATTTGCACATAGTATGACTGTCACGACTTCCGCCGAAGTCGGTCCCTCTCCTTGTTCGGGCGGCGTTCGGCGGTCGACGTCACCGGCCTTCTAGCCATCGCCGATCCACTTTTCATTTTCCATTTGTTTTGTCTTTTTTTTACACACCTGGTTTCAATTCCCCAATTACATGTTCATTATTTAACCCTCTGTTTTCCACATGGTTTTTGTGCGTGATTGTTTTATGTATGTTCGGTCCGTTATTGTGGGCTCGGTATTACGACATGTTATTGGAATATTTGAGTAAAGTTACTTGTGTTACTCATCTCTGCTGTCCTGCGCCTGACTCCTCTGCACCAGCTACACCCAGACCACTACAATGACATTTGTAATGTCTTTATTCTTTTGGAAATTTTGTGAGTGTAATGTTTACTATTCATTTGTATTGTTTATTTGACTTATGTTTATTATCTAGCTCACATGCTTTGGCAATGTTAACATGTGTTTCCCATGCCAATAAAGCCCTTAAATTGAATTGAATAGAATAGGCGGAGTGGAGGGAAGAGGACAGGAGAAGGGGTAGCTGTGGTAGCTGGGAGTGGAAGTCACGGAGCAGGGAGAGGGGGATGAGGGGATAGGGGAGAGAGAGACAGCGAGAGCAAGCAGAGAGATTGGATAAAAATGAGAGAGGAGGGTTGGAGAACAGAGTACTAGTAGGAAGCAGAGAGATTGGATGAAAATGAGAGAGGAGGGTTGGAGAACAGAGTACTAGTAGGAAGCAGAGAGATTGGATGAAAATGAGAGAGGAGGGTTGGAGAACAGAGCACTAGTAGGAAGCAGAGAGATTGGATGAAAATGAGAGAGGAGGGTTGGAGAACAGAGTACTAGTAGGAAGCAGAGAGATTGGATGAAAATGAGAGAGGAGGGTTGGAGAACAGAGTACTAGTAGGAAGCAGAGAGATTGGATGAAAATGAGAGAGGAGGGTTGGAGAACAGAGTACTAGTAGGAAGCAGAGAGATTGGATGAAAATGAGAGAGGAGGGTTGGAGAACAGAGCACTAGTAGGAAGCAGAGAGATTGGATGAAAATGAGAGAGGAGGGTTGGAGAACAGAGCACTAGTAGGAAGCAGAGAGATTGGATGAAAATGAGAGAGGAGGGTTGGAGAACAGAGTACTAGTAGGAAGCAGAGATCGTAACAAGATAGAAAAAGAGAGGCAGGAGGGGAGGAAAGGGACAAACAGCAGGATCAACAGGAGATGATGGTTGGTCTCCTCATGAGATCTATCACAAAAACACTACATACCAGCCCCATTACATAAATATGTAGATCCTACAGATCTCAGCTCTAAAGAAAGGGAAATAGATGGAACCATGGGCAGCAGGCAGCCTAGCGGATAAGAGCGTTGGGCCAGAAGCCGAAAAGTCACTGGTTTGAGTCCCCTAACCGACTACGTGAAGAATCTGTCGATGTGCCCATGAGCAAGGCTGTAAGTCTCTCTGGATAAGAGCATCTGCTAAATGCACTGAAATGAAAACGGCACACAAGAGCCATTACCAACATGGGTCAAATTGTGCTTTTATGAAAAACAAAAGCATAGCGCTTCATCTCCATTGAAATATTCAATCAGTCTCCACAGAAACAAGAGGAGGAACTGATTCATGGAAAAACACCCTGAAAGAACAACTAGCAGAGTGAAAATAAAAAGGGAGAGAAGGGAGGGAGGAAAAGGGGAAGATGTGTGCATGTGCAGTAAGGGACTGGAGGCCTTTCCACAGACTGATCTGAGAGCAAACGCTTCCACCAGTCAGCTGGGCCGCATCCAGACGGATGGGACTCACACACACACACGCACGCACGCTAACGGCCTGGTAATGGCCCCCGCCACCATCAGTGGCACACACACACACACACACACACACACACACACACACACACACACACACACACACACACACACACACACACACACACACACACACACACACACACACACACACACACACACACACACACACACACACCACAGTGCCTCGCCTCACAGTGCGGTAGCTAAATCTGCGCTGGGTGTCTGGGCTTCATCATGTGTATGTAGTGCAGCTGCCTGCGATGGGAAGTGATGCTTTCCTGCCACATTAACCAGGCCTAATGGGCTTTCAGAACACAACACGGCTCATTCTCTGCTGTACATTTGTAACTAGTGGTGTGTGGAATCAGCAGGACAGGGTAGGCATGTCAATATGTTGACAGAGACTGGGACAGGGAGTGTGTATAACTGTTGGTATGGGTGGGTGTGTTTTAGTGTTAGTTACTTTATATCTACTCACAATAAATAGCGTTTTGGTACTGCTGACGAGATTTCACATTTCCCTTGCTTCAATTGAATCATTTAACATGTACAATATATAGTAGAATGTAAACATTATAGTGTAAGGGTATACATTTAGCATGTGTCATGACGTTGGCCTGTGGGTAAGGTTTATGACCCCCCTATAAATACCTTTCTCCCTTCCCTCTCTCTCTGACTCTACTGAAGGACTCTTGAATAGCCTTGTTAAACATAGAGAGTCTGGGAACATCAAACAAGTGGGGGGAAAAGAACCATATTTCGGTAATAGAACCAGTTGAAAATATGCGTTGGTACTTAATGAATATGATGTCAGTTCGGTTGTCATCTGAGACATTATGACTGATGACAGGACGACATAAACTGTATTTGGGAAAGTCTACACATTATAGTTATCAGATTCACATGGAATTGTTGTGCAATTTAAATGTTTGAATATGAAACTATTTGTGAAAAGATTAAACGTAATTTTAGCTTCAAATGAGAGAATTGGGTTTTCATAAGGTTAGAGCTCTGCTCAATCAGTGGCCCGCCCCTGTGAAGAGACATTGGTTATCCTCTTGATGGTCGCCTAGGATAGGGGGCGCCACAGCGCATTTTGAAAAAAATTCGTGCCCATTTTAAACGGCCTACTACTCAAACTCAGAAGCTAGGATATGCATATAATTAATACTTGTGGATAGAAAACACCCTAAAGTTTCTAAAACTGTTTGAATAGTGTCTGTGAGTATAACAGAACTCATATTGCAGTCAAAACCCCGAGACAGATCGAAACAGGAAGTGGAATTCTGAATTGCGGACTCAACTTCATCACGTTGCCTATTAATCACACCGTGAGCGATGGTTCATTGAGCACTTCCTATTGCTTCCACTAGATGTCCCCAGTCTTTACAAAGTGATTTGAGCCTCCTACTGTGAAAACTGACAGAATGACACGCTGTGGAACGTGGTCACACGGAGAGGGCCATCACCATTATGACGCCGGCGCCCCTGACTACCCTCCCCTTTCGAAACATTTTGAAACACAATGCAATCGTCCCCCTTGAATCTTATTGGAGCTCTGGTTGAAAAAGGCCCTAAAGATTTATGTTATACAACGTTTGACATGTTTGAACGAACCTAAATAAGAAAAAAATGCATTTTGTTGAAAGAGTAGCCCCGCGCACGTCGGTACTTTTGGTGCAGCCTTCAGAACGCGCTAACAACAACAAGCTAATGGAACATAAAGGATGAACTTTTTTGAACGAAAATACATTTGTTGTGGACCTGGGATTCCTGGAAGTGCCTAAGGATGAAGATAATCAAAGGTAAGGGATTATTGACAATAGTATACAAGACTAGATTTGATATGCGATTGTTCCAAGATGGCACTGACCTGTATTGCTAGCCTATTGTTCTGAGTATCGCATCCCCTTTTATCGCAAAGTGTGATTACCCAGTAAAGTTATTTTAAAATCTGGCATTACAGGTGCTTTCAAGAGATATTCATCTATAAATCTTAGAATGACAATATTACATTTTTAAAATGTTTTCGAATAGTAATTTAGTAAATTGTAGCGCTATTTCATCGGATGCATTTGAGGGAAAATAGTTAGTCAACGTTACGCACCGATGTAAAATGCTGTTTTTATATATAAATATGAACTTTATCGAACAAAAGAATGCATGTATTGTGTAACATGATGTCCTAGGTGTGTCATCTGATGAAGATTGTCAAAGGTTAGTGCTGCATTTAGCTGTTTTTTTGGTTATTTGTGATGCATGTGGTTGGTCGGAAAATGGCTATGTGGCTACTTTTACGATATACTCCTCTAACATAATCTAATGTTTTGCTTTTGCTGTAAAGCCTTTTTGAAATCTGACCTCTACATCTCTCTTCCCTCTACCTCTATCTTCCCTCTACATCTCTTTTCCATCTACCTCTCTCTTCCATCTATCTCTCTCCCATCTACATCTCTCTTCCTCTACCTCTCTCTTCCTCTACCTCTCTCTTTCCTCTACCTCTCTCTTTCCTCTACCTCTCTCTTCCTCTACCTCTCTCCTCCCTCTACCTCTCTCTAACCTCTACCTCTTTCTTCTCTCTACCTCTCTCTTCCCTCTACCTCTCTCTTCCCTCTACCTCTCTCTTCCCTCTACCTCTCTCTTCCCTCTACATCTCACTTCCCTCTACCTCTCACTTCCCTCTACCTCTCTCTTTCCTCTACCTCTCTCTTCCTCTACCTCTCTCTTTCCTCTACCTCTCTCTTCCTCTACCTCTCTCTTCCTCTACCTCTCTCTTCCCTCTACCTCTCTGTTCCCTCTACCTCTCTGTTCCCTCTACCTCTCTCTTCCTTCTATCTCTCTCTAACCTCTACCTCTCTCTTCTCTCTACCTCTCTCTTCCCTCTACCTCTCTCTTCCCTCTACCTCTCTCTTCCTTCTACCTCTCTCTTCCCTCTACCACTCTCTTCCCTCTACCTCTCTCTTCCTTCTACCTCTCACTTCCCTCTACCTCTCTCTTTCCTCTACCTCTCGCTTCCCTCTACCTCTCTCTTCCTCTACCTCTCTCTTTCCTCTACCTCTCTCTTCCTCTACCTCTCTCTTCCTCTACCTCTCTGTTCCCTCTACCTCTCTGTTCCCTCTACCTCTCTGTTCCCTCTACCTCTCTCTACCTCTCTCTTCCTTCTATCTCTCTCTAACCTCTACCTCTCTCTTCTCTCTACCTCTCTCTTCCCTCTACCTCTCTCTTCCCTCTACCTCTCTCTTCCTCTACCTTGCTCTTCTCTCTACCTCTAACCTCTACCTCTCCCTTCCCTCTACCTCTCCCTTCCCTCTATCTCTCTCTTCCCTCCAGCTCTCTCTAACCTCTACCTCTCTCTGCCTCTACCTCTCTCTTCCTCTACCTCTCTCCTCCCTCGACCTCTCTCTTCCCTCAACTTCTCTCTTCCTTCTACCTCTCTCTTCCCTCTATCTCTCTCTAACCTCTACCTCTCACTTCCCTCTACCTCTCTCTTCCTTCTATCTCTCTCTAACCTCTACCTCTCTCTTCCTTCTACCTCTCTCTTCCTTCTACCTCTCTCTTCCCTCTACCTCTCTCTTCCTTCTACCTCTCTCTTCCCTCTATCTCTCTCTAACCTCTACCTATCTCTTCTCTCTATCTCTCTCTAACCTCTACCTCTCTCTTCTCTCTATCTCTCTCTAACCTCTACCACCTCCCTCCACTCTATCTCTCTCTTCCCTCCAGCTCTCTCTAACCTCTACATCTCTCTAACCTCTACATCTCTCTTCCTCTACCGCTCTCTTCCTCTACTGCTCTCTTCCTCTACCTATCTCTTACCTCTACCTCTCTTCCCTCTACCTCTCTCTTCCCTCTACCTCTCTCTTCCTTCTACCTCTCTCTTCCCTCTACCTCTCTCTTCCCTCCACCTCTCGCTTCCCTCTACCTCTCTCTTCCCCTACCTCTCTCTTCCTCTACCTCTCTCTTCCCTCTACCTCTCTATTCCCTCTACCTCTCTCTAACCTCTACCTCTCTCTTCCTTCTATCTGTCTAACCTCTACCTCTCTCTTCCTCTACCTCTCTCTTCCCTCTATCTCTCTCTAACCTCTACCTCTGTCTTCCTCTACCTCTCTTCCCTCTACATCTCTCTTCTCTCTACCTCTCTCTCTTCCCTCTACCTCTATCTTCCCTCTACATCTATTTTCCCTCTACCTCTCTCTTCCATCTACCTCTCTCCCATCTACATCTCTCTTCCTCTACCTCTCGCTTCCCTCTACCTCTCTCTTTCCTCTACCTCTCTCTTTCCTCTACCTCTCTCTTCCTCTACCTCTCTCCTCCCTCTACCTCTGTCTAACCTCTACCTCTTTCTTCTCTCTACCTCTCTCTTCCCTCTACCACTCTCTTCCCTCTACCTCTCTCTTCCATCTACATCTCTCTTCCTCTACCTCTCTCTTTCCTCTACCTCTCTCTTTCCTCTACCTCTCGCTTCCCTCTACCTCTCTCTTCCTCTACCTCTCTCTTTCCTCTACCTCTCTCTTCCTCTACCTCTCTCTTCCCTCTACCTCTCTGTTCCCTCTACCTCTCTCTAACCTCTACCTCTCTCTAACCTCTACCTCTCTCTTCTCTCTACCTCTCTCTTCCCTCTACCTCTCTCTTCCTTCTACCTCTCTGTTCCCTCTACCTCTCTCTTCTCTCTACCTCTCTCTAACCTCTACCTCTCTCTTCTCTCTACCTCTCTCTTCCCTCTACCTCTCTCTTCCCTCTACCTCTCTCTTCCCTCTACCTCTCTCTTCCCTCTACCTCTCTCTTCCCTCTACCTCTCTCTTCCCTCTACCTCTCTCTTCCCTCTATCTCTCTCTAACCTCTACCTCTCCCTTCCCTCTACCTCTCCCTTCCCTCTATCTCTCTCTTCCCTCCAGCTCTCTCTAACCTCTACCTCTCTCTGCCTCTACCTCTCTCTGCCTCTACCTCTCTCTTCCTCTACCTCTCTCCTCCCTCAACCTCTCTCTTCCCTCAACCTCTCTCTTCCTTCTACCTCTCTCTTCCTTCTACCTCTCTCTGCCTCTACCTCTCTCTTCCTCTACCTCTCTCCTCCCTCAACCTCTCTCTTCCCTCAACCTCTCTCTTCCTTCTACCTCTCTCTTCCTTCTACCTCTCTCTTCCCTCAACCTCTCTCTTCCTTCTACCTCTCTCTTCCCTCTATCTCTCTCTAACCTCTACCTATCTCTTCCCTCTAACTTTCTCTTCCCTCTACCTCTCTTCCCTCTACCTCTCTTCCCTCTACCTCTCTCTTCCTCTACCTCACTCTTCCATCTACCTCTCTATTCCCTACACCTCTCTCTAACCTCTACCTCTCTCTTCCTTCTATCTCTCTCTAACCTCTACCTCTCTCTTCTTTCTATCTCTCTCTAACCTCTACCTCTCTCTACCTCTCTCTTCCCTCTACCTCTCTTCCCTCTACCTCTCTCTTCCTCTACCTCTCTCTAACCTCTACCTCTCTCTAACCTCTACCTCTCTCTAACCTCTACCTCTCTCTAACCTCTACCTCTCTCTTCCTCTACCGCTCTCTTCCTCTACCTCTCTCTTCCCTCTACCTCTCTCTACTTTCTACCTCTCTCTTCCCGCTACCTATCTCTTATCTCTACCTCTCTTCCCTCTACCTCTCTCTTCCCTCTACCTCTCTCTTCCCTCTACCTCTCTCTTCCCTCTACCTCTCTCTAACCTCTACCTCTCTCTTCCTTCTATCTGTCTAACCTCTACCTCTCTCTTCCTCTACCTCTCTCTTCCCTCTATCTCTCTCTAACCTCTACCTCTCCCTTCCCTCTACCTCTCCCTTCCCTCTATCTCTCTCTTCCCTCCAGCTCTCTCTAACCTCTACCTCTCTCTTCCTCTACCTCTCTCTTCCTCTACCTCTCTCTTCCTCTACCTCTCTTCCCTCTACCTCTCTTCCCTCTACCTCTCTTCCCTCTACCTCTCTTCCCTCTACCTCTCTTCCCTCCACCTCTCTCTTCCCTCCACCTCTCGCTTCCCTCTACCTCTCTCTTCCTCTACCTCTCTCTTCCTCTACCTCTCTCTTCCCTCTACCTCTCTATTCCCTCTACCTCTCTCTAACCTCTACCTCTCTCTTCCTTCTATCTGTCTAACCTGTACCTCTCTCTTCCCTCTATCTCTCTCTAACCTCTACCTCTCCCTTCCCTCTACCTCTCCCTTCCCTCTATCTCTCTCTTCCCTCCAGCTCTCTCTAACCTCTACCTCTCTCTTCCTCTACCTCTCTCTTCCTCTACCTCTCTCTTCCTCTACCTCTCTCCTCCCTCTACCTCTCTCTTCCCTCAACCTCTCTCTTCCTTCTACCTCTCTCTTTCCTCTATCTCTCTCTTCCTTCTACCTCTCTCTTCCCTCTATCTCTCTCTAACCTCTACCTCTCTTCCCTCTACCTCTCCTCCCTCTACCTCTCTCTTCCTCTACCTCTCTCTTCCTCTACCTCTCTCTTCCCTCTACCTCTCTATTCCCTACACCTCTCTCTAACCTCTACCTCTCTCTTCCTTCTATCTCTCTCTAACCTCTACCTCTCGCTTCCCTCTACCTCTCTCTAACCTCTACCTCTCTCTAACCTCTACCTCTCTCTAACCTCTACCTCTTTCTTCCTCTACCTCTCTCTTCCCTCTACCTTTCTCTACTTTCTACCTCTCTCTTCTCTCTATCTCTCTCTAACCGCTACCTATCTCTTATCTCTACCTCTCTTCCCTCTACCTCTCTCTTCCCTCTACCTCTCTCTTCCTTCTACCTCTCTCTTCCCTCTATTTCTCTCTAACCTCTACCTATCTCTTCTCTCTACCTCTCTTCCCTCTACCTCTCTTCCCTCTACCTCTCGCTTCCCTCTACCTCTCTCTTCCTTCTATCTCTCTCTAACCTCTACCTCTCTCTTCCCTCTACCTCTTTATTCCCTACACCTCTCTCTAACCTCTAACTCTTTCTTCCTTCTATCTCTCTCTAACCTCTACCTCTCTCTTCCCTCTACCTCTTTATTCCCTACACCTCTCTCTAACCTCTACCTCTCTCTTCCTTCTATCTCTCTCTAACCTCTACCTCTCTCTAACCTCTACCTCTCGCTTCCCTCTACCTCTCTCTAACCTCTACCTCTCTCTAACCTCTACCTCTTTATTCCCTACACCTCTCTCTAACCTCTACCTCTCTCTTCCTTCTATCTCTCTCTAACCTCTACCTCTCTCTTCCCTCTACCTCTTTATTCCCTACACCTCTCTCTAACCTCTACCTCTCTCTTCCTTGAATTTCTCTCTAACCTCTACCTCTCTCTTCCCTCTACCTCTCTCCCCTCTACCTCTCTCTTCTCTCTACCTCTCTCTTCCCTCTATCTCTCTCTAACCTCTCTCTCTCTAACCTCTACCTCTCTCTTATCTCTACCTCTCTCTTCCCTCTACCTCTCTCTTCCTTCTATCTCTCTCTTCCCTCTATCTCTCTCTTCCTCTACCTCTCTCTTCCCTCTACCTCTCTCTTCCCTCTACCTCTCTCTTCCATCTACCTCTCTCTTCCCCATCATTATTTACCTCTCACTCCCTTTGCCTCTATTTCCCTTTCCTTTACCCCCTCCCCCCTCTCACTCTTTCATCCCCCTCTCTCCCTCTCACACTACAGTAAACAGCACTCTGAAAGTTAACCTCTGGGTGTGTATGCTTGTGTGCATGTGTGGTTGTGTTCCTGTACCTCAGCCAGGGGAGTTGATCGATGGAACCATCAGAAAAGGTTTTCTTAATTTGGTCCAATCAAACGTGCCTGTGCTCAGGGCAGAACATAGATAACACTCAATTGATTATTAATGCATTATTAATACTTCTCTAGTGCCAGGTCACACAGACAGCTGGAGGCTCTGATGCACACACAGATGTGGGCGGCACACACACACAGTCTGCAGACAAACACGAGCAAGTGAGCAACACACACATACAGTCTGCAGACAAACACGAGCAAGCGAGCAACACACACATACATTCTGCAGTCAAACGCGAGCAAGCGAGCAACACACACATACAGTCTGCAGACAAACACGAGCAAGCGAGCAACACACACATACAGGCACGCACAGAGTTGATAAATCAGCTGGTGTCCAATGCAACACTGAGTACATCACATAAATACCATGCAGCAAAACCTGGCAAATTAAAGAGAGAAAGAAAGAGAGAGAGAGAGAGACAGAGAGAAAGAAAGAGAGAGAACACATCAGCAAGCAAACCCCCACTCACATTAAAATCACACCTGCACAATCAACCTCTAGCAAGAACACATCTCTCTCTCTCTCTCTCTCTCTCTCTCCCTCTCTCTCTCTCTCTCTCCAATTCAATGCATTTTCAATTCAATAGGCTTTATTGGCATGGGAAACATATGTTAACATTGCCAAAGCAAGTGAAGTAGATAATATACAAAAGTGAAATAAACAATAAAAATGAACAATAAGCATCACACTCACAAAAGTTCCAAAAGAATAAAGACATTACAAATGTCATATTATGTATATACAGTTGAAGTCGGAAGTTTACAAACACTTAGGTTGGAGTCATTAAAACTCATTTTTCAACCACTCCACAAATTCCTTGTTAACAAACTATAGTTTCGGCAAGTCGGTTAGGACATCTACTTTGTGCATGACACAAGTAATTTTTCCAACAATTGTTTACAGGCAGATTATTTCACTTATAATTCACTGTATCACAATTCCAGTGGGTCAGAACTTTACATACATTAAGTTAACCTCTCTAGGGTAGGGGGCAGTATTTGCACGGCCGGATAAAAAACGTACCCGATTTAATCTGGTTATTACTACTGCCCAGAAACTAGAATATGCATATAATTGTTTGATTTGCATAGAAAACACCCTAAAGGTTCTAAAACTGTTTGAATGGTGTCTGTGAGTATAACAGAACTCATATGGCAGGCAAAAACCTGAGAAGATTCCTTACAGGAAGTGCCCTCTCTGACCATTTCTTGGCCTTCTACACTCTCTTTATTGAAAACTGAGGATATCTGCTGAAGCGTGACACTTCCTACGGCTCCCATAGGCTCTCAGAAGGCGGCAAAACGTTGAATGATGACTTTGCAGGCCATGGCTGAAAAACAGTAGCGCATTTCGATAGTGGTCGATCAGAGAACAATGAGACTGGGGGCGCGTGCACGAACCGACCCCATGTTTTTATTTTTTCGTCTTTGAACGAAAACAGGGTTTCCCGGTCGGAATATTATCGCTTTTTTACGAGAAAAATCGCATAAAAATGGATTTTAAACAGCGGTTGACATGCTTCGAAGTACGGTAATGGAATATTTCGAAGGGCGCGTCACCCTTCGTCACCCTTCGGATAGTGTCTTGAACGCACGAACAAAACAGAGGGTATTTGAACATAACTATGGATTATTTTGAACCAAACCAACATTTGTTATTGAAGTAGAAGTCCTGGGAGTGCATTCTAACGAAGAACAGCAAAGGTAATCAAATTTTTCTTATAGTAAATCTGAGTTTGGTGAGGGCCAAACTTGGTGGGTGTCAAAATAGCTAGCCGGTGATGGCGAGCTATCTACTCAGAATATTGCAAAATGTGCTTTTGCCGAAAAGCTATTTTAAAATCGGACATAGCGATTGCATAAATGTCATAGTCCGTGTATGTAGGTGGCAGGGAAGTCAGGCGCAGGAGAAAACAGAGTGGTTTAAAAATGGAATATTTATTTCCAAAACCAACGTAGAAAAGAATCCGGGTAAAACAATAACCCGTCGCACACCGATATAGCAACAACACGTACATAACAAACAAACAATCACCGACAGAGAAATGAGGGGAATCAGAGGGTTAAATACACAACATATAATTACTGGGATATGAGACAGGTGTGTAAATAGACCAGACAAAACCAATGGAAAATGAAAAACTGATCAATGGTGGCTAGAAGGCCGGTGACGTCGACCGCCGAACACCACCCGAACAAGGAGGGGCATCAACTTCAGTAGAAGTCGTGACAGTACCCCCCCCCCCCCCTGATGCGCGGCTCCAGCAGTGCGTCGACACCGGCCTCGGGGACGACCCGGAGGGCGAGGCGCCGGGCGATCCGGATGGAGACGATGGAACTCGCTCAGCATGGAAGGATCTAACACGTCCTCCACCGGAACCCAGCATCTCTCCTCCGGACCGTACCCCTCCCAGTCCATGAGGTACTGAAGACCCCTCGCCCGACGTATCGAATCCAGAATGGATCAAACGGAGTACGCCGGGGCCCCCTCAATGTCCAGAGGGGGCGGAGGGTTGTAACTTACCCCTGGGTAGGTGTCTAGGAGCCTTGCACTGGGCGCACACCGAGCAGGAGGAAACATAAACCCTCACGTCCTTAGCTAAGGTGGGCCACCAGTATTTCCCACTAAGACAGCGCATTGTCCGACCAATCCCAGGATGACCAGAGGAGGGTGACGTGTGAGCCCAGTAGATCAATCGGTCGCGGACAGCGGACGGAACGTACAGACGCCCAGCTGGACACTGAGGGGGAACGGGCTCTGCACGTGACGCCCGCTCAATGTCCGCGTCCAGCTCCCAGACCACTGGTGCCACCAAACAAGAGGCTGGGATGATGGGAGTGGGATCCATGGACCGCTCCTCTGTGTCATACAGCCGGGACAGTGCGTCTGCCTTGACATTCTGGGAACCTGGTCTATAAGAGAGGGTAAACACAAAACGGGTGAAAAACATGGCCCACCTTGCCTGGCGAGGATTCAGTCTCCTCGCCTCCCGGATGTACTCCAGATTGCGGTGGTCAGTCCAGATGAGAAAAGGGTGTTTAGCCCCCTCAAGCCAGTGTCTCCACACCGTCAGAGCCTTGACGACAGCCAACAGCTCCCTGTCCCCCACATCATAGTTTTGCTCCGCCGGGCTGAGCTTCTTCGAGAAGAAGGCACAGGGGCGGAGCTTAGGTGGCGTACCTGAACGCTGAGAGAGCACAGCTCCTATCCCAGCCTCAGATGCGTCCACCTCCACTATGAATTGCAGAGAGGGATCTGGATGAGCCAACACAGGAGCCGAGGTAAACAGAGCCTTCAGTTTCCTAAAAGCCCTGTCCGCCCCAGCCGACCACTGCAAGCGCACTGGACCCCCCTTCAGCAGTGAGGTAATGGGAGCAGCTATCTGACCAAAACCCCGGATAAATCTCCGTTAGTAATTGGCAAACCCTAAAATTCGCTACACCTCCTTTACCGTGGTGGGAGTCGGCCAATTACGCACGGCTGTAATACGGTCACTCTCCATCTCCACTCCTGACGTAGATAGGCGATATCCTAAGAAAGAGACGGACTGTTTAAAGAACAAGCATTTCTCAGCCTTGACATACAGGTCATGCTCCAACAGGTGACCAAGCACTTTGCGCACCAGGGACACATGCTCGGCGCGTGTAGCGGAGTAAATCAGAATGTCATCGATATACACCACTACACCCTGCCCGTGCAGGTCCCTGAAAATCTCATCGACAAAAGATTGGAAGACTGATGGAGCATTTTTTAACCCATACGGCATGACAAGGTACTCATAATGCCCTGAGGTGGTACTAAATGCTGTCTTCCACTCGTCTCCATCTCGGATACGCACCAGGTTATACGCACTCCTGAGATCCTGTTTTGTGAAGAAGCGCGCGCCGTGCATTAATTCAATCACCGGGGCGATCAGAGGTAGCGGGTAACTGTACCCCACTGTAATTTTATTAAGACCTCGATAATCAATGCACGGTCGCAGACCCCCATCCTTCTTCTTCACAAAAAAGAAACTCGAGGAGACGGGTGAGATGGAGGGCCTAATGTATCCCTGACGCAGGGATTCGGAAACATATGTCTCCATAGCCACCGTCTCCGCTTGCGACAGGGGATACACGTGACTCTTGGGAAGTGCAGCGTCTGCCATGAGATTTATCGCACAATCCCCCTGTCGATGAGGTGGTAATTGAGTCGCTTTCTTTTTACAGAAGGCGAGAGCCAAATCGGCATATTCAGGGGGAATGTGCATGGTGGAGACCTGGTCTGGACTTTCCACCGTAGTAGCACCAACGGAAACCCCTACACACCTACCTGAGCACTCTCGCGACCACCCCGTAAGAGCCCTCTGTGGCCAAGAAAAAGTGGGGTTATGACTAGTTAACCAGGGAAGACCCAGCACCACCGGATATGCAGGAGTGTCGATTAGGAAAATACTAATTTTCTCCTTGTGACCCCCCTGCGTAACCATAGTCAATGGAGCCGTGGCCTCCCTAATCAACCCTGACCCTAATGGTCGACTATCTAAGGTGTGAATGGGAAAAGGTACTTTCACCGGTACAATAGGGATCCCTAAACTATGAGCCAACGTTTGATCAATAAAGTTCCCAGCCGCGCCTGAATCTACTAGTGCCTTATGCTGGGAATGAGGGGGAAAAAAATCAGGAAAAGTGACAGACACAAATATATGAGCAACAGAGGGCTCTGGATGAGAATGGTGCCTACTCACCTGGGGTGGCGCCAGAGCGCCCTGCCTGTTACCTCGATTCCCAGAAGAACCTGCCCGGCACCGACCAGCAGTGTGTCCTCTGCGGTCACTGACGGTACGCGAGCGGGAACTCCCTCCGGTCTCCCTGTGCACCCTCTCTCCTGGCTCCATGGTTATAGGAGAGGGGGTGCAGGAGGATGAAACCACCAGACCCTGATCTGGACGTCCACGAGCAGCCAGCCCATTGTCCAACTGGATGGACAGATCCACCAGCTGGTCGAAGGTTAGGGTGGTGTCTCTACAGGCCAGCTCCCGACGGACGTCCTCCCGCAGACTGCAGCGATAATGATCTATCAGGGCCCCGTGATTCCATCCTGCACCGGCTGCCAGGGTCCTGAACTCCAATGCGAAATCCTGGGCGCTCCTCGTCTCCTGCCTCAGATGGTAGAGGCGCTCACCCGCCGCTCTGCCCTCAGGTGGATGGTCGAAGACTGCCCGGAAACGGCGGATGAACTCCTCATATCGGTCCAACGCCGTATCTCCTCCTTCAACCATAGCGCTGGCCCATTCCAGGGCTCTCCCGGTGAGGCACGAGACGAGGGCGAAAATCTTCTCTCGGTCTGATGGGACTGGGTGGACCGTGGCCAGAGAAAGTTCTAATTGGAGCAGGAAACCCCGGCAGTTGGCAGTACTTCCGTTGTAACCCCGAGGCATGGCTAGACGGATACCACCCGGTTCAGGTTGACAAGGGGTGTTTTGGATCGACCCCGGTTGGGCTGGTGGAGGCGCTGGCTGAATCTCCCGTCTCTCTAAGCGGTCCATCAGCTGAACAGCGTGATCCAAAGCAGCGCATAGATGTAATAGTCTTTCTGCATTCTTCTGGATGCGCTCCTCCACCTCCCTGTCCAAAAAAATTGGTCGGTGATTCTGTCATAGTCCGTGTATGTAGGTGGCAGGGAAGTCAGGCGCAGGAGAAAACAGAGTGGTTTAAAAATGGAATATTTATTTCCAAAACCAACGTAGAAAAGAATCCGGGTAAAACAATAACCCGTCGCACACCGATATAGCAACAACACGTACATAACAAACAAACAATCACCGACAGAGAAATGAGGGGAATCAGAGGGTTAAATACACAACATATAATTACTGGGATATGAGACAGGTGTGTAAATAGACCAGACAAAACCAATGGAAAATGAAAAACTGATCAATGGTGGCTAGAAGGCCGGTGACGTCGACCGCCGAACACCACCCGAACAAGGAGGGGCATCAACTTCAGTAGAAGTCGTGACAATAAAGGAGTTCTGTATCTATAATTCTTAAAATAATTGTTATGTTTTTTGTGAACATTTATCGTGAGTAATTTAGTAAATTCACCGGAAGTTTGCGGTGGGTATGCTAGTTCTGAACGTCACATGCTAATGTAAAAAGCTGGTTTTTGATATAAATATGAACTTGATTGAACAAAACATGCATGTATTGTATAATATAATGTCCTAGGAGCGTCATCTGATGAAGATCATCAAAGGTTAGTGCGGCATTTAGCTGTGGTTTGGGTTTATGTGACATTATATGCTAGCTTGAAAAATGGGTGTCTGATTATTTCTGGCTGGGTACTCTGCTGACATAATCTAATGTTTTGTTTTCGTTGTAAAGCCTTTTTGAAATCGGACAGTGTGGTTAGATTAACGAGAGTCTTGTCTTTAAAATGGTGTAAAATAGTCATATGTTTGAGAAATTGAAGTAATAGCATTTCTAAGGTATTTGAATATCACGCCACGGGATTCCACTGGCTGTTGAGTAGGTGGGACGATTTTGTCCCACATACCCTAGAGAGGTTAACTGTGCCTTTAAACAGCTTGGAAAATTCCAGAAAATGATGTCATGGCTTTAGAAGCTTCTGATAGGCTAATTGACATCATTTAAGTCAATTGGAGGTGTACCTGTGGATGTATTTCAAGGCCTACCTTCAAACTCAGTGCCTCTTTGCTTGACATCATGGGAAAATCAAAAGAAATCAGCCAAGACATCAGAAAAGAAATTGTAGACCTCCACAAGTCTGGTTTATCCTTGGGAGCAATTTCCAAATGCCTGAAGGTACCACGTTCATCTGTACAAACAATAGTAACACCATGGAACCATGCAGCCGTCATACCGTTCAGGAAGGTGACGTGTTCTGTCTCCTAGAGATGAACGGACTTTGGTGCAAAAACTGCAAATCAATCCCAGAACAGCAAAGGACCTTGTGAAGATGCTGGAGGAAACAGGTACAAAAGTATCTATATCCAGAGTAAAGCGAGTCCTATATCGACATAACCTGAAAGGCCACTCAGCAAGGAAGAAGCCACTGCTCCAAAACCAACATAAAAAAGCCAGACTACGGTTTGCAACTGCACATGGGGACAAAGATCATACTTTTTGGAGAAATGTCCACTGGTCTGATGAAACAAAAAAATAACTGTTTGGTCAGAATGTCCACGTTATGTTTGGAGGAAAAAGGGGGATGCTTGCAAGACGAAGATCACCATCCCAACCGTGAAGCACAGGGGTGGCAGTATCATGTTGTGGCTTCATGAGGAAAGGGAATTATGTGGATATACTGAAGCAACATCTCAAGACATCAGTCAGGAAGTTAAAGCTCGGTCGCAAATGGGTCTTCCAAATGGACAATGACACCAAGCACACTTCCAAAGTTGTGGCAAAATGGCTTAAGGACAACAAAGTCAAGGTATTGGAGTGGCCATCAATCCCATAGAAAATGTGTGGGTAGAACTGAAAAAGCGTGTGCGAGCAAGGAGGCCTACAAACCAGACTCAGTTAAACCAGCTCTGTCAGGAGGAATGGGACAAAATGATTGTGGTAAGCTTGTGGAAGGCTACCAGAAATGTTTGACCCAAGTTAAACAATTTCAAGGCAATGCTAACAAATATTAATTGAGTGATATACACTTCTGCCCCACTGGGAATGTGATGAAAGAAATAAAAGCTGAAATAAATCATTCTCTCTACTATTATTCTGACATTTCACATTCTTAAAATAAAGTGGTGATCCTAACTAACCTAAGACAGGGGATTATATGTCAGGAATTGTGAAAAAAAATAGTTTAAATGTATTTGGCTAAGGTGTATGTAAACTTCCGACTTCAACTGTATACAGTGTTGGAACGATGTACAAATGGTTAAAGTACAAAAGGGAAAATAAATAAGCATAAATATGGGTTGTATTTACAATGGTGTTTGTTCTTCACTGGTTGACCTTTTCTTGTGGCAACAGGTCACAAATGTTGCTGCTGTGATGGCACACTGTGGTATTTCACCCAGTAGATATGGGAGTTTATCAAAATTGGGTTCGTTTTCGAATTCTTTGTGGATCTGTGTAATCTGAGGGAAATATGTGTCTCTAATATGGTCATACATTGGGCAGGAGGTTAAGAAGTGCAGCCCAGTTTCCACCTCATTTTGTGGGCAGTGTGCACATAGCTTGTCTTCTCTTGAGAGCCAGGCCTGCCTACGGCGGCCTTTCTCAATAGCAAGGCTATGCTCATGGAGTATGTACATAGTCTAAGCTTTCCTTAAGTTTGGGTCAGTCACAGAGGTCAGATATTCTGCCACTGTGTACTCTCTGTTTAGGGCAAAACAGCATTCTAGTTTGCTCTGTTTTTTGTTAATTCTTTCCAATGTGTCAAGTTATTATCTTTTTGTTTTCTCATGATTTGGTTGGGTCTAATTGTGTTGCTGTCCTGGGGCTCTGTGGGGTGTGTTTGAGTCTGTGAACAGAGCCCCAGGTTCATCTCTCTGTAGGTGATGGTTTTGTCTTCAGGCTAGGCTCCCTTTTTCAGAATTTCCGCCTGACTGATGTGCCCAAAGTAAACTGCCTGTAACTCAGGCCCAAAAGCCAGGATATGCATATAATTGGTACCATTGGATAGAAAACACTTTGAAGTTTGTAGAAATGTTAAAATAAGGTATGAGACTATAACACAATTGATATGGTAGGAGAAAATCCAAAGAAAAACCAACCGGAATTAAAATAATTTTTAGATCCCACGCTCTTATAATGGAAAGCTATGGGTCCTATGCAATTCCAGCTCCCAGATTGCAATTCCTATGGCTTCCACTAGATATCAGTAGTCTTTGTTCAAGGTTTCAGGCTTGTTTCTTCCAAAACGAGGAAGAATTTAGAGTTTTGGTACTGAGAGTCACAGTTTTAAATCAATCTGTGGGTGTGCAATGAAGAGGACACACACTTGCCAATTTTACTTTTCTATTGAACATACCTTTTTCTGTATGAAATATTATAGTTTATTTACATTTTAGGGTACCTGAGGATTAAATAAAAATTTAGTTTGACTTGTTTTAACAAAGTTTAGCGGTAGCTTTTTGGATTCCTTTGTCAGCAGGTTGAACGAGTGGATTACTGAAATCGATGGCGCCAACTAAACAGACTTTTTGGGATATAAAGAAAGATTTTATCTAACAAAACGACCGTGCATGTTGTAGCTGGGACCCTTTGGATTGCAAACAGAGGACGATTTTCAAAAATTAAGCGATTATTTAATCGCTATTTGTGATTTTATGAATCCTGTGCTGGTTGAAAAATATGTTGATGTGAGGCGCCGTCCTCAAACAATTGCATGGTATACTTTCGCTGTAAAGCCTATTGTAAATTGGAAAATGCAGTTAGATTAACAAGAATTTAAGCTTTTAACCAATATAAGATACTTGTATGTTCATAAATGTTTAATATTACGATTATTTATTTGAATTGCGCGCCCTCCAATTTCACTGGATGTTGTCGACAGGTATCCCGCTAGCGGGACGCCTAGCCTTAAGAAGGAAGGTTTGGGAATCGCTTCCTTTTAGGTGGTTGTAGAATTTAATGGCTCTTTTCTGGATTTCTCTCTCTTTCTCTCCATCTCTTCATCCCTCCCTCTCTTCCCTACTCATCTCTGAATCTTACAGCGCCTAAAATTAACCTTTTATTTTTACTCTCTTTTTCAGTCTTCCTCCACCATATTCCTCCCTCCCTCCTTCTCTGTTCTCAGTGTCCTAACTGAGAGCACACAGCAGATGGTGTGCTGCTGTCCGTGTGGAAGGGTACTAACAGGACACACTACAACACCTCCCCTTCCTTTTAGCTCTACCTCCCCCCTGCCTCCCCCATCTTCCCCGCCACACACACGCCCTGCAGCACCACTGTGGCCCAACCAGGTCACCTGCTGCTGGGGTTAAACCAGCTGGCACCCACCCACACACACATGCAGGCGGTGCGGACACACACACACACACACATGCAGGCGGTGTGGGGACACACACACACACACGCTCTCATGGCACATTGTGAGAGGTTCCACATATGGCACCATTACATGCAGGGATCCCCCTCACACACCATGACCAACCATCATGGACATTCATCTGGCCTTCATGGCCATGTACACCCAGCACAGCCAGAACAGGACTGGCCACCCCTCATAGCCTGGTTCCTCTTCCTAGGTTCCTTCCTTTCTAGGGAGTTTTTCCTAGCCATCCTGCTTCTACATCTGCATTGCTTGCTGTTTGGGGTTTTAAGCTGGGTTTCTGTATAGCACTTTGTGACATCTGCTGATGTAAAAATGGCTTTATAAAATAAGGTTTATTGATTTATTGATTGATCACACACTGAGACAACAACTACCTGCATGGAAACACACACACGACACTCCCACCTACAAGCTGCTTCATAAAACCCCCTTCATCCATGACCTCTGGCTTATTCAGCAAGCCAGTACCTTTTAACCTTCCTTCACATAGAGTCACCATGTTATTCATATTCAATTATTATGAGAAGTAACAATCTGTCCACACACACACACACACACACACACACACGCATGCACGAACGCGCGCACACACACACACACACACACACACACACGCGCGCACACGCACACGCACACGCACACGCACACACACACACAATGTAAACCCATTGGCACATTGACAGGATTGGGAGAATGCAGTGCAGTACCAACCTTGAGCAGAGGGGGCGATGAGCAGGGAGGTGACAGCACAGGTACACAGCAGCCAGAGTGACAGCGCCATGCTGGAGGGCGGGGTTAGGGGGAATCTGGGTGTGGTCAGCAGGCACAGGGTCATGGAGAGAGCTCCTCCCACTAACACCTCTATATGAGCTGATCCGACAGAGGAAGAGGAGGAGAGAGAGACAGAGACAGAGACAGCGGAAGAGAGAGAAGAGAGAAACAGACACAGAGAGAGACAGAGAGGAAGGTTAGTCAGACGAACAACCACCACGTTCTGATTTGTGATATTCTTTGAGTCACAGTTTCATGTAATCTGCTGAAAGAGAAGTACTGTAGTTAAGGAGTAATTTAATTTACACAGTAAGGTAGATGCTTCCAGTTTTCCTCATCAGGAATGTGTGTGTAGCAGTAGGGTGAAAACAAGGGAAACATTGCTATGGTGGGTTCAGTTGAATTCCAGCCGCTGTAGTTTCCTATCAGAGTTAGTTGTAATCACACTGCAGAGATCTGTGTTGCAAGAACCAAAGGAGAGGAGGGGAGGGGAGGGAAAGAAGAGGGAAGGGGAGAGGAGAGGAGA